>NC_136694.1:12172167-12629667 GCF_947650265.1 Symphodus melops
CAAACTGGAGATGAAGAGAGGACATTCTAGATGAGATAGCTGGTAGAAAATGCCAACCAAAAAAAAAAAGGAGAAAAAAAAGCTACATTTGCTTAAGATCAGTCTTGCATTAACAACAGACTGCTGGTTGGTCAGACAGATCACATGAATGAAGCCGTCTGTTTTTTTGTTTTTTTGTAACACAAATGACCCTTTCTACAACCTGAACAAACATCTAGAGGTGGGAAACGTACATGTTTTGAGTTTTTGAACTTGAAGGGAGGCCCCTCATAGAAAGACCCACAGGTGTCATCACTGCCAGTGGCGAGACGGAAAGGGCGGGTCTGCTTTATGTCCACGCTGTTGATTACTTTGCTGTGTCCAGAAATTTCCCCAACTGAGTTGCCGGAGTCCCAAAGGATCGCTGCCCCAAATCTAAAAAAAGAAAAGAAAAAAGAAAAAAAAGAGAGAGATGAAGACGCAGAGTCATTCAAGGCTTCTGTCGGGATGACGAGAAGTAGAAGAAGAAAATGTACTTTTCTCATATGAACGAGAGTCCATTGATTAGGCCAGACAATACGATTGTCGAGTCATTCTACTGAACAGTTACATAAGTTAAAAATGTACACACCACACTTTTCACAAATGTAATAATAATAATTTTTCCAAACAAAGTTGTTCCCAGTAGAAAGTCATCAGTGTAATAGTTTCTCATGACGGATCGCAGAGCGTAATCCTTTCATTTCCTTAACAAAAACAGATATCCTTATTCTCACTTCTCTCGTCCTTCTCCAACAATGGCGATCCTCTGGCTATCTCCAGTCCATGCGATGTCCTTGATGGGGCCTGAAAAGGGGGTAAACTCATTCTTGAGAATGTGCTCCTTCTGGGTGGTGTCCCAGATACGGAGTTTTCCAGTCACATCTGAAGAAGAAAAAAAAACACAATGACAAAATGAGAAACAACATCAATGTAATAATTACATGCACACATTTATTGACTTGCTTACCTCCAGATGCAATATAGAAACCACTCGGGGAATACTTGGCAACATTAACAGTATGTGCATGCTCGGTGTAAATGTCTGCTATGGCTGGGTTCTGTAAAAGATGAGAAATGGAAGACATTAGAGATAAGATCTTTGTCAGACAAAAATCTAACCTTAAAGTTGAGTTTTTGATTGTTTAGTTTGTTTCATTTCATTTTACTCATAAGAATAACGAAGGGAATTCAACTGATGCGGCTTTATGACAGTGTTCACCTCGGCCACTAATAAGAGTCATCACACATGAAACCTGAATAATGAGAAAATGACATTTAACTGCAAACATTTCCTCATAGCTTGCAGTATTGCTTTCTAAGGCTAAATGACCCTCTGAACATATTTGTGCTGACCAGCAGGGTTTGAAGCACTCACCTTCATGCTGTACTACCTGCTACACATCTATATCACCAGGTGCAACAGGAGCTTCTCTCTATTTAAACATGCTGCTGTGCTGTATGTTGTGCAGTGACATGTTTGGGAAAGCTACAACTTGAAGAGCAGGTGGTGGGGAGGTGGTCAGCACTGTCCACTGGAGGTTTATCAGCTGATAATCAAACAGCAGTTAAGAGAAAGTTGTTCTCCAGGAGGACTTATATTGAGGGTCCCAGCCTGAGGGGTGCCAAAGATCTGAAGGGAGGCACAAGGCTTTAACTGCTCTGAAGCTGCTAGCTTTGCAGTTATATTGACTAAAATTATCACAGCACACTAACTACAAAGGTATTTTGATAAGAACAAATGTGTGTTGGCCTATTTTGTGTTGTGGGTCCTGGTGGGGCTTTTTAGAAACAAGTAGGGTGTATTCAAGGTAAAAAGGTTGAGAACCACTGACTTACAAACTTAAATGAACTACAAGGAGTTAAATGAAATGCAACAGAAGTCCAATCCCTTAACATGCTTTGTCAAACTATCATTGCAGACGATCTGCAATAAAGAAACTGTCCAGCTTCAGTACGATGTTCATTTGGATTTGGCATTGAAAGTGGGAATTACAAGTGTTAGTGAATAAGGAAAACAATGAGAGCCAGATGGGAACAAAACAAAAACAAAAAAAACACTGAAATAAATAAATCAAGCAAATTACATCAATGTTCCTGATGATGACACATTTCCCATTGGTATACAGGAAGTTGTTTCCTTTGGGATCGCCACCAATCACTTTCGCAACTCCCCTCTCCATCTGTGGGAGGCTGGCGAAGACATGTTCTAAAAAGTAGATTAGACAAGAAAGAGAATGCATTAAAAAGGTTTTCAACTTTAATGTGCACACACCGTACTTAAAAATACAATGCACATTTTGCCCAATATGACTAAAGAAATTGACTATTTTCACGCACCGAAACCATTTCTATTATTAGCACTTACATTAGCATGGACTAATGAGGACTTGACAAAACAACCAGGTCAGTCCTGATTGGTCAAGGTGGTATTCAAACTAGTCATACAGATTTGAAGCAGAGGCAATTTTTATTGAAACAAGAAAAGGAGATGTGAATGTTCAGCACTAAACAAAACTGCTTAGGACAAAATGTACCATTAAAGATAAAAGTGTAACACACCCCTCCCGTCTTTTTTTAAACACTGCAGCGTTTGAGACAGGAAGTTTCTATCTTCATGAGTTATATTGATGGTTTCACGGTATTACATTTAGACAATAAAAGCTGAATGCAATAATACTTTATACATCCTATAATTATCACTTTTTAAAAAAAGAAAAAAATAGTAATCGATTTAACGCCACCACAAAATAAATAGGAGAAGTGCTTGACGAGCCCTGGATCTGGGACAGTAAGAAGGTTGATACTTCCGCGTTTCTCATCTAAACACAGTCCTCTCATTAATGTTTATATTATCTTATTCACTCCTAACCACATGATAAAACTACTGAAACATCCTTTTAAAGCAGGCACAAACAACGAGTGGGAGATTTGCTCCCTGCCTGTCAGACAGACAGACCGGTCCGGACATGTCATAACAAAGCGATGCAAGCTCAACTATTTCTTCATTTGAGAGACGCTAGCTACACTAGCTAATGCTAACTTAAAAAAAAAAAAAAACCCGTCTGAAGAGCGCAACAACTTGACAAATACAATCTACACAACGACCCGTCCATAGCCATCACACATGTCAAATACATCCGTCTGAATCGTTGCCAATTTTACGATTTTCCATTTCGTGTCTGATGTGATGTGTCAGATTCGTGCAGCTATGGGCGAGGCTAGCAAGCAGCCACCCAGACGACTCGCTAAATCACATCGCCCACATAAAGAGAGTAGGCTATCATTGCATTTTCCTATCTGCCGTTGAATTTCTATACAGACTCACTTACTCAGTTCACAAGACATTTCCCTTCTGGTCACCTGCAAAGCGTTACTCTTCTGAATGAATGACAGAGTGGAGACAGTGAAGCACCCCTGCTGCTGCGCACTCCCAGATCACACAAACACGGAAGTGTGTGCAGCGCTGTCTCTGCCCATATATGGTGAACTCAAATACCACGCTGCTTCTGTGTCAGCCTCGAGCCATGCTCTGAGACCTTAGGGGGCATTATCCCCTGTTTACTGTCTATCAGGCTTCATGTCAAACGCAACATCTCTAAACTCCACCAACAGTAATGTTTTGAACAGTTGTTACATGGGCGTAACGTCATGTAATGTAAATTATGCCTGAGAACAGGGTTTTAAAACGAGGCCTCATAATGATTTCTGATGGACAAAATAGCAAGTGAAGATTTCAACAACAAACAAAAAAAAATCCCAAGAGACTTTGCCTGAAAGGTCAAATTCAGGACAAAATATTTTGGAGTACTTGATCATAAGATGAGCAACTTTTTCTCAAAGAGTCATTATGCTGCTGAACCAAATTAAATCCCTGATAAATTAAAGGACTAAGGATGTTGAATAAAAGTAGCCAGGGGGTTAGAGCTGGTCATTTTAAAACCTTAAGTCATCCTGTGAGTCATATATGCACAGTCAGTGTCACTCACCTGAAATAGGATTGGGAATCCCCTGACATGTCATCATTTCAAAGAGTGTTTCAAAGACCTAAATGTTATATTAAAACATTTATTAGATGACAATGTCAAAGGGAAATCACAACTTTACTTGATAAAGTGTTATTAGTGAGTTTGGACATTAGCTGTACTGGTAGTTACACATTAAAATCAATTCACTGGGCACCACTAGACATTTCTGGACCCCTGAGCTCAGTTCAATAACATCTCTGACAAAGTATAGCAGTTAATGCTTAACGTAAGGTGAAGACTATATAACCTCAAGAAGTCTAGCTGCAACATCATTGTGCTGATTAAATATGTTTCCTTCCCAGACTACACTACTGCTATTCTTCACCCATTTTCGACATTAATTCTTCATCACTTGATTAGGACCTTCCAAACACACTTTATTTTGCAAATTGTTAAAAGAAAGGTCAGACAGAGAAAAAGTAAATGCAGGTGAGGTAGAAACCCAGTATGGGCATATCTCAAAATGTAATTTAAAGAGATTTTTTTTTTTTTTTAAATCAAAATGAAAAAGGACTTTAATAATATAATGGTATTTTGACTTGCATTTACTTTGTTTTTACATGTCTTCATCTAGCTACATAAAGGAAAATGTACAGCATAACATAGGCTCTGTAACATATTTAGTGTTTGTTGCCTATGTGTTGTTGATATTAAGTGTTATAGCAATCTTAATGTTAAATTTAACACCAAAGATGAGATTATTGTTTCCTACACGTTCATTCTGATGGTTAATGTTTTGAATAATCCAAAGAGAAATCATGTCTGATACTTTATAATTAAATACAAGCATATGTTCTTTTCCTTGTCTCAGAGCTCTGTTGAACAGGTTTTACAGGCTTTTTGATGTGATATGAACTCGACATTGAAAACCTTTATCGAAGTTGTTGTTCTTCCTCTATTGTCCGGTAGAGTGCGCTGCACACACAACACTAAAACACCACAGAAGAAGAAGAAGCTCAGTCATTGCATGCCCCTAGTAACGATGGCGGCCGCCTTGAGAGGAAGCTTGGTAACATTGGTCAAGGTGAGTTCATAAATGATATTAACGAGCTCATTTTGTAAGAGGAATTAGTGTCTGTGGTTGACATTGTATTTAGTTAAACTCCTGCTACATGTTAACACCGTTAAAAGAGTCAGACTCGCCGGTACGTGTCATCAGTCTGTTGATGCTAAGATCATAGCTCCGCTGCATTCAGGTGGTTTCTGTGACCCCACCTGATCTAACACATCTGTAGTCAGTGAAATACTAGTCAATAGCATTGTCAAGAAACTGTGTCTTATTGTATCTTAATGTAAGACAATCAGACTGTCAGGAGACAGTGAGCTAAAGTAGGTTTAACCCTGACATTTTAACCCCTCCTGCCTTGCGAGAGAAACGCGTCCATTCATTCGCACAAGCTCACTGTCCTGAAAAACAGCACAAGTCACTGTGCATTTCCTTTCTCTGCATGCTTGTGATAAGACAACTTTGTTTCACTTGCCACTTATCTCAGACTTCCTCACATCACCAGGTTTTTAACCCTCAACCCCAGCATGTTGGATTTCTGAAGCCTATGAACTACCATTAACGTCAAATAAATAGTTTGAAATGAGATTAAATCAGCCCTTTTCATTTAACAGATCATGAATGTATTCTACTCATCAAGCAGCTCTATTTGAATAGACTAAATGAAATGATAAGGGTTCCCATGATGTTTGCTTAATTTTTTTAAATGGTGAAGTTTGTGAATGGAGCCCTGCTGTACAATCATGTGATGACACAAATTAAGAATAACACCAAGGGTTTTTTCTATCGGTCATGTAATAAATGTTCATGTGTGGGCTATAAAAAGACACAAGGTTGCTTAGAAAATCTTTTTATTTTAAATAAATCAGTCAGGATCTACATAAATAACTAATCTCAACCGTCTGTACCTGCCTCATATTGTCTACACTGAAGGGCATCTTTGTTGGCTAATATGAGTTATTACAATATAATAAACATTTGGATTATGATTTGGACAATTTTCTGCTAAATCAAAAAGTAAACTGTTACTGGTCCCAAAAAAAGCCAACACGATCCAGTATTTAATAAAAAAAAAAAAAAAAGAATCATTTTGCTGATTGAGTTGTAGTTTAGCCAACAGTGGCCTTTAACAATAGTTCTCATCATGAACGTGTCAAGTTAAATCTAAATGCTCCAGGCATCTTTGAGGAATACCATGGAAATAAGAAATCCAGTCAAAGTCAAACTTGAACCCCGAACATATGTCAACAAAAGAACAGTAAACTCCTTTCTCTTGGATCTGATCAGGTGTGTGAAATATAAATGTGTCACTACTTCAAATGACAATAACAGAAACTCGAGAGAAGTCGAAAATCATTTTACTGAAGCGTTTAGATCAGGGGTCTCCAACAGGTAGCTCAGGAGCTACTGGTAGCTCGCCTATAGGTTTTCTGACTGTGTAAAAAATAAAAATAAGAAATGTAAAATATTCAATTTTTTTTCTTGGACCTTGATGTGAATTTAAGACTATTGATTGGCTTGTTGCAATTTCACACAATAGCTTAATTCAGCTGATGTGTGCTGTGTAAATAAATGAAAGCAATGCGATGCAAGTAGCTCTTAACCTCTTTAATTTTTTTTAAAGTAGCTCTCAGATGAAGAAGGGTGGAGACCCCTAGTTTAGATCAAGCAAATGTTGAGAGTCCACTCCAATAATAATCTACAGTAAAAGATGTTTTATTTCTGCAGAGCAAATAATAAAGGTGGTAAGGTGTTACAGCTGATGTCCTATAGAACCACAGATGGAAAAAAAAACAGAGTTAGACTACGACTTACAGGTTGTTTCAAGTTATTAGCATATCCAGATATGTTCAGTAATAATAATACATTTGTTTTATGTTGCGCTTTTCTAAATACCCAAAGAAGCTTTGTAGAAAAAATCAATAAAGAAAACAAGCTATCAATATAAGGGGGAAGGATGGGACTTAAATATTGTAGGTGATGTTAAATAGGTGAGTTTTTAAAGATTTCTTGAAGAGACGCTCACTGCGATGATGGCAGTAGACATGTTCATGTTATCACTGCACACTTTAAGGAATCCATTTTAAAACTTTTTAAGATGCAAACACAAAAGTACATTTTATTTTTGCTCTGCTCGGCATCTGTGCAGAGCAAAAATAAAAATCTTGAAAAATAAAAATTCTTTAACATTAATCACGTGCTGGATGCTTTAAAACCATGTCGTGAGCGCGTCTTCTTTCCCATCTCAGGGTTTGAGCAGCCCTCGGTGGCAGCAGCTGGCCTCTCGACCTCTGAGTGTGACCGCTGGTCTCTGTGGCCCTGAGGCCCCACCGGCCCGTGCTGATGCCACCTTCAAGGTCACGATGGTGCCGGGGGATGGAGTGGGACCCGAGCTCATGACTGCTGTCAAGGACGTGTTTAAGGTACATTTCACACTGACGAAGAAATCATCTGTGGAGATATATGATGCACTCTCTCACTGCGATGTGAGAGCCGAATTATTCTTTAAAAATCGTGATTTTGTTTTGGTCTCTGTCGGCCCATGTGCAGATGCTCATGGCACGTGTGTTGATCTGATCTCAACATCGACCTCCTCTTGTCTCTTTAGGCAGGAGATGTTCCAGTAGAATTCGAGGAGTTTCACCTGAGCGAGGTCCAGAACATGGCTAGCGAGGACAAGCTGGAGCAAGTGTTGACCTCTATGAAAACCAACAAAGTGGCTATGAAAGGTAGCTCGACTCATTCTCTTCCTCGTGGTACATCCACACGTTTCTAGCTAACTGAAAACATGTGAAAGAAAATGGACGATCACTTGTTCACCCTGTCTTTGTTCATCCAGGAAAGATCCACACACCCATGGAGTTCAAAGGGGAGCTGGCTTCATATGAGATGAGACTGAGGTACAACACCTGTGCCACTTGATGAATTGAGCTCCTTTCAGTTACAGTGGCTACGGAAAGTATTCAGACCCCTTTTAAATGTTTCACTCTTTGTTTCATTGCAGCCATTTGCTAAAAATCAAAAAAGTTCATTTCATTTCTCATTAATATACATTCAGCACTCCATCATAACAGAAAATAAAACAGAAATGTAAAACTTTTTTCAAATTCATAAAAAAAGAAAAACTGAAATATCGCATGGTCAAAAGTATTCAGACCCTTTACTCAGTATTAAGTAGGAGCACCCTTTTGAGCTTGTGCAGCCATGAGTCTTCTTGGAAATGATGCAACAAGTTTTTCACTCCTGGATTTGGGGATCCTATGCCATTCTTCCTTGCAGATCCTCTCCAGTTCTGTCAGGTTGGATACGACAAATAAAATGAACTTTTTTGATTTTAGCAAACGGCTGCAATGAAACAAAGAGTGAAACATTCAAAGGGGTCTGAATACTTTCCGTACCCACTGTATGTGTTTATTTATTTATATAACTCCACCTTCCCTTTTCATCCTCTAGGCGTAAACTGGACCTGTTTGCTAATGTGGTTCACGTGAACAGCCTGCCGGGATACAACACCCGCCACAACAACCTGGACCTGGTGATCATCCGTGAGCAGACGGAGGGGGAGTATAGCTCCCTGGAGCATGAGGTAAATAACCCTCCCTGACCTCTGAGTAGGAAAAGAAAATAACTGTTGCTTTGCGGTTTACATGGACAGGTTTCTTCTTAACATAAGGAGTTTTCTTGTTTGTTTGTTTTTTCGTACCTTTAACTTCTTTGTGGCTTTCAAAATAAAGACATACTGCTTTGTCGGCTATTTAGAGCGTGCCCGGTGTGATCGAATGTCTGAAGATCATCACTAGAGAGAAGTCACGCCGCATCGCAAAGTTCGCCTTTGATTACGCCACCAAAAAAGGTCGAAACAAGGTCACCGCTGTTCACAAGGCCAACATCATGTAAGTACACAGAAAACTCTCCCTCTGTGTATCTTGAAATCAAAACGTTCCTTTAGTTTTCACAAAAGGTGTTTCTTTGGGTCGGGACTTGCGTAACAGTTTGGTCTTTTCACAGGAAATTAGCTGATGGCCTTTTTCTCCAAAGTTGTGCAGAGGTGGCCCAACTTTACCCAAAAATCAAATATGAGAACATCATCATTGATAACTGTTGCATGCAGGTACATACACAGCCTCACACTTAACTCAGTCAAATACATGATGAGCTTATCAGGGTTTCATTTGCATGTCTAATGTAAATGTTTCATATTATTTTTTCTAGCTGGTCCAGAACCCGTACCAGTTTGATGTGCTGGTGATGCCCAACCTCTACGGCAACATTATTGATAACCTGGCTGCAGGGCTGGTTGGAGGAGCCGGGGTTGTTCCTGGGGAAAGCTACAGTGCAGAGTACGCTGTGTTTGAGACGGTGAGTCCTCCCTTTATATTCTGTTTAGACACTAAGGTTGTGTCTGAAATCACACTCTCTTGCCATACTCTTTGTGATTTGTGTTCCTCTTTTTCAATGATTGCCATGAACACAGAGGTAGGGCGGAAGTGATTTTTCCAGTTGTTATTGTAAGGATTTTAAGGCGGTTGCCATGGTGAAAAAAAATGTGGTGTTGACCTTACTTTGAGTCAAACTAACGAAAGGCTAATAGCTCCGGACAAACGGCTACACGACACCCAAGTGTCTTTCAGGTCAGCCATGTGCCTTATTATCAATAACTCTTAGCCTTTATCAAGTCAAAATGGATTAACAACAAAAACATGTTCAGCCCCTGTACAGTGTGTGCCAAAAATACAGGATTCAGACCGTGTTGTTTTTATCCAGTTGATTTGTGCAGTAAAAATACTTTTTTTTTTTTTAAAGATCTGTTTTTGGCCTTTTGCCTTTATTGATAGAGGACAGTGGATAGAGTCGGAAAGGGGGAGAGAGTGGGGAGAGACATGCGGGAAAGTGGCCACAGGCCGGACGCGAACCCGGGCCGCCCGCGCGAGGAGCGAGGCCTCGCAACATGGTACGCGCGCTGTCGCTGCCGCTGAGCTATCGGCGCCCCGTAAAAATACTTTTTTGAACGTGTTCATGAGTCACTCTGGCCCTTCTGCAGCCAACCTCAAGTAGACCTTCCATATGGGCCTCATTTATCAACAATGGAGGTTCCTGCTTGTTTGTATACTACATTTTACAATACATTCTGGGATGTAATAAGTCTACTATATAAGGCAAGGTAATGTTCAGAAAAAAAGCAGACACCACTACATGTCAGTGAAGGCCATACATGTATGTAGAGCACTTTATAGTGAGCAATGTGTGATTTTGGAATCAGCCTGAATGTTTGCACTAGTAGCTATTAGCATAATATTCCTGTTGTTTACTTAACTCTCCTGTGGTCTGTCCTTTCTTAACCCCCTTGTTCCTTTTGTTCCCTCAGGGTGCACGCCACCCCTTTGCACAAGCTGTTGGAAGGAACATAGCAAACCCCACAGCCATGCTGCTCAGTGCTGCTAACATGCTCAGGCACCTCAAGTGAGTGAGCCACTTTTGGTTTCGTTCTACTGTACCTCGCGTCCTCCGCCCTGGAACGCAAGCCAAGCCTTCGAAAACATCCTCAAGTGTCTGTTTGTCTGGACGTGGACATAATGTGCCAGGCAGCTCAGTCCACCTCTTGATTGTTGTCGTTTTGTGTTGCAGCCTGGAATATCACTCTCAAATGGTGTCAGATGCTGTCAAGAGGGTCATCAAACAGGGCAAGGTAAGAGGGTTTGTTCAGCGTGTCTGAAACACTAACAGTATTAACACCATCACAGAAGGATTCCTGTTTATGGAATGAAAAGGAAACAAGGATGGAAACAGTGCTCATGTCAGCCTGTGTTTCAAATGTAACCATAACTTAGAGACATTTTCCAGATACCAGTAATCTCACCAACACACCAAACGTATCCAACATGTTTTTTGAGCCACAAATACCACATACTTATCCCACATGTCACAGCCTGCAGACTGTACTTCAGTATGTTAGAGAGCCTTTGATGACTCGCTTTGAGATTGTCATTCTGGATTTATAGGCTTAAATTGTTCATTTCGCTTTCTATTCAAAGTGTTTTTTTGTTCTTATCATGTGGTAATAATGCAAGAATAATCTGCATGGTTTTTTTTAATTTCACGTTTGGTCATTTGCACCTGCACAATGTTGTGACTAACACACACCGACAGAAACATCAGCATGAAGTCGGTCGATGGTAGTCCCTCAGATAATAAGGCACGGCTCCAAAATGACAAACATTTTGTGTAAAGGTGAACATTTTAAAGGCATCTCGGAACTGTTACATGTTGTTTGAAGTGCCCTTCCTTTCCCTCTTCCCTATCCTTTAATTTCCTCCTCTCCTTGTACCCCATTATCCTGTGTGTGTGGGTGTGTGTGTGGGGGTGTTTTCTTCCCCTCTGGCGTGTGTCTGTGTGAATCTGTCTTCACATCCCAGGTCCGGACTCGAGACCTCGGCGGTTATTGTACCACTGGCGACTTTGTGCAGGCTGTTGTGGAAAACCTGCGCCACCGACCTGTTTGCTAAGACGCGTTCTTCTCGATACTTATGGACATTTTCTTACATGTGGACGAGGTTCTTAACATGACTTGAGCGCATGTTAAGACTCGCCTTCAATCCAGATGAAAGTGTTTCACAGTTTTGAAAAACCAGATCTGCTGCATCCTGTAACGTTGAAGGCCTAAACTAGCTGTAATGATTCATTCATGGCATCAACTGTGCCTTGTGCTTTAGTTAGTCCTCTCTAGGACATTTCACATCATCTCCCCCTCATTTTGACTCTGCAAGACTTTCCATCCTTCCATGTTTTTAGTTTTATGAGGCTGATCAATTTGTCCGCCATAACACTCCTTATTTTCAATCTTCTGTGCTTGTGTATTAATTTATCTTAAATGTTACAGCCCAGTTAGCCATACAGCTCACTTCTAAGCTTGGACACATTGTCAAAAACTCATCAGTATGCCTTCATCAACACTTTCCCACCAAGCCGCTCCCCTTTCTGTTTCTTTTTCTTAGTCTAATAAATCAACATTGAAAGGTCTACAGACAGTTAACTGATGCTGACGTGTTTCCTCCCGTCATCATTCTTTGTCTGAAATCAAAGCGTGCATGTCGTTGCAGTGCTTTAAACTCCACTAAAACCTGAAATCATTGCTGCCAGTTACTGAACGGCACAAGACAAACCCACCCTAATGCAAAAAGCATGTTTCCTGCTCTGATATTAAGAACACTGTTAATATTTCAACATCAAGACCTCTGCAAGAAACTGCCAAAGAAACATCCAGCAAAACCAAAAATATTAACTTTCCGTGAAGGACTGTGAGAAAACTTAAATGTGGTCTTACTTAAACACAAGCTATGGTGGCTGCGCTACACCAGTGGGAACTATTGTTACACAGTGGATTATCTGTTTAGTTTTAATCTAACGACAACAAATGAATTTGGTACAGTTTACGTTTTTATCTTCAATATGGTGCTGTTTGTCCCACTGATGCTGTCGTCCAAACACTTTATCTCTTCACTTCATTCGTCATGCTGTTTGTATCGCTCTGCCCCAGTTTCAGAGACTTCACAAGTCAGTTGTTGATCATGAATAAAACATGTCGTAATATGTTTGTAACTGCGCTCGTGTTTTGATCTTTGGTGAAAATACATTTTTTGAATGTTCATGAGAATATTCTATCGTTGTTGGACGATAGTGTTTTCAATCAGGCTGTCAACTCTAACAGTTTTTTATAACATTTAAACTGTATCTGGTTTGTACCTTACTTGACTCATATATAAATGATCCTTCTCCAATAATAATTTGAATAAATAAAGAAGTGAGCATAGCGTATGAAATAAAACTGCTGATTATTCCAGTACACGACTGATCCCACTATAAGTGTCCTCTCTAAATGTGGTTTTGAAAGGCTCTCTAACATGCAGGCTGTCACACTGTGTGTATGTGTACATGTGTTGCTGCAGCTGTGAATACAGTGACAAACTGCCTTTATGTTTGCAACAGGTGCGTACAGGAGACCTCGGGGGCTATGCCACAAGCGACGAGTTTACCCAGGCCGTCATTGCTAACCTGGCAGCATGAGCTCTGTGTGTGCAAATCTGTCAGCTGCTGAGACGCACACATGCTTTTTAATTTACCTCCTGTTAACTGATTGTACGCACACAGAATATTTCAGCCACAATGTTTTCAAACCTTACTGTAGATTAATGCACAGCTAGAAGTTCCACATACTTTGGTTTATACATCCAGCATATCACATGAGCATAATGTGATGAATAATCAGAAAATGTGGAATTGAACTTGCAAAGTCTTATTATCCGTACAAAAATATTTTATTCATTTTCTTCTCTGTGGCAAGATCTTGTAATTCTTACTTAATGGTTTTAATGGCTGGACATTAACCAGCTGTCAAATCATAATGTATGTACACATTCACATTATTTATTGACTTCCAATTTTCATTTCAATTGTTTCTTCATTTATGATGAGAGAGAAATAATAAATGAGTTGTGACATCTTTGTGGAAAAATTCTTGTGTGAATGTAAATAGACGACGGCTGTGTTATTCAGTGTGCTCTACTACTAGACTTGGCTTCTCTTGTCAGCTCAGCCAGCACGCATCACCTCACAGCAAAGCCTCTATCTCCTAACATAGCTTATTGCATGGACTGGAGACCCCATAAAAATGAAAAGGAGACTGTCTGGCTGTGTCAGACGTGATGAAGTCACTGCATGCTGGCATATGATCTGTAGACAGAGCCACGAGGAAGAAGAGGCTGTACAGATCAATAATGTCTGTAGTGGTCGCTTACTGAAGGAAAGTGCTAAGAGAGGCTGTGCATGATTGTTTTCATCATCGTCTAACAAATGTGCATATTGTGTCGGAAAATTGTTTCAAGAATCGTAAAAAGTTACAAAATTCCAAAACCCAACTTTTATTTCAGGCCATTACAAAGTTTATTGTTTACAATAATAAAACATTGAGGGGACAAAGGCAAATGATAAAGAAACGATGAAGCTCGCTGTGTGTGTGGCATGGTTGTTTTATGGAAATACATACAGTAAGATACATTTTAATTTTAAGCAAGGACAACTTTAAAAAACATGTATTTCTATTGTTGCCATCAAACTGGAATTCTTTAAATAATGATTTAAAGAGCTGTGTGAATATATTTAAGTTTAAGAAAGTGTACAAGGAGAGACTTGTTCAACTTTATGAAATTAGAAACCCCTTGTTATTGAAGTGGACATGAAGTCAAAGACTGAATTGTCAGATTTGTTTACAGTATGTTGCTGTGATATTGGTAACCAAGTGATTGTAATTAGACAGGCCATCGAGATATCCCTTGTGTTATCTTTGAGAGAGGGGCAGGACAAAACGTGTATCCTTCTCCTTTCCAACCATGGATTGGGATACAATTATGAACTGGTGTCTGTTAATGTTGCATGTTTTGACATAATGTGGAACTAATTGAAAATTAATATGAATTAAGTGGCCTTATTGCTGCCCAGGCCTAACTGAATGGACGTTTAAGTAGGCCTACTTCACCTTTTTAAAACTGTAATGAATGGGACAATATTACGGCTTTATTTATTTGTATTAAATGTTATTTGAGATGCTGGATTTCTAGCCTAACCATAAAAGTCCTAAATGATTATTTTAGTCCAGTGTTGACTTTAGTTTTAGGATAATAGACCAACAAAATGAATCCATTTTTAAAATGGGTTTAACTTCAATTAAATATGTTTGAATAGGCAAGATACAAATCTGTTAACGGCCCTATTTCCTAACTTGTTACTATAATGATGACAGAATGACAGAAGCTTGTGTGGCTTTCAAGAAGCTTCTCTGAGCTCCTCAGTGGGCTGCGTTGACTGAAGCTTTGTAGCAGTTCGGAACCTTGCAATGTCGGGCCAGTAGGTGTCGCTGCTGCCCATGGAGAAACACAATGGGGAGACACTGGGCCTGGCCTGGGAATTTGCTGTTCGCTTCCCATTCTTCCTATGCAGACACACAACATGGCGGACTAGAAACGTCGGCCGACGCGCCCGGATACAGCGGATAAACCGGAGGATTTAGCACCCAGGAAGGCGAAGAAAGTACTCTCGGAAGGGGAGATACGTTTGGTGGAAGTAAGGATTTTTCGTGGGGTGCCTTTCTTTCCTGGGTTCGGCAGAAAAACTGACTGCGAAGTGTTGGCAGTGTGTCCCAGATCGTGCTTCCCTCCTCTGCTATCACCCAGGTCCCCCCACCCCGCTCTCACTCTCTGCTCGTGGGGTGTGGAGACAGGGGCCGGGGTTGAACAAACGTGGAAGAGAAAGAGAGGACAGACTCCTTCTTGGCTTTCCCCCCCACCTTTCCTCTGAGCCCTACAGGAGTTGTGGTGAGTTTTCTTGTTTTTTTGTTCTTTTTTGTTTTGTTGCGCAAAGCCCAAATCCCACTTGTTACAATGTCGCTGTAGCAGCATGTTTCCTCTCGCTCTAACAGTGTGACACCCACAAACAAGCACCCCCCCCCCTCTCTCTCTCACACACACACACACACACACACACACACCATTTAGTGTTACAGGGTCCATCAAATGTTGCCTGCGGAGTTCAACAAACGCAGATGCAACTATCAGGGTTTTGTTTGATAGTTAGAAACCTCTTAGTAATGTTGAAACATGGAAGAAGTGTCGCTCGGAGGCAGGGAGGGGAGATATTTTTGGCGAAGGGGGCTCTCAAAAAAAAAAGGGGGGGGGATTAAAGATGAGTGCGGCAACATTTTAAAGTCCGAGCTTGTGTCTCGGTGTATTGTGCTAACACGGATGCTGTTGCTGCGCTGGCAGTGGAACAAAGAGGGTCTAGATCTGTGCTGGCTCACTGGAAAGTACACTTTATTGATCATCGCTTTGTTATTACACGTTCAGAGAGAGAGAGAGAGAGAGGGGGGGGGGGGCACAACAGGAATGAGGTCGCCCTAACATTAATATATTGGGTCTGTCAAATCACAGCGGCTGCTTTGTGTTTGTGCTCTCTGACATGGAGACTCCCCCCCCCAACAACCTCTCCCAAAGTTTCTGTAATGATTAATATTCTCCTCTCTTTCTGGGTGTAACCGAGCATAGCATTTCAATGTTGTGGGTGTTGAAGTTCTTTTAATGCATTACTTTACTTTCACTTGAAGTAATGAGGATTTTCTCAGCTCATTAGAACATTAAGTATTTCTTTTAAAGGCTTGTTTGTTATTGGACATGTCGATGATTCGACATCCATGAATACAAGTTGTTGCTGCGAGACCATTGTACCAGTACCCGAGCTTCATAATGTGTCTAAGGAAGCATGGCACAGCTGGGCTGTTGGACTCTTTTTGTCTAAAGACATTCACACAGCTGGAAGCGAAGCTCAACTCCTTAAGTCTCTTTACAACCTTCTACTTCACAGAGGTCGCTGTGTCATGTCAGGAACATCCAGGTGCTAAAGGTAGGCCTCTTGGTTATCTCGAGCATGTCATCCAATGCTCACTTTTACTATTATTCATGAGCTCCTCCCAAAACAAAATCAACAGGTTCTTTTTAGGTAGAGAAGCTCTGATGATAACAAACAACAACAGTGCATTTCTATCTGAGTGTAAGGTTTGTCAAAGCGAGCAAAATGTCAACACTCATTATGAGTTTTGCAATCCTGTTGATATTGGTAGGATGCTGAGTGTCGGCTCATATACTCAAGTCCAGGTGTTGGTATGGGAAGTGAACTGATGTTAAAACATCTGTAGCTGCACCTCATGCAGCATGTGACTCCTCTGCTTCAGCAGGCCTACCTTGACCTGCAGCTGTCAGGCCTGGACATGTCTTTGCCTTTCCTAGCATGCTGTTCAAGATTCTCTCGTTGTCAAGTCAACCCGTCTCAGTAAAAGTCCGACTGGTGTGTCTGTGTGTGCGTGGAGGGAAAAAAATGGCTCCGAAATGCTAAGCTGTTATCTCTCGTCCGTATCTTCTCCAACCTATTTTGAGGAGAGAAAAAAAGGAGTTATTTCTGCGCTGGGATCCTGAAAGCATTTCCGCAAAGGAGATGAGTGATCCTCACACCACACTTTTCATCACTGGCCTAGTTTCTAAAAATACAACATAAAGTATAGCATGAAATCGCCTTGAGGGAACTTTGCTTGAAGTTTCGTTTGGCGGATCGGATCTTTGAACTGAGCTCGGCATTGTGAGATTTCACAATTTGCGTTGTGCTGACATAATATGATGAGTTATCTGTTGAGGTGGGGCAGCAGGAGGTGTATTTTTGTTTCCATATGTGTTCTGACACATTTTGGTATGAAAGAGCTCTGTAACTCTGCCTCGAACAGGATCGACACGACTACATTTATACGATTATGAGGCATTATGGAGCCTGATTTCAGACATGTTTGATATGTTATTCAGCTTCAAGCACAATTATTTGACTAACCTTTCATAAGGTTAGTCAACAGTAGAAGTAACCCCCTCAAAGCATTGTTTTACACCCTCCTGATGTTAGGTGTTTGATGTCTGTGATGGATTTGGCGAGCAATCTATTTATAATGTTTTATTTCTAATACATTTTACACTCGGAGCAAAACCCAAAAGGCTATTTAAGTGGACGTATTTTATCTGCAGAGAAGTTTCTTCTAGTTAAGTCAGTCACTTTCAACGTAATCCTGAAAAATGTTTAAACAAGAAAAAAACAATTCGGACAAAACTTTCAAATAGTTAATTTAATCGCCACGCAAATGTTTGGACGCTCTTCTTCAGCGTAAAGCCCATCGTTTAGCCTGGTTAGTCCTTCTCTGCTGTTTCGATGGTACAGCGGGGTAGGGTAATGGCTATACATGTTGGAGTTGTGGATAAAAGGCAGGTGAGTTTGTTTTAAGTAGAGGTTATGAAGCGTCATTGACATTAATGATTCCACTGGGTTGACATGAAAGCTCTGAATGAAATCACTTATATTAACTGTTAGTGTGTTTTTGCAGTGGTGAGAGGTTGGGGGAAAAAAACGATTTAAGTAAAAATCCAGATTCTTCTCTAAGATTTAAAATAGATTTTTACAGTATTATTATTATTAGCAGTCCCTGCTAAGTGCTAAAGCTCTTTAACTAGGTGGAATGCCAAATAGAGTAACAATGAATTCAGCCAGTCTCACGGATAACTCGAGCAGATCCTGACGTATGGACTCCGTCAAAAATAGACTTTGAATCATTTTGGATCGAAATCGAATAGAATTGCGACGCACCCAAAGAGTCCCAGCCTTGAGTGACAGCTATGTTAAGGAAAAGGATTATCTTTATTGATCCCCCAATGGGGGAAATTTGGGTGTTACAACAGCTCCAAAAAACAGTACCGTTGTCGTGCACTCAAGTTTCCCTCCAAGAGGAAACTTTGACGTCCTTCTTTTAAACAATGCCTTGACAGTGGAGGGTAAATTTTGATTCAAAACCCGCCGAGAGCCTCACTTATAAATATTTATATTTGCCCTTGGCATGGGCCAAAACCCGTTTGCATGACTGTACAGTCTTTGAAAGCAGCGTCACCTAAAGATGACAAACGGGAGCAGCGACTGCTGTGAAGTCTCTGAAGATCACTTCCTTATCTGTCAGAGGAAGAGGAGGGGACAAGAGAAGCAGGATGGTCACTTCAGATATGAGAAAACCTTCATTCATCCAGGGCTGGATGACATTCAAGTGTTTGTAACCCAGGGCAGAGTGTTTACTCAAAACCCTGCGAAGGCACACATTTGTGCTACAGTTGTTTGAACTCACAAATGTCCTTTTTTTTTTTGTTTGAAGACTCTCAGTCTCTACTCCTCGACATCAGTTGGCATTAAGTCTACAGTAGAGGATTCAAAAGTACGTCAACTTAAATGTTCAAATCTTCAAATGTCCAAGTTAAAATTCAAGTCAGAATATACGCAGAAACCTCCTGTCCTGATTGGCTGTGTTTGACATTTGGCGCCACAGGCCCTTTTTTGGTTGCTGCCAAAACAGTATTGAGCCCCTCTGACATGCCTTAGGTTCACACTGGATGTGAAAATCAGCGTTCACGTTTGGAAAAGGCAGAAGTGATAGTGACTCTGGTTTCATTTTGGCCGTTTGGCCCCACACCACACACGCTTCAAGGTCACAGTGGCTTCTGTGGGGAGGCCATGCTTTGCGCCTCCACATCCTCTCTGTGTCCAATGTGGGAACGCTTGAGAGAGGGCCCTGGCATGCTCTGTGAGAAACCCCACAACGAAGCAGACGCAGAGCAGTGCAGAGCTTCACTGCCTCACCGCTTTCACTCATTGAAACAAGTGAGTTTTTTTTTTCTTTTATCCTTTCAGACAGGCTTAATAACAGACACAGCGGTCACTCTTTCCCCGTATGATTAGCTGGAATACTAATCCAATGCTTCTCTTCGTCTTTTCATCAACTCACCATTTCATGAATGAAGCCAACAAGAACAAAAAACCACACCGGCAGGGAGTAGTATCCCTCAGAAAGGGAAGTCCAGAGGATTGTGGCTGTAGTATGTGGCACTGGGGACATATAATCTGTGGTCTGTTGCAGAGCAAGAGTCCTAGCGGCCCGGCTTAGACCTGCCGAGCCTCCCATGAAGAGAAGCATTCACAGTATTTCTGTTGCCCCAGACACACACACAGACACACCCCCACCCCTCACACATAGAAACAGTATTAATATGCCATGAATGGAGACAGACAGACGAGCATTATCTGGCGTTGCAGCGGCTCGAGAAGCAGGATGCCTCGGAGAAAGCCAGAGGGAAATGTTTCTCTGCATGAATGGCGAAGTCCCCTTGACCACCACCTCTGGTGTCACGTCCGCCCGGCCTGCAGGGCTTTGTGTCTGTTTGGTTTCCAGCTCACTTGCTCGCCTTAGGGATGGCTGCTATGATTAATTAATGACATTTGTTGGTTTAAAAAAAATAAAAATGAGTCCTCAAGCTCCTGTAGTAATGATCTGGATCTAACAAGAAACTCAAACTCAAACTGAATACGATGCTGAAACTATAGAAGTTTATCTTAACAGGCTATATTATGTTTTTCAATTTTTTAAAAGTCGATCTTCCGCTTCAGTCGTTCATGATTTCATCTTTCAGCAGGTACAATAGATACTTAGCCCACCTATGGTCGAAGCAGCTTTGAAACCCCCTGGCGTTTAGTCGGACTTCTCCCTATTAATTAAAGGACTACCTTGCATTGATCTAACGTCTTGGCCTTTGGTTGTCATGGTAATATAATTGGACTTCCTTTTATATTCTACCTATAAGTGTTCCTTTCACTGTGTGAATGAAATGGCATGGGAACAGCTCAGCCCTTTCACCACCGTGTGATTGCACGGGCACGGGAGCGACCGTCCTCATTGGCTGGTTGGGTTTAACCACTTTCATGCACATTGAGCAGCGAGTTCTGCACAATGGTGGCGACTCTGACGTGAGTGAAAAAGGCGTCCATGTCCAACTCTCTGTCTTGCGTGATGTATGTGTTTTTCATTTTCAGATTTAAATTGAAAATTTAACAAATTTGAATTACTGATTAGTTTGGTTTTGAGAAGACTCAGGTGTGAAGTCATTCCCAGCTCTGAGTTCTGAGGTGAATGGAACGCAGCTCTACTATCAACGAGTAGACTACCTCAAATGATCTGAGCTAACATGAACAGCAAATTGGGATCTGACAAGGGATGTAAAGATGAATCGTGAAAAAATAATTTTAAAAGCGTCAAGAGTCACACCTGTGATGACTCACAATGATATGGTCATTGTCAGCAGCTGCAGAGCACAATTTTCAAATTGAGGACACACCACCGTCTTTTAAATCGGAGGTGTTGAAGCATTTTGGCTTCCCAAAGACAGAAAATGAAAGAGGCGAGAAAATAACAGACAAGACAAAAACTGACAGGACGATGAGAAGCTCCAATCACCTCCCCCTGTTAGGAGACAAAAAACATTAAAGGTCCCATATCATGCCTTTTCTGGCTTTATATGCTGCTTAGTGTTTTTTTTCTTTTTCTCTCTTTTACACATTTTTCAAACATTAGTGATTGTGAACGTACTTTAGTAGACGCATAAATTCAATAAATGAACCCCAAGAAGGGCATAATATGAAAAGACAACACTGACGAGCGGGATAGCAGCCCTTAAAGGAACCTTTAATTAATTTGTCTACAGTCTCATTTTGTAAAATAAATCGTGACAAAGTCGTATCGTGAGCCCACTATCGTGAATAGCGTCGTACCGTGAGTTTAGTGATTCCTTACAGCTCTAGATCTGACTCGCATGTAATTATTGCCATGCACTCCACCTTCAATGTAAGCAAATCAGGAACTCCGAGGAGATGCATGTGATCTATAATTAGAAAAGTTCCCAACGTTATTCAAGCTAGTCCAGTAAGTCAGAGCTGGATGGATGGGAGCACCAGCAAGTCTGATTTGATTCTCTTCAAAAAGAAGCAAGCGTCAGGTCACAAGCGTACTGCTCATTCCCTCAGGTCAAAGAAATCAATTTTTTTTTCTTGCTCGTTTCCTGTCATAGTCTTGGGAAAGCTTGTTGCAGTTTTACACTTTTGCCACTGGGCAGCTCATCCCACTGGTGGCTGCTCTAAATGGCTTCCTCTGTGTGCTCCACTTTGTCTGAAAAAAAAAAACATGGTTGCACAAGAGACGCACAAAGTCAGGAGAGCACGAGCTGCACGACTACCTTGTTTATTTATTCGCTAATAGATGGGCATGTACATGTTTCCTCCGCATGGACTGGAGTGATGAATCTATTGGGAAGGTATTTACTCTCTCTCCTTTTTTTTCTTCTTCACATTCGGCTTCATCACTGCGCCATGGTTGAAGGCTAAATTGAAAGGAAATGGAAAAAGAACGTGAAAGTGCTTCATCAGTTATAGCTGCGGATGGAACATGAGAGTAAATCAATAACTGTAGTCGTGAGTCATTTCTGTGTGTGTTTTTTTTTTGATTAGAAGCTCTTTTAGCAAAGGTGAAACTATGATTAACTGTTTAGTGACAAAATGTGCAGTAACCCTAGAAGGAACATATTTAGAGCCTGGCTAAGACAGTTCATACGAGTGATTGTTTGAATGTTAATATCCTGTGTAATAATATAGAACATGTACAACGTGATGGTGTCCCCCATATTGAAATGGAAATCACAGAAAGCCATAACCACCTATGCTATCTTTTTAATAGAGAGCCCTGAACGCACTAAACCTTTAAGTGGCACAAATAGAAGCACTTGTCCACTACCGCTTCAATTAATAATGTCTTCTGCCAACACGTACGTCTGTTGAATAAAGAATCGCCTGCATTTAGACACACACGCACACACACACACACACACTAAAGACTGCTGCCTCTCAGGAGGCTTAAACACATACAGAAGCGTCTCCAGGGAGATGTAGTCTTGGGTTCACCGTCTCCAGATAAAAACCTCTCGGGCTCCTGCAGCATCTGTGAAATGAAGGTTGTCAAAAGGCACCAGCTCGTCTCACTTACACCTACCAACACAGTGACACGTCATCCAGCCTCCCTGGATGGTACACAGAAAGCAATGAGTCATGCTTCATTAAGAAAAATAATAAAGCTCGCTGATGTGCGCATACACATTTGTGACCTTGCTTGATTCTTGGAATATAAAGTTCCTATCTTCTCTTCTCTTTTGGGGGTTAATTTATCTCATTTATGTGTCTACTAAAGAACGTTCACAATCGCTAATGTTCGGAAGAGAAAAAAAAAAGTGTCTGTTTTCATGGACTGCTGCTCCATGCAGCCTAATCTGATCTGATTGGTCGGCTGCTCCGCTCTGTTGTAATTGGTAAGTCGCTCAGCACGGATGTCACATGGGCTCATGGGTTACACGCAGCTACTGCTACAGCTAGCATGAGGACCTAGGAGAAGATACATTTCCACAGACTTTGAATGTTTGCACATAGATGTGCCCAAACATGCACAAGACACCTGGAAAGAAGATGAAAGAAAAAAAAACTGAAAAAGCAGCTTTAAGACAACACAATGAGACAAACGCTGTAGAACATTTTGAATTATAAAAGCGTATACATAAACGCTAAGTTGGCGCTAGAAATGTTTGTCACAGCTTGTAAACACAACGTTCAAATTGGGACGTGCACACCCACTGCACAACTTAGTTTACGTTTACTGCTTGTGCCTGTACTGCAAGCTAGCTGAGAACAGGCCTATGGCATTTATGGAACAGAAAAGCAGATCATTTTGAAAGCTAGCTAACTGCGTGTGTTTGGAACCCGCCTGTCCGACAGACAGCAGGCCGCACACCGTCACTGGCTGGGGAGTCCATATTTGATTTTCATGAAAAAGCTACTGACTCTACCTTTGACACAAAACAAAAATAATGCATTTTCCAGTGTCTCCATTTCTCAATATTTCCTGCTTTCATTAGTCATGTAGGACATCATCGAGTGTCTGTTGGTCGCAGCTAATGAGGCCTTTAAAGCTAAATAGCATCAGTTCTGGAGAAAACCAAGCCCAAAACTTTTGAGCATGCTTACCAAAGAGACTATATGATTCCTTTCCTTACTGAAGAAATGATGAGCAGATCAATCTGTCAAAACGTAATTGTCAATGGCAGCCCTGAAGTCAGTTTCATTCAGCTGCGTGATAAAATAAATGCTCCTGCTTTGTATAAAAATATTATGACTCTCATGGTTAAAAAGTCTCCCAGCATTCTTGTTGAATTTCTACATTGTGCTTGTTTCTGAATACACACATTGTCTTTTTGGAAGCAGGCATTCAGTGGTTTAATGGAGGGACGGATGAGGGAAAGGGAGAGGGAGAGCAACAATTGGATTTGTAGGTTAATAGCATCCTCATTGACAACATAACTTGCTCATCATGCCCCATTTCAGGCTGCAGTCAGAGCCAAACAGCGCTGCACTAAATCCAGAATGTAAGCGCTGCAATGAATGAGCTCAGCTGAAAAAACACCAGATGATTGGCAACTGGCACAATTAAAGCTTTCAGCGCCCAATTTATCCTCTGCCCACTGATGCAATAATCCCTGATGTAAAGCATCAGTTAGTGTGCTGGAGCGCTGCAGCGTTGGCTCCGTGCACCGCTGGAGTATCTCTTTGAGCGCAGCCAGACGGCCTGGATTATTTCAGGGTCGAGACTACGTGATTAGGCCCAGGGATTATCACAGCTCAGTCAGGGAGACAACAGCCTTGTTGGCCTCTGGGATTAAACAGAAGACCGAGCGACCACCTCCGTCATGCTTCCTCCTGCCTCCTCTCACTCATCCTCATGTCAGTGGGTGCTAAGTGCTGAGTCACTGAAGGAATGTAAATGTGACACTAATTCTGTTTCGCTCATGCTCCGGATGATGAGTGCATTAAATGTTCTGTTAGCATAATAAAATGTTGAAAATGAAGCTGAAAAAGACAATGTGGAGGCTTGGTGGTGTGGTATCATTCCATGTAACGATATTTAAACTTATTTCTGTCATTTATAATCCAATTTAGAAGTTCTCATGGAACTATTAAATTTAACAAAATGAAACTATACCATAAACATGGACATGACATCATGTCCACATGGAATTTATGTGGATATATTTTTTAAATATAGTTTTAGGTCAAATTATGCAAAATCAGACTTCAGTTTGTGTGACTTGAGCCCTCGATCTGTGTGTGAGTTTTTTTAAGCAGCTCGTTCTAATTAATATATCCAATCATTTCTGTTGAAGCTGGAGACGGTAGAGAATGTTCCAGAGTGAGTAAAAAAAAAAATCTCCTTTTGTTTCCTTTCCAGGACCAAGCTTCGCGAATGAGTGATTGATGCCAACTCCGCTTCTTCAGGTAAAAAAAGCAATATATACACACAGGAGGATATTACACGAGGGTTTCATTTTCAAATCAGAAGTATCAACTTTATAAAAGAAAAAAGAACACATGGGATTAGCAGGATTGACGATATAGATCGGTTGGATTATGTAACAGTTTAAATCTTTAATCTCTGCATCTTGATGAAAAATATCTTTTTGAGTTTAATCACTTTTATGATTGATTCTAATGGGATTTATTTTTTATTTTATTTTTTTATTTACTAATGCCCTCCTGTCACTGCTGTGTGCTTCCTCCATGTAGGGCAGAATGGGTGTGTATCCCCTGCTCCTGCTGCTCGGCCTCGCCCTCGGGGTGTCAGGCCAGGACGATGTCCCCATCACAAGTATGAACCACGTCCACCTCGATTCATCACATTTACTTATTCTCTGCCAGTGTGTAACATTGCACCAAACGTTGCTGTCTTCTTTCTCCAGGTCCTCCTAACATTACTGCCATCCCTACAGACCCCCCTGTGGCACCATCCCTCAACTACACTCTCGCACCCACACAAGCCACCACCGGCTCACCCACAACCCTCGGCCCATCAGTCATCCCAGTGACCACAATGGCAGCAACAACAGCAGAAGCAGCAGCAGCAGCAACAACAACCACCACTACAAGCCCCGTTGTTGGGGAGGACGTCGAACCTGCAGGTCCCAATGCCACTGGGCGGCTGTTACCAGCTGATCCTCCCCCACCTCAGGCACCCACCCACGTCCCTCAGGAACCAGCGGGCTCCCAGACCCCCTCTTCTTTGAACCCAGCAGAAGGAGACAACAGGACCACAGCCCTCCCTCCAGAGACTCCAACTCCAGACACTTATAGCGATGAGGTTATATTAACCGAGGAGACCGAGACCACCACAGAACCTTGGATGGAGTTCCCCACTGACGGCAGCCCACACGGTGAGTGTTTGTGTGAGAATACTTCATGTCTCTTTTGTTTCTTTGTGAGCTTTATTCAGGCTGAAAATACCTTTCTACAGTGAGACAGAAACAGGTCATACAAGAGACGATGACTCCAGGTTCACCACTATCAGGACACTCAAAAGACCAGAATCCCATTGAGCAACATGAGACCTTGTGATCTCAGTGACTCATTGTATCTTAAATGGAAAAACACCCTCTTACTATGTTGTGAGTAATGTTACAACATTTCAGCCTGAAGGTCAAAACCCCGCACTGAATGTGAGAAATGACTTTTTAAACGTGTTGAAATGTGACGGCGGTTCAGACCGCTCTTTTTACACCAACGTTCCGCGGCCATGCGTAACGAGCGCCACCGTCACCACGTCTTAGTGAGCTTAAACAGTGAACTGTCCTATGGCGAAACACCGGCGTGTGTTTGATTTCACACAGGGTAACAGAAGACACACGGCAAACAACACACACCTGTGTTCACAGGAGGCTGTGGCTCAGTTGATAGATCTGGTCGTCTCGCAACCCGGAAGATTGAGGGTTCGATTCCCAGCTCCTGTGTCTCCTTTGGAAAGACACAGAAATAAAGAAAACAGAGATATCTTGGAATCATTTTTTTCCAAAGGTGTCTAAGAGCAACTGTGACGTTAAGACACATAGTGCCGTCACGCCTTTAACCACGCCGGCAGACCAGGTGTACGGGTAAAACGGGCCATGCTGTGGGAGAGACGCCATTCTCCCAGCTAAAAAAGAGACATTATTGCTGAATGTACAGTTTGCCCTGTTTCCACCAAGCACTCCGGTGTGGATCAGTACAGCTTGGTTCAGTAAAACCTGATCCTGTTCGTATTTCCAAAGCCAACTGTGCTCTATTTGGTAGGTGGTGTCTAACATAGATAGATAGATAGATAGATAGATAGATAGATAGATAGATAGATAGATAGATAGATAGATAGATAGATAGATAGATAGATAGATACTTTACTGATCCCAAGGGAAATTCAAGTGCCGATGCCGATAGTCGCTTCAGCTATGTAACACTGTGACATCATAGCAGCGTGACACAGCGTACACTGCTAATAAATTAAACAAGGAAGAAAAACTGAGTCTGAGTTAAGTAGTAAACATGTTGAGGTGATCATAATGTGTGCTTCAAGTTTAAGCGATTTGATAAATGAAAGCAACAAAAAATTGCAATTAGGATGCGAGGAACTTTACATGATTGATTTTAGACTGATGGAGGCATGATACTCCTCATGGAGGTTATATTGTTCAAGATCATCATCCATCCCATTTATCCAAGATTGACCCCTATGACCCCACTCGAACTAAAAAATCTCATTGGACTGGTGAATTAAAGTGTATTCCCTGATTCCCCCTTTTAGTCTCTGCTGTTCTATAGAACTGCAGCGGTTGTACTATCTTAACAGAACAAACAGAAATAGGCCAGTTCACTTTGTGTAGCTGTTTCAGTTTCATACTTCAGAAGTTGTTTGACACAGTTGTATACATCTCAGCTGCCAGAGGTTTTTTTTCCCCTTGCGCCCACTTTAAAGGTCATTTACTGTTTGCTTATCTGTTTCTCCTGCGTGACGTTTGCACTCCTCACAGACTAAATACATTGAGATTGCATGCCGACCTGTGTTTAAGATTTGATTTTGACCCTGTAAAGCACATTTGTCGTCAGCGAATCCGCGACACGTTGGAAGTTGACGAAAAGAGACTCTGTAATGTGGCAGCAAAGCAAAGCTCGGTTCCTCCTGCACGTCATTACCGTCCCCGACTGCTGATGGACTGTAGAACCACATTAAGAGTATCAGCATGTTTTTTGAGGGGCTTCCATCTGGCCTTGTGTTATTCATGAAGGCTGCAGAAACAGTAGCAACAGCTACGAAGAGCAAGTAAGTATTCTGGTCAAGAGTTGACCTTTAATATTTTAGATGGTCCAACACTTCTCTGCTCGTAGACTCCTGTGTAGCAGTGCTGGAAATAGAAGCTGCGTTTGACCCGTCACCCACGCAGACACCACCCAAGGCTCCGAAAAACAAATAATGAACATCTATTCATGTTTGTGATGCTTACATTCAAGCTACATACTAAAACACTGGAAGAGTTATTGACTTAAAAAGATGTATTTTTCAGTTTAGTGTTTGTAATCTGGCCATTTAAGTCACATCCTTCTCTTTGAAACATGACTCCCCCACCCACCCCACCCTTTCCTTTCCCATTAATTATTCATAATGCATGATTATAGAGAGATGCACATATCACAATCAGATGTTACTAATTGATTTGGAAGGACGGTTTTTGCTATAGACTGTAAAAACCAGCGTTCCCTTTTTCCTGCCGCAGATACAGCAAACGTTTAGATCCAAAAACATTTAAAGAATGTGAGGGGAAGCCGTACAAGTTCAGAGAACTGTTTCACCTACAGATCATCGGGGGAAGCGTTTCTTTGTTGATATAAAAAAAAAAAATCTCAATGGCGTCCTCCTCCCAGTCATCCACATTGCTGTCTTTCCTAGTCAAAATAAACGACCAGGAACAGAACAGATGTGCCTGCTCTACGATATAGTATGTCCATTATATAACAATCACTTTGGGTTGGCGGGGGTTATGTAATTGCTCTATTGTCTCTCCCCCCCCGGCCGTCTGTGCGCCGTGTGTTTAAAGGCTGTGAGCGCTTCTAGATGGCATCAGCTCCTTCAAGGCTCCTCGTGTCAGCTCCTCATGATACCCACACAGCCCGTTGTGCTCCTGCGCCCTTGATTCAATGTACACTTTGTCGAAGAAGGAATGCAAAAAAAAAAAAAAAAAGAAGGGTTCTGGGAACTGCAAATGTAACGTACAACTGGGCAGTGTTCCAAACAACTTCTTCCAGAACGTGCATGTGAAGCATGGAGTCGAATGATGCGCTCTGTGCTGCATATTATTGTCAGCAGTGTTAAAGAGCTTTCTTGAATTCTGAGTCGACCCGCGTTAACAGCTGATTTTGTCATTCTATTGTCGCGACGACCGTACGGTTTTCTAGAAAAAAACCTCTTCTTTTGTTGTGGGCGACTGTGTCTTATTGAGCCGTCATCAGCACACAATTGGTGGGCATGTTTTTTTTGTATTGTTTTTTTTTTTTTTTTTTTGTACACCACCCTCCTGTTGTTCAGGAAAACCTCATGTGTTTTGTGTTAACTGTGCCAGTAATAGGTCACCAGGAAGACTATAGGCTTGCATATAACCAGTAACTCAGGTGCATGATGGGAACAGGTTAAAATTGGTCAGCTATTGTAGTGTACACGAGGCTCCGTGAGCAATTGGTGACTTGGTCCATGTAATATCTTATCGGTGATGTTAAGACAATCCTTTGCAGTAACATCCCCATAGGCTCACATGCTCTTTACCTCCAAACAGGAAGAGAGCATTTCATATTTACACTCTGAAGAATTCATATAGACCTCACATCAAACATCCTTAAAGTTTCTGTTTTCGATGCCGTCTTCTTTTCTCGGTCACCGCCTCAGATTTACAGAAGCCAAGGGTCGACCCGCTCGGTTAAACTGTGATTTATCTGCTCGCTCCAAAGGACAGCCTTGTGCCGCTCTCCATGTGGGTTAGTGTTTTACGTTAACGTGGTTAACCGTTTTACAGAGGAGCAACGCGAGCTGGTGTCTAAAGAGGCAGAGGTCACTTCATGACCTTGGCTTCTATTTCTCACCCACATTCTGACACGTGAACAAGCTCAAAGTCTTGTTTGTATACAAATAAAAACAGAAGTAGATGAACATTTACAGACGCAACATATCGAGGAAGGTTTTACCTGAAGTAATTGTGATGGTTTTGGGTCCGTTGCTCTGTTAAGGCCGTGGAGAGTGGAGGAAAACGGCAGGCAAAAACTCACGTCCACACTATACGGGGATTTCAATGCTCGTCGTTTATTTAAATAAACACTCCAACCTTATCAAGCCCGGTTGTACGGCTACTATCGTTCATACATGAACAAAATAGTGCCATATTTGACCATCATTGTTGTTCTATAAAATAAAGAAAACAGGAGCGAAAAATAATACGTCCGACCAGCGTAGTGTGCGCATCGTTCCACGAGGAGCAGGTAGCACAGGCACTGCTTGATGACGTCGCCACTAAGCGACACAGTATACACATTGTTAAAGGTACATTCCATAATCACAACCGTTACATAATCCCCCCGGTGAGACAAAGGCTGTCCTCAGCCGTACACAGAGATACAGTCTATACTAAACATACCCTCACACATGAGTAAGCAGTTAAGCTGCCAAGACCAAGTAGGATAATATACAGTGGATTAATCAGGTAACCGGCATACATGTCAGCACCAGGTAAATGGAAGTCCTTAAACATCAAAAATAAAATAAACACAAGCTTAGGCTCCTAAAACAAAACAGCATGAAATCCCTTTTTATGCATGAAAAATAACATCTAAAAATATTAAGCTTCAATATAAAACCAAAACTTATTGTTCTTCTTGTTGAGTACAGAATAAACAAAACACTACCGCTCTGGTAGGATGCATAATAAACTTACACCACTGACAACAGAACAATTGTGGTTTCTTTTTTTTTTTTTTAACACATGTGAACAAGAACCAGAAAGCACACATTTTAAGTCAAATCTGGCAGCATGACACGGGTCCGTCCACCTCGGCCTGCAGACTCCCCACCTCCAGCTCAAGGTCAGCGTGAACGACGCGGTCAGACAAGACAAGATGGGCCGCCATTGTATTTTTTACAGACAGATCCCGTCAGCTCCACAGAAACAGTCCGGGCATGAGTGACGGAAGTCCACGGGGAGAAGTGCAGGAGAGTGGCAGGCGTTGGGGAGGAGGAAAACCACGTCTTTGGGGATCCGAGGAGCTTTCACGTACAGCCAGGAACGAAGCACTCAGTAACAGCAAACTGGGAGCCGTCGCCGCGTCCACCGGGTCGCCTACCGTAGCTGCCGGAGGGAAACTCTGTACACCGAAACTCCAAAACTCCAGGAAACTTAGAGCGTTCCGTCTGAAGCCGACTCTCTGTCCGTCCGCGCTGCGACACTCCCGCGCGCGTACCCGCTTGTGACTTTGATGTCGCCGAAAAGCGCGGCCAAGCTTAACACAGTCCAAAACGGCGAAAAAAGAATGGTGAAAAAAATGTTCACTTCGAATACTTGCACTGGTCGTTGATGAAAGGTCCAAGGAAAAGTTGTTCGGGCGCCATTTGTGATGGTTTTGGGTCCGTTGCTCTGTTAAGGCCGTGGAGAGTGGAGGAAAACGGCAGGCAAAAACTCACGTCCACACTATACGGGGATTTCAATGCTCGTCGTTTATTTAAATAAACACTCCAACCTTATCAAGCCCGGTTGTACGGCTACTATCGTTCATACATGAACAAAATAGTGCCATATTTGACCATCATTGTTGTTCTATAAAATAAAGAAAACAGGAGCGAAAAATAATACGTCCGACCAGCGTAGTGTGCGCATCGTTCCACGAGGAGCAGGTAGCACAGGCACTGCTTGATGACGTCGCCACTAAGCGACACAGTATACACATTGTTAAAGGTACATTCCATAATCACAACCGTTACATAATGTTTGCTTAGCCTAGCTAGCATTTAAGGTGAAACCAGCAGCGTGTTGTAATTAAGCTCCCACTAGTTAGTTACTGTCTGAAAGTCTCTTCTGTTTTAGATTCATAGTTGTGTTTTTTTCCTGGACTATTCGTGTGCGGATAGTAACTGCCTGGAAGGAAGTTTATACCAATCACTTTTAAAATTGAACACCCAAAGCTTGTATGAATCCATGTCATTTTAGAATAATGTTGTCGTGACGACGGTCACTTGCATCAATTTCAAAGCAAACTGAATTATGGGACACATTTTTAATTCAATGTAATTTCCAGGACATTAATTCTTCCTCTCCGTCTCCGTAGACAACAACCCATCTGATGACATGCCCATCATAGCCGTCATGGTGGCCCTGTCCTCCTTGCTGGTCATCATCTTCATCATCATCATCCTCTACATGCTCAGGTGGGTGAAGCGTGGTTGATGTTGCACAGGCCACACTGACTGGAGAGACCTGAGGTGAAGACTTAAGGTGCTCCAGTTACCATGGCGACAACTGATTGGCATTCAGCTGTGAGGCGAAAGCAATGTGTTTCATTTAAGTGTGTGTGTGTGTGTGTGTGTGTGTGTGTGTGTATCCATGTGTTGATATGCACTTTGGTCTGTGTTGATTGACAGGTTTAAAAAGTACAAGCAGGCAGGGAGCCATTCAAACTCCTTCAGGCTGACCAATGGGAGATCAGATGATACAGGTAAACACACACACAAACACTTGCACTGGCCTGAGAATGCTTGTGTGTTTTGAATGTGCGTTGCATATGTCCATAAATCTGGCTGCATACTCACTGAGCACTCCTGTGTTTGTTTGTGTGTGGTATCAGCAAATTTGTACAGGCGCCTTGACCAAACTTGTAACTTTGGGTAGTTTATGATAAGACTCGATTGATCCACCTCCGCTGACCGATAACATTTCACTGGTTGACTGTTGCCAGAAGGCTTTTGTTCACTGTGATTACCTAACCTGCAGAGCTGCATTTCACTCCCTGAATGTCACACAGCATTGAACGACATCTCCCTCTGGTGGCCATCGTTAAAGAAAGTCTCCAAGTCAAGCAGTCAGACGAACTTGATTTATTACATGACATGAAACTCTCCTTTTCTTGACCCCTTATCCCATGTCTTTATCTCCACCTGTCTCACCCCTCCTGTTCCTTCCCTCTTTTCCTCGACCCTCCCATCCTACTCGCCGGCGCAGAACTCCAGAGCGTCCCGCTATTGGCCCGTTCGCCCAGCACAAACAGGAAGTACCCGCCTCTTCCTGTCGACAAGCTGGAAGAAGAAATGAACCGCCGCATGGCTGATGACAACAAGCTCTTCAGGGAGGAGTTTAATGTACGGCACACTCAAGCACACAACCTCTGTTAACAGTCTGACTTTCACCTTGTTCAAATATCAGGGAAACGAAATAAGTCGGCTCCGAAAAGAGGGGGGATTTCACTTCCCAGGGGTTGAGTGGGAAATAGAAATTATGATTAGATTAAAAAATATGAGCGCATGCTTGATTTGGGGAGGAAACCAATCATGAGAAGTAGCTTAGCACTCGGATGTGTTGCTGATCTTTTGTACATGATTATTCCAGCCGTCAGCTTCGGAGCGCCCTCCCCTTACTCGCACAAAAACTTTATACAACCATGATTTTACGTCACTCAAATAATAAGCTGTACGAATATATAACTCTTTAAAATCAATCTCTGCAAAAAAAACACCTCCTTTACATCTATGGTAGGGTTTCTTTGTCCTTTATTTATTTTTTATTTTTTTTCACTTTTCAATTCAATGTCTATTAAGGTGCACTCACACGAGCAGTTGTCCCATACCGTGCTAAACCAGGGTTGTCTTTCTAAATGTGCTTTTTTTTTCTTCTTCTTCTTCTTCTTTCTGTGTTCAGTCTCTGCCAGTCTGTCCCATCCAGGCATCATGTGACGCTGCCTCCAAGGAGGAGAATAAAGAGAAGAACAGATATGTCAACATCCTGCCATGTGAGCATCTACATAACCCCAGCACTGTGTCAGAAACTGTCACTAACAAAGCAACATTCACAGTTACTGGCTTCTTCTCTGCTGTTTTAAGAAACATTTATTAATACTATCAGACTTGGAATCTGACCGTAGGAACTTAAAGAGAGTCTACAAAGATTTACTGAGTTGTACTTTTGTGGTCATTAGAAAAACTGTGTTTGTGTAATCAGAACGACTCTCTGGATGTGCTCTCCTCTTGAATTCATCTGTTTGTTTCTCTTCTTCCTCTCTCTCAGACGATCATTCCAGGGTGCATCTCTCATCTCTGGAAGGAGTTCCCGACTCTGACTTCATCAACGCCTCCTTCATTAATGTTCGTACAAGTGCAGCATTTTTCTCTCCCCAAAAACACGTCTTCTGTTGGTAGCATCAACTTAAAATAAGTCTTCTTTTTTTTTTGCTATCTGTTGCAGGGTTACCAAGAGAAGAACAAGTTTATCGCAGCTCAAGGTAAAGGGGTTTTTTCCTGCAACCGAAAAAAGAGTCGATTACCGTTTGATTTTTCCTCCTCCAAGTTTCTGTATCTGTAACCTTTGTCTCTCAGGGCCGAAGGAGGAAACGGTGAATGACTACTGGCGGATGATCTGGGAGCAAAACACGGCAACCATTGTCATGGTGACCAATCTGAAGGAGAGGAAAGAGGTAGGCGAGCTGGAGGGATGATGCTGTGTGTGTGTTTGTAGACTTTGTTTACACAATCATACAATAGCTTCGAAGGAAACAGATGTTTTAATGTTTACAATAAACCGACATAAGTGAGGTGAAATAGACGGGTTAAATCTGCAAAAAACATGGTGGCAGAAAGACACATCACATTTGAGTGTGTTTCCATGGCAACATTTTCTTTTGAACAGTAAAGTTTGATGATGGGTGCACTTCTTGTGCCTACATGTTGACCCCTTTGTGAGGGCTTTGATTAGTCCTCATATCATGACTTCACATTATTCTATCATAGATGCAATATAGTGAGATTTTAAAAGGTGTTCTGTTTTGCCCTTTTCTCGCAAATGAAATGAGTTTCCTTTGTGTGCTGAATGTTCCATCACTCTCTGTGTTTTAGTGTAAGTGTGCTCAGTACTGGCCGGACCAGGGCTGTTGGACATACGGGAACATCCGCGTGTCTGTCGAGGACACAATGGTTCTAGTGGACTACACCATCCGCAAGTTTTGCATTCAACAGGTAAGACCTCATCAGTGACGAGAGTGAACGTTTCTCTGTGAAGGTGCGCTCACACGACTGTCCCCCTCTCCTCATTCCCCTGCTGGCCTGCATTCACACTGCTCCAGGGCGAACTGGGCCTGAGCACGGTCAAGTCTTCTACATAATGAAGGAATGCAACACATGCATGGCTTCTCGTTATTAAGAAGCATGCTCAGTTTACACACGGCCGGACGAAAGAGAGACAAAGCGACGAGCTTGTCAGTCCACATCCGCACATCGGAGAACAACACAGAGAACATGGCAGCTACTTTGTGGCTTATTTTGAGTCATTTTAGTCAGATCCAGCTGTAAAACTCTGAGATTTCTCCAGAATGAAGTCTGTTAACGTCGTGCATGAACTGTACTGTGCTGATGCACACCTTCCAATCTTGCCAAGGCCAAGGAAGTGTACCGAGCCTGGATACAGACTCACAGTAGTCAAACAAACTTGGGCACAATACAGACTGCTTAGTGTGAGTGCGCCCTGAGGGTGCAGATGTGTCAGAAAACACAAACACCTCTGTTTAGTTAGTTTACATGGAGCTGATCCTGGAAAAACAAATATTAGGGCAAACTTTGGGAATGTGTCATGCCTTAAATCAAAACAAGAGATAACATTTGTTGTCCTGTGGCTCAGTGTTTGACCTGGTTTGTTCACTTCTCAGGTCGGAGACGTGTCTGGGAAGAAGCCTCAGAGACTCGTCACTCAGTTCCACTTCACCAGCTGGCCAGACTTCGGGGTGCCCTTCACACCCATTGGGATGCTCAAGTTCCTGAAGAAGGTCAAGAACTACAACCCCCAGTATGCCGGGCCAATTGTGGTCCATTGTAGGTAAGAGCATCAAAGCTGTAACACTCTGGGTTTTTTTTTTTTTGCATAGATAGCTTCCTTGCATCTGCTTCCTTGACAGCCAGCTGCTCGTGACTCACAACACGTCTTTGTTTTCAGTGCAGGCGTGGGGAGGACAGGAACATTCATCGTGATCGACGCCATGCTGGACATGATGATGTCTGAGAGGAAGGTGGACGTGTTCGGCTTCGTCACCAGGATCAGAGCCCAGCGCTGTCAAATGGTTCAGACTGATGTAAGTGCAGCGCCGACACACTTGACACTGCATCTGTGGTTTGTCCTGATTTAACCAGAATGATGGAATAACCAGGATTTTTCCAACTTGAAATGTTGAATCACAAGATTTAAATTATTAGTAACAGGGTTTTGTTTTTTTTACCATTTAAAACCTCGGATACCTGGATACACCAGCAGACAATCTATACTGGCTGTTTAGTGTAGCACCAGTATGCTCTGCTGGGGGTCAGAAAGAGAGATATTCCTTATATGTAAAGATTAAGGTCTGGTGTCAGATCTGGAACTTAAAGGACCCATATTCTTCAGAGACTGATCTGTTGCCTGCCAGTTGTTCCTGACCCCCTTCTCTCTGCCCCACAGATGCAGTACGTGTTCATTTTCCAGGCGTTGTTGGAGCACTACCTGTACGGAGACACAGAGCTGGAGGTGACCTCTCTGGAGTCCCACCTGGCGAAACTCTATGCCCCCTCCCCTGGAGCTGGCTGCAGCGGTCTGGAGGCTGAATTCAAGGTACGTCGAATGTGTTGACGTCTTCTGAAGAGACTTTGTCTCTGCTTCTAAAGTGTGTTGCGTTAATAACATGAAAACAAATTAATGGTGACCGCAATTTTGAAGTTGTGTTCTTCAAATTTGAAGAAGCTGACATCCATCAAGATTCAGAACGACAAGATGAGAACAGGCAACCTGCCCGCCAACATGAAGAAGAACAGGGTCCTACAGATCATTCCATGTGAGTTCACAAAAGTACAAATCTGAGATCCCAAATTAAGGGGAGGTATTCTCACCAGTCATTCTTCATGCAGGACCATCATTTGTCTTTATGCTTTGATATATTGATAATACACCTTTGAAGATATTCTTAACAAATACAGTTTTTAAGATTTAGGTGCAGCCTTTTACCAACACGATGACTCTATCTTTTTCTAAAAATCTTTTTTCCAATCTGTCGAGAGCACAATTTCTAATTTAGATTGATGTACTTGTTTTGAGTTTATCCGTTCTGGTTTCATGATATATTTCCTAAATAGGTAATGTTGAGAATACGCAAAAGCATGACTTCATGTAGACACATTTCCTCTGTGCTGACATCATTTTATTATCACTAGTTTGGAGATATCTCCATGCACCTCAAACTTGTTTTAAAATTGTCCTAAAAAGTGACATTTTCCTGAACTTTCTGTTCGAAGTTGATTGTGCTTATTTCACGTTCTGTGTTTTCCTGTGAATGGATTTCATTTGTCTTGTTAGAGTTGTGAGCGTCAGGTTCTTTTATTTTTATTTGTGCCTGCACACTGTGAATCTATAAACCCATGTAATGTAACTCCTTAAAGTTCAAGGTTAATGCTTCTCGTTTGCCCTCACAGATGAGTTCAACAGAGTGATCATTCCAGTCAAACGAGGGGAGGAGAACACCGACTACGTCAATGCCTCATTCATTGATGTGAGTGTAAAAGCCCTGCGATAAGAATGGATCTTTTCATTAATGCGAGCGATCGATCGAGCCCTCTTCTCTGCCTCCTGCTGTTTATTTTTCATATCCCTTATTCATCCCTCTTTTCCCTCTTGTCATCTCCTCCCTCTGGTCGCAGGGTTACCGTCAAAAAGACTCGTACATGGCAAGTCAGGGCCCCCTGCAGCACACCATCGAGGACTTCTGGAGGATGATCTGGGAGTGGAGGAGCTGCTCCATCGTGATGCTCACAGAGCTGGAGGAGAGAGGCCAGGTGTGTGTCTGCGCAGAGAAACAAACACGAGTGCCAGACGGCGGGTCAATAACTGGCTAAAATAGAATATTGACATGTGAACATGATGCTGGTTTAATGGTTTGGATGATCAGAGCTGAACTCGTCACACAGCTGCTCATTCAGAAAAGCTCCACCTGGAGATTTAAATGACTTCAAATTTTTGGATTAAATTAAAAAAATTAAAAAAAATTAAAATCTTTGTCAACATGTGAGGTCTTTTACCTTCTCCAATACGTCTCCAGGAAAAGTGTGCTCAGTATTGGCCCAGTGATGGAGTGGTGGTCCACGGGGACATCTCCATCGAGATAAAAAGGGAGGAGGAGAGCGAGAGCTACACGGTGCGGGATCTTCTGGTCACCAACAACAGAGTAAGAAATGAATCTATGAAAGAAGTCGATGGTCAAACACAAACACATCGGAGACTCTAAGACATATAAATGTAGTTTCTTCATCAGCTCCCATCTTTGTCACTTTTTTACCTACAAGGCGTATCCTCATGTCCTCTGTTTGCCCTCCTTCATCTTTCCAGGAGAACAAGGCTCGAGCGGTGCGTCTGTTCCATTTCCACGGCTGGCCAGAGGTGGGAATCCCCACTGATGGTAAAGGAATGATTAACATAATTGCCGCTGTGCAGAAACAGCAGCAGCAGTCTGGCAACCACCCCATCACAGTGCACTGCAGGTAAGACACACAAACACACACGGCTGTCCTCGACGTACCACAGCAACAGAACCAGTCCATTTAATATTAAAGAGATGTATGGATTGTTTGTTATGCTCTTTAAGAGGGAAATGCATCTGGCATTCATGCATGCTTTTGTGTCTGGGGATTTGTTACAGCTATTAAATCACAGGAAAAAACAGCTGAGAAGAATTGTTCTCTTCTTCCTTAAGACGTTCAAACTGCTCCCTGAAATCTTGTTTTGCTCCTTCTCTTAACACGTGCTCTCACAGCAAATCCTTTCTTGTGTATGTGATGAGGTTTAAACATTGCTCTGTGTGTGTGTACAGTGCTGGTGCTGGCCGGACAGGGACTTTCTGTGCGTTGAGTACAGTCCTGGAGAGGGTGAAAGCTGAGGGCATCCTGGATGTCTTCCAGACAGTCAAGAGCCTCAGACTGCAGAGACCACACATGGTGCAGACGCTGGTGAGGAGCCAAGGAACTGTGACCACGAACAGCTTATGATTATTCAGTTATCTAAAGTGCTTAAACTGCAGAGCCCGAATCATTAGGGTTTTTTTTCTCCAGGTTTTTAGTTATTGATGTAGAAATACACTCACTGTTGTGACGTTGCATGAGAGCGTACATACCACTTTCATGTCCATGCACTAAACGTGTCACCTTATAATCAGCCTACCAGCTTCCTGTTAGGCTCCCTGACTGAGCCGTTACAACCCGTTTGTTTATTCAGCTTAAAATTGGATCACGTTAGCAGATCTCTTTCACCGGCAGAGGGCGCTGTAGGGATGTCAACAGGCATCATCACTCTCAGGAGTGGACAGGAGCAGTTCCCTCCCAGTGAAGTGTCTGCATTATACATCTTTTCAACAAGTATCTGATAACTGCATTTCAGGGCTCAATATATTACGTGTGTAACTCTACAGATGGAACAAAGATCTGAGAAAGATATCAGCCGATATAGTTGTATCAGATTTCTTTTCTCACTAACAAACAGTAGATATCGGCGTCTGCCCTAAAAATCTTTTAGATGTCAGGGTGTTATCCGTCTTCCTATTCAAAAACTGTTTTTTAAAGAATTTGAACTATTCCTTGAATATATTTTATTTTTTAGGATATATGATCAAAGGTTAATGCATTTGATATTTTATTTTGTAGAGGTTCGAGTTCTGCTAGAATTCTAGATATCTCAAAATCCATTTTTTTTCTTTTGAAGTTTTTATCTTCTGTTTGAGAAAAACAAAGGTATAATCAGCTATATGAAACCAACTGTGTGATTGATCCATACGCCCAGCTACGAGGTATAAAAGACCTCATTTGACACAATGAGATGAGATCTCCCTGCTGACTCGGCTGTTTCTCCACCTCTACAGGAGCAGTACGAGTTCTGCTACAAAGTGGTCCAGGAGTATATCGATGCCTTTTCTGACTACGCCAACTTCAAGTAGCGACCCCGCCACAAATGGATGGATGTCCAGATCCACTTCTTACAAACATGCTCTCACCGGAACACAGTCACAGACGCACACACACATCGCCGTGCAGGAAGCTGCATGCTACCATCAGATGGATTTTTTTTTTTTTTTTTTTAACCTTACCTTTTTTTCTGATGGAAAAGACTCGTCACAACATGATCTGTGGATGAGACGGAGTGCCCGGAGGAAAAGGGAACAGAGGCCTCGGCGCCGGAGGAGGACAGGGCAGCGCAGTCGGACAGAGAAAATAACTGAGATGCCTTCTTGAATATTTTGTAATATTGGTCTTGTTAATACAGCTCTTCTCCCTATTTGCCTCCCACCTCTCCCTCACCCCCAACATGTATATACACTTACTGTGTTGCATCTTCTTACTTTGGTTTCAGACACAGTTTTGACTTTGGCTGCATATTCGGGTGGCACCTGTAATGTATTTTATTGGTATATACATATAAATATATATAAATATATATGAATATAAATCTAGTGCTTTGGAGGCTAATGTAAAAAAATCCAGTCTTATTGAGGATGTTTGGATTTTTTTTTTTTTTGTACTTTTTAGGGAGAGAAACATTCAAACATTGTTGGCTTGGCTGGAGCCACGCTGTAGCATCGACAGTAACAGACACTTCCTGGACTGTTTCCACTCGTAGACATCCTTTCAGTTAACACACAAGAGGAGCCGATTTATTTTTATTTACAGATTAAATCCCATCTAATGAGCCAATTACAATTCCCCCTTTCTGGTTTTTCGGGGTCAAAAGGTTCAAAGGGTCACTTACTATTCTAGATCAGAATCGCTGTGATGTAGCGTATTGACTCAGGTTGACACACACACATGCACACAAACACACGCTGAAGAGCAGGAGCCATTACTTTCGTCTGAGCATCAGTGTGTGTGTGTGTGTGTGTTGTCTGTTTAAACTGGCGCAGAAGCTGGCAAAGACTACACAGTGTTTGTAAAAGCGCTGTTTTCTGTCTGTTGACTGCCAGACGTCTTTCACTGGTAACGGAGACACTCTCGCGACCATGTTTGGACAACAAACACCACAAAGCTGTTTTACTGTCTAAGCACCAACGTAGCCAACGTATTCCTGGGCGGTTAAAGAATAAAGTCCAAAACAGAGACTTTTTGTAACCCACACTAAATACTAAGTTAGGGAAATTGTAAATTCATCCAGGTTTTATGTTGAATCTTTTCTTTAGGTCTGTTACAGTGTCAAAAACAATGTTGCTCATGTTGACGAGCCAAGCAATGTCAAGGTGCTCCATTACAGCACCTAAGAAAAAAACACAACAATGCTATATTACCCAGCATATTTCTTTCTCGTTTACAGACACGTCAGTATTGCTTGTAGATTTTATTGAGTGTTTCTCTCTTTATACACACACACCACAACGCTGTCACTCTTTTAAACACTGATCCCTCTTATTTCCCACTTTAAACTCTGGAACCGAGGAATGTTTTATACGAATGCTGTTGCTAACAGAGTCCTTAAATATGGAAACATTGTTACTTCAATAGTGGAAGCGTGCCATGCAATGTGTGCTATGATTTTTTTTTTTTTTTTTTTTTTTATGGCTGTCCTTGGAGGACGCTCAGACTTGAACTACAGCGTTTCTTTACATTTTAAAGATGTCACAGATGAGGCTGTGCCCTTTTTGATTGTAGTTAAATATAAATATTCACCCACAGGGCTTCAGGTCAGTTGAATTTCCGCTCGGTCAGCTCAGGAAATGGCCATTGCCAGGATTGTTTTAAAATTAGAGATTGAACGAATACAGCTCGATTTCATCCGACTCCTGTTTAAATGTTTTTATCCCACAAAGAAAACCGAATTTTTAAGATTTTTCTCTTTGAATCGATCATGTTTCTTTAATGTCGATTGTAACTTATAAGCAGTCCTGTACATGTACATAACCCATGTTATGCAAACAGGGGGGGGGGGGAAAGGAGCACAATCATTTTTTGATTTCTTGATAGCAGACGTCATTAGAGTTCATGCTGACATTTCAGGAAGGCTGAATGTTGCGTCAGTGTTGATTGTTTGATCGCTCATGCACTATTTGCACCAAAATCGCAGCCCTTAAAAAAAATAGTCAACCAAATAAAAGATGCGGTCGGAATATTGACGTTTTTTTAAATTCAGAATAAAAGAACAAATTGAAAATCTTGAGAAGATCTTTAGGGTCTCAAACCTCTGAGTTAGCCCCTCTGTGCGCCCCCTATGGGGACTTGAAGTAGCAGATAAAGGAATCGACCGCTCACTGAAACCATTGACTGTGTACATCGTTGTCATTTTAAGTCTTCGTTTTGTTCCAAAGCCTCACAAGTGCCCGCACTATTAGTTTAGGTGCCATTGTGTTCTCACTCCTTCACTTACTGGGTCTCTACTGATTAGAGGAAGGGGTGTTTTTTTGTTTTGTTTGTTTTTTATGGGATAATCTGTCCTGTCTTTGATTCCAGTTAAATTGTGTCTGGGTCATTTGATCCCTTTTGTCTCACTGCAATTGGACTGCAAAACCAGACACTGTGCCAACCAACCCATCGTGAACTTAGAGAAGTGCCTCTTCAGTAGGTTTTCAAACGAAACTTGACGTCATCCAAAAGTATTTCCCCGTCTCGTATGTATTCCCGCTCTCGCCTGCAGACTGATGACGAACCTTTTTTTGCGTGACAAATCATTCGGGCCAAAGCTTTGACTGGGTCAGTCATCCATCCTTTGACATTCCCTTTGGTCTCAACTATGTCGACCCTTCAATTGTGCTGATAAACGTACCATTGAGGTACTTTAAAAACATATTTCCTCTTTGATTTAATGTTCATTTCATTCCATATCACTGAAATGAGGGGGGTCCATGACAGCTAATCAGGACTGGGTGCTAAACAGGAAAAATACAAATCCTAATGTTCGTCCCTCAACAAATGCAGATGAACTGTGAATGCAGAAGGAGCTCATTGTCCCTCTTTAACATGGCTTTCTTCCTGGAGCTTTGCCCCAGGGGAGAATTTTGAATACACAAAGAATTCAAACATTTTTAGAGTGTCGATCTTTTCTCTCTTCTTCTCTCCACCTGTATTGTGTCCTTTACGTCTTTTTGTCCACTAACCGCTGTCCAGCTGTGGCTTCTGTTTCCTGCTTTACTTTGTCCTGAGACCTTTTTCTTTTCCCATTGGTCACTGCCCACTCCCACTTGTACATAATGTAAGGTTATTTATATGTCATTCCTGTCTGCTGCCTTGCTTATTTTATTTTCTTCCCCCCACTCTGCTTTTTTTAAAGATGTATATTGAACTGTATTGGGACCATTTTGAACTGTATTACAGATGATTTGTTTGGCCATTTTTAATTAGGTATAATTGTCTTAAGCAAATCCTATTTTTTAATTTGCCTTTGTCTGTTTCTAGTGTTTTGTTATTCAACATTTGAATATATGTATATATAATTATATATATGATAAAATTATATATAATTATATGATGCCAAACGGCCTTTCTAAGCAAGATACTGTTCAAACCTAATAAAAGTGCTTGAGATTTTATCTTTTGTCTGTGTTCAGTTTGTCTCCGAGTGTAATGTTGGCTAACAGACACCTCTGATACAATCATTCCTCCTTTGTTTCAGGGCGGAACAACCTCATGCTCATTACAGCCCGTGTCCTCATGAGAGACTGACGGTACAGTGGTGCAAAATAATTGGCAATCGTTCATGAGCTTTAAAGATCAGGCAGTTCTACTGAGTGTTGCTCATGAAAGGTTTTCAATCACTGTTTCACCTTTCACCCCATCAAATATTCACATGCTCTTTGCAAAAATAACGGCGGTATGAATGTGTGTGGACGGCAACAACTCATATCCTTTAATGTTAAAGGCCTCCGACGTGTAGATTGAATGAAAAATGGGTATTCAGGGCTTTCTGCTTGAAACGTGTACCTAAAACATGAAGCACTTCTCACAGGGAAACCTACATGTTTCTCAACAGGAGGATAGAGAGTCCGTCCTGATCCTATCTTTCAAGCCTGGTGAGTTTCAGCAGATAGCTGTTCTTTATGAGTCTTTTGCCAGAGAGTTCTGCCTCTATAAAGGATGTTTTTCTTGCCACTGTAACTTTGCTAACTGTTGTTTGTACATCTTACTTTATGAAATGGCGCTATACAAATAAAGATTGTAAACCTTTTCCATCAAAGATGAAGAGTTGTTCCACTGTGTTGCTTTAAGAACGAGGTAGAAACAGGGGGGGGGCATTCATGAGTATTATGTGAATGATTAGCCTAATTGACACCGCACATTAGGAGTCGCCTGGAAGGCTGCCCCCAACTGCAAACCTCTATCATGAGTCAATGGTAAGGTGTGGGATGAATCAATCAATCAAATCACTTCCCCCTAATAGGACTGGAAAGACTTAGTTTACATGATTTTAGGATTTTTCATCTTTTAAATGTGTACCAGCCCTAATTATGACAACAACAAAGCCAGCTATCAGTAATTGTAAAACTTCTGTTTGTTTTACATAGATTTGCTTGTTCTTCATATACATCAATGAGTCAGGGAGCGAATCCTGTTTGATCAGTGACACTTCTTGCAGTCATCTTTATAGCCAATCCTCTATGCCCAACATTCATGCGTCACAGCACCCAACTGAGTCAACATAACATTCAGTCACCTCCTGATGAGATCTGGTTCTGAATTTAAACCTCTGGAAAGGTAATACCTGTCCTCCCTTAATTGAGAGGGATGTTGTCAATGGCCTGGGTAGGAATCCATCGTGTTTGTTCCGCTCGTCACTGGCTGACCCTGTGTTTCCTCTGACCAAAGGGTCACCTGGGTCGGGAGTTCGTGGAGGGTCGATATGGTCACAACAGGAGCAAAAAGAGGAAATGGAAACCACCCACTGTTTGATCTAAAATATAATAAACCTATTAGCCATACATTTAATATCCAGACCCAGACTAAATAAACCAGAGCCGTCAAGTCATGTACACATTTACAGCTTCTTTTTTAAGATCCTCACGAGTTATGTTTAAATTACACTCTGCTGCACTTTGGATAATAAGAGGTAGATATTTTACATTCCATTCCTTTGAGTGTCCTACAATGTACGACACAAAAGTCAGTGTTCATCATCAATCTATTAATTGAATGATTCATTCATGAGCTGTCATTCAGACAGAGAAGCTTTGTTTAAATGTGGATTTGGGTGATGCGATGAGCAGTTGAGCTTTCCAGATATGTCAGCTGTGTTTGCAGGTGATAATTGGAATTGTCCATGTCTTCAGGATCTCTTGTCCCCAGAGACCCCTCATTTGACCACAGGGAACAGAAGGACCAAAAGGGTCAGTGATGGGTGGGGCAATAAGGGGACATTAATGGAAATGTTTCTTGGGAAGGGGGCCTTTTAGAGTGGTATATAAAAGGAGGAGTCAGAGGAGGCTGAAGAGAATCTCAACTGTATTACACTTGAGAAACTGGGAGTTGAATTCATAAACTGACCAACAGAAAAGCAAGAAGGGTGAGCTTCTGACGGGGCAGAGAGTCAACGACAGTAATAAAGAGTTGAGACAAAGGTAAGACCTCTATCTTAATAAAACTCCATATTACTCTTTACTGTGCTGTCTATTTTATTAGCATAAATATTTATGTGAGAATTTTAGATTTCAAGGGCTAAATTTTATTTTTTCTATTTATTTATTTTTTATTTTATTTTAATCGTTGAGTTAAAACTGACAAAGGTGTGATTGCTTATTCTGAGTACTTTGTTTGTTTCTGTCTTTATTATATCATCATTTGATATTTTTATGTATGGATGGTTTAGTGAGGAAGTATTTAAAATTTGTATAGCAAAGACAATTTTAAGGAGGAGAAAAAATGCAAATAGATGCTCTGTGCTAGCATTTATCTTTATATTGAAAGAAGTTACACACCATGCCCTCCATGTCTGTATTGTTTTTCTACTTAGCAAAGTAAAGGATGTTTTTTTTAGATTCAGCCCAAAGACTGTCACTTTAAACAACTTCAACTAACATTTGAATGCTTTAACATGAGGTTTTCTTAGTGAAATATTAAATGATTCAATATTTACGTTGATTTTAGTCAGAGCTAATTGAGTGTCAACTTTTGCCTTCAGGTGAGAATACCATGTGTGCGTCTCGGCTGGTCTTGCTGCTTGGACTGCTTCTATGTGTGGGGGCTCAGCTGTCCAATGCCCAGCACTGGTCCCATGGTTGGTACCCTGGAGGCAAAAGGGACCTGGATTCTTTCAGCACATCAGAGGTTTGCATCATTGTTTGTATGTGTTCAAGATACATTTTTTTCTGTTATTTAATGCTCAGAATCTGAATTGTCGTGTTTTTCAGATTTCAGAGGAGATCAAGCTGTGCGAGGCAGGAGAATGCAGCTACTTAAGACCTCAGAGGAGGAGTATTCTGAGAAACATTTTTGTAAATTAATTCATGCTACCATATAAAATGTTGCATAGTTACATGTTGTACTGTATTCGACATTGTCTGCAAAATAATTACTGTGCATAACAATTAAAATGTAATAGCTCTATATAAAGTTGATTGAGTGTAGTGTGTCTGAGGTTTTTTTTTTTTATCCTCTTTCTTTGCAGCTGGACGCTTTAGCCAGAGAGCTCCAGAAGAAGAAGTGACGGCTTTGAACCCTTTAATGTTTTTCTACCCAGGGACGTTCTTCTTCAGTGTCCTTGTCATGATGATAAACTACTGAATTTTGTTTTAGTGTGTTGTCAATTTGTTGACTATCACTTTTTTTTTTCAAGCATTACATGAAGTATACTTGTTAAACCATAATGTCCAACAATAAAATATCTATTTTGATATCACCTTTTTTTTCATGTAGCCTAATTGGTGTAAAACTGTCTGTGGCAGTATGTGTTGTGTATTATTATTTTTAGATTTGTTGCAAAATATGATACTATGAAAAGGCTAACAGTTGAAATTCTTTTTGCAGTTTTCACTGAGGGTCCACTACTATGAATAGGCATGATAACTACAACAACAAAAATAACAACATAATAATGACTTCATTGACATATTTACAACATGTTTTTTTTAAAACAAGATAAAGTAAAAACAAATACACAAAGAGACCAAAAATATAACAACTGAATACAGCAAATAAGGTAAGACTCTAATATCCATTAAGAAAAAATGCTAATAAAAGTGATTTTTAAGGAGAGATTTAAAAGAGGAGACAGAGTTAGGTTGCCTGAGATCTTCAGGCAGGGAGTTTCACAGCTGTGTCGCCCAAACTGACACTCGGCTTGGTCCCCTCAGTTGAGATTAAGGAATGGCTTGTAAGGCTCTGATGGAGGATCTCAAGCTCACAGGGTGTTAACATAACACAAAGAAAGGTTAAACTTTTTAAAGCCATTTAAAGGTTTAAAATTGAGCAATGAGATCTTAAAAGCAATTCTTAAACTCATAAGGGGGAGGGGAAGCAAAGACAAATGTAACGTGGTCACTGATCTTGCTATGCGTTAAGAGCCTGGTCACCGCATTTTGATGAAATTACAGTCTACTGGCTCATGTGAGAATAAAGTGCATTACAATTGTAAAGTCTGGAAGAAATATGTCTGCAGGACATAGGAATGCCATTGTTTTTAAGTTAAGTAAAGAAGTCCTACAGGTCATCTTGATATCAAAAGGTCAGAGTCAAAAACGACAGCTAGGTTGGGCCTCTTTGCAAACATTATAGAGCACCTTAGGGGAGAGCTCTTGACCTGTTAGACAGATATGAAATGCAAATAGGCCACTGATGCCAACAGTGTACATTGGACATTTTGTCCACTGTACAGTACAGAGATAAGCTGCAAATTGAACCTTTTCAAAAATCGTATATTCATAAATATATGTTAAGAAATCAGCTGAGAGAACAAATTTTTTTAAGATCTCAGATAAAAATGTTAGCTTGGAGATTTATTTAATTCAACTCAATACAGAGGATTTAAGGGAGGGTGAACCCTGATTTGAAAACATATGCTCACTGGGATGTTCGACTATTAAAACAAAATGACACAATTTAAATTAAATCCACTTTAAATTAAGAGTATCAGCCCAAGTAGGCATATTTATTTTTTGTTAGTTTGTTTGTTAATTTATATGTCAAAAGAAGACCCACTTGTAGTGAATCAAAATATTTCTGTTTATTTTTAGTTTTTCATCCAGAATATCTGAGGTGCTGATGGATCCGCATGGTGAGGATATAGAGGGGATGACACACTGTGTGACGGATTACTTGAACTTCTGCGTCGACGTGGTCGCTCCTGTTAAGACTGTACGCTGTTTCCCTAATAACAAGCCATGGGTAACGCGGGACGTTAAGGCTGTCCTTAACAAAAAGAAGGCTGCCTTCAGGAGCAGAGACAGGGAGGCCATGAAGGCAGCACAGCAGGAGGTCAAGTGCTGTGTGAGGGAAGCAAAGGACACCTACAGGAGAAAGGTGGAACAAAAGCTGAGGGAAAATAACATGAGGGAGGTCTGGGAAGGTGTGAGGACCATTACAGGTCACAACACAAAGACCAGGGCTGCAGGGGGAACAATGGAGAGGGCAAACGAACTGAACGACTTCTTCAACCGGTTCGACCAGCCCCTGCCCCCCCCTCTCCCACCCTCACCACAGCCATCTCTCCTCCTTCCCTCTGCACACCTCCCCCCGGGATCCACAACACCCCCCTCCTCAACACAATCTCCGCCCCATCTTACCACAGACCAGGTCAAAGGACAGCTGAGGAAGCTCCAACCCAGGAAAGCAGCAGGTCCGGACAAAGTGTGTCCAAGGCTACTGAAGACCTGCGCTGATGAACTGGGGGAACCACTACAACGGCTCTTCAACCTTAGCCTGTAGCTAGGGAGAGTGCCCACCCTATGGAAGACATCATGCATCGTTCCGGTTCCAAAGAAGAACCGGCCCAGCGAGCTGAATGACTTCCGACCGGTGGCACTCACTTCACACCTAATGAAGACGCTGGAGCGACTCCTCCTCAGCCTACTTAGACCCCAGGTACAACACGCCCAGGACTGCCTGCAGTTCGCGTACCAGCCAGGTGTTGGTGTGGAGGATGCCATCCTGTACCTGCTACATCGAGCCCACTCCCATCTGTATAAGGGAAGCGACACTGTGAGGATCCTCTTCTTGGACTTCTCCAGTGCTTTCAACACTATCCAGCCACCCCTGCTCCGGGACAAACTGAGCGGGATGGGAGTGGACCCCCACCTAGTGAACTGGATCTCGGACTACCTCACGGGCAGGCCTCAGTACGTCAGGCTGATGGACATCACGTCTGACACTGTGGTCAGCAGCACTGGAGCCCCCCAGGGCACAGTGCTGGCCCCTGTTCTCTTCACCCTGTACACCTCGGACTTCTGCTACAACTCCGAGCTGTGTCACATACAGAAGTACGCTGACGACACAGCCATTGTCGGGTGTATCAGGGATGCCAGGGAGGAGGAGTACCGGACACTGGTGGGGGACTTTGCTGCATGGTGCCACACGAACCAGCTACAGCTCAACACCTATAAGACCAAGGAGCTGGTCATTGACTTCGGGAGGTCCAGACAGAGGATGCAACCTCTTCTGTTAGAGGGAGCTGAAGTGGAGGCCGTGGACTCCTACAAATACCTCGGGCTGTGTCTAGACAATAAACTGGACTGGACAACACACACCAATCACCTGTACGGGAAGACACAAAGCAGGATGTACTTCCTAAGGAGACTGCGGTCCTTTAACATCTGCAGCAAGTTGCTGGGGATGTTTTACCAGTCCGTGGTTTCCAGCATGCTTTTTTACACCGTGGTATGCTGGGGGGGCAGCATATCCAAACAGCACACATCCAGACTGGACAAACTGATCAGGCGGGCCGGCTCTGTGGTCGGCATGAAGCTGGACTCTCTGGTGACGGTGGCAGAGAAGAGGACACTGGACAAACTGCTGGATATTATGGACAATGCCAGCCACCCTCTGCACACTGTCATCAGCAACCAGAGGAGCCGTTTCAGTGAGAGACTGCTCCTTCCCAAGTGCAGAACCAACAGACTCAAAAACTCCTTTGTCCATCATGCCATCACGCTCTACAACTCCTCACTTGGGGGGGAGGAGGACTAGAGCACACGGGACAGAGGGGTAGGAGTTGGAGCATCCTTCTTTCTTTCCTTCTTTCCTTCTACCCTCACTGTGCAATAACACATGGACACTTTTTACTCGTATGTGCAATAATAATCTCAACCAAGTGCAATAATCGCAACAATGATCATTGCCTTTTTTTTGGTATATTTTGCTTCCACCATGCATATTTCTGGTATATTCCTTCCAATGGAAATTATAGATTAATTGAATCACATGTACAGCCTTAAGCTTTAGGCAATAATTAAACAACTTAAAATGTTAATGTTAAGACTATTTTGTACTACATAAAACGGACGAATAATGTAAATGTCTGCTGGGACTACCTCTTCTCAGGTTATAAACACACTAACGTCATGCACTGACGTCATGACGCATGCTCCAAACAGATAGGGAAATATGGACGTCAAAAGTGTCTGTACTTCGCTGCTAGCGGAGTCAGACGCCCAAAATAAAACTATTAGTGCCCCTAATGTGGCTTCTGTGACAGATGCTGACAAAGTAATAAACATTAAATTAGGTAGTGCCCAGGTTGAAGGTGAGTTTTGTCTAAAACGTGAAACATTGTTCGTTTTGTGTCCTTCCTACCAAACCCACGTTAGCTTTTTGGCTAACGGGCTAGCCCGCTCACAGTGAGCAAGCTAACTTCTTAGCTAAATATGCTAATGTCGAGTTTCTTACATGTCACGTTTGAAGATGGCCTTTATATGTCGGTGTAATTTGCGGCCCGACTCGCCAAATGTGTCGTTTACTGAAACCCCCTTATCCAGCTTCCTATCATCCAGAGTAAACGGGTGACTCGTATCCCAGGTCCGGCAGAGGTCAGAGCCGGATCCTCGAACCCCCCCAAACCTTGGATCTGCCTGCTGACCCCTTTAATCAACCACATTAGATAAAATAGATCCTAGTTAATGTAACTCTGGCTTAGGAACAATTACACCAAACAAACTGTGAACATTAATTTGAATTTATTATAAGTAATAAATGTTAGCCTCAGACTTTACTGCAGTCCAGTGACACTAAACATAAAGCTTCAGGAACAAAAAGATTTAGTGGAAGTAGAGTAGCCTTTTGTAAAATTAGTTTTGAGTTTCACTCAAAATAAATCCTCAAATAAACCGAGTGTCATGACCCTTACAGATTGTGAATATGAAATAATACCTTTTAAAACATGTAGGAAGGAGTCAAATCTGTCCTGTTAACTACTGAGATTATCATTTGGTAAGTATAATAATTAGTGGATGTGTTGTGGGTGCTTTTTGTCAACATGGTTATAATTTATGAGTCCATGGTAGTAATTATTTGACCTGCAGGTCTGGCTTTACACAGACACAATTAGAAATGCCTTATTTTATGAACAGTGTTTATTGCCTGTTTGTGTCATGTCACAAACTTAAGTTTTTTAGCTGATGGCCTTTAATAAAAGATGTTGATTCATCTGAGACATTTTATCTTAAAAAGATTTTGCAATCATTCTGCGTACTTCAAAGAAAAGGTCATCTTTGCAGATGAGACTTTGAAATATGTTTTACCCCCAAAAAGTTTGGCAAACAATTTAAAATCATTTTTTAAAAGTTGTTTTCTAATCTTATCAAACTAAATGACTAATATGTTATCCTCTGCAAGGATGCAAACAAACATTTATATTCTTCTCAGTTTTCTCATTCCTGTTTAATGATGTTTTAATTGTTTTCATCGCATGCCAACGCAGTTCCTCCAATGAAACAAAGTGATCAAGAAATTCTATAGAACTAATCTAAAGAAAGACCGAAACAAGCCCAAAGAGTTGAGCTGTTCTGAATACTTGTCATGCAGAAAGTTAAAACTGTTGGGTGTCCTAAAAGATAATGTTTCAAATAAAAAGAACAGCACGTGGTGTACTTTATTAATAACTATCAGGACAAAGTGAATCATTCTTCCTAATAATCTAATCATTGCATGAATTTATTAAAAGAATATACATCAGACTGGAAATAACCTGAAACCAGGATTTTATGTTAAGAGAAGGGTCTTTTACCTGCTCTCTAAAGTATCCTGAGTTAATGTTTGGCGTCATACAATAAAGGTTTATTGAATCAATCTTTAAGAGGTAAACGCTGAGTGGGAATAAATAAATCAGTGATCCCCATAAGATTGGCTTCTGCGTTGCAGTACATTGTATTTTCAACATGTTTTGCTTGGGGGCGGTAATAACTTTTTCCTCACTGTTAAGATTTGCTTAACCTGCAAAAGAAGAAATGATTTGACTGTCACAGAGGACTTGAATCACATTCAGATAAAGGGCATTGTTCAGTAGTCGATTTTTGCATAAACTGATTTCTTCTTTTTTTCTACAAGAAATTATATTTTTTGAAAATATATATCTGATGTTGAGCTTCAGGTATTAATTGTCCAATACTTGATGACATTGTTTATAAGATGATGAAACGTGAAATATGTCTGAAGCTCAATCTTTTTTTTTTATTACTTGAGAGAATATGTTTCCAAATTACTGTCAACAAAAGTATTTTTAAATCAGTGTGGTGAGATCATTTTTAATGTGTTTGAGTTTGAACTTACCAAACTAATTTCCCACTAAACTCTTTGTGTGTAATGTTCAGGTGACTGTTTATCAAGCGACTCAGGAGGCAGGAGGGACGAGGAGCTATTGAAGGGTCTTCTCACTGATGACTACTGCCATGTGTGTGAGGCTGTGCTGCTCTTTGAATCCCAGAGGCTGTCCCATTATGAGGTGTGTGCTGCTGTTGAGGCCCTAATCCTGAAAGTGTTCCACATCTTCATGATGTGTTTTTTTAACCAAATCTTATCCTTTATCCTCCAACTGCAGGGAAAGAAACATTCTCAGAAACTGCGGGTGTACCTGCAGGCCAAGAGAGCCGAGAAGATGCGCAGACACCCCTCAACATCCCGGGTCAGCACTACTTTAGAAATTCTACTCTTTTGCACTCTTTTGCATTTTTAATCTGCAATGTCTTAAAGACAAACATCACCAAGAGCAGTGAAAGCCTCTTATAATAAGAAGTATAAGGGACCTCGCTTTAATGCCCCAGCAAAGTCTTTATCAAAAGAATATGATATGAAGAGCGATGCACAGATGGAACCCCTCCTAAGAACTGGGGGAGTGTAGTGAATGGATGCAACTGTCTGAATTTCATACAAGCAGTGGGAGAACTTGGGATGCCTTTTTCAGAGTAAATATTGACGCAAGGAAATATAGGAATCTTTCTCAAAAGGTTTTGTTTTTGTCTTTGCAGCAGACCATGACTACTGATAAGGACCGTTTCTGTGAGCTGTGTAACATGGTGTTCAGTTCCCCTGTGGTGGCTAGATCCCACTATGAAGGAAAAGTCCACTCCAAAAATCTGGGGAAAAAAGGACTTCAGCCGAAAGGTAAAACTGTGTAAAGGAAAAGTAATGTACAGATGTGAATTGAAGATCTGCACATGTAACTTTAAGTTGTTGATGAAACTGATGTGATGAGGTTTAAACATTCAAACATGAATGAACTTTAATTGTTTAAGTCTTAATGCTTTCTTAGACAGGTACACAGAGTCGAGTGCGACACAGGACTCTGATAATGCTGAGCAGAAATCAGTAGGAAATAACAACACGGAGCCTCTCCTGGACCCCACAGTCGGCACAGCGACACCCAGCAAAGAGGTTAACCTGAAGGACCCTAACAAGCACTGTGCCCTGTGTGCTGCTTCCTTCAACAATCCTCAGATGGCTTTACAGCACTACAATGGACGCAAACACCAGAGGAGGCAGGCCCGACAGGAGCTGCTCCAAGATCTCGGAGACGATGTCCAACAAGGTAAAACAGGATTCTGCCCCAAAGCAAAAATCAGTATAACACATAAGACACGCGACCCAGCGGAAGAAATACAGGAAATGCACAGTTAGACATAACAAATATGTTAGGAGGCAAAACTCATTAAAAACACATCTTTTCTCGAGGAACATTTGTTCTTTGGACGCAGATAGTGTTGTCAGAACTACGACGAGGCAACAAAAGGAAACCAGTTAAAGCTGTCTGAAAAACGCATACTTACACACGAGATCAAGGCAATTCAAAATCATTTTGAAACGGCAGTCCTGTCAGACAAGAAGGATTTCATCTCACCAGAGGTAGCATGAAGGTAAGAGAATAGAAGGTAGGTGTTCGCTTTAAAACCTCCTGACAATAGACCGAGAATGAGAAAGCAAATGTAGAAGGTGCAAAGAGACAGCTTTATGTCCCACCTGACACAATGAACTTGTAAATTATTAAAAGTACACAAGACATTGACACTGTATCAGAATTATTGTCAATTATGACACAGTCATATAAAAAATATATTTGTGTGTTTTTCATGAGAATTTTGTACATTTATTGGTTTTTTCACATCTGTTATTATGCAGATATCTTCCACACATGATTTCACATGACACGATTGATTTTGCTAACTGTTGCCTTGCGGGGTAGTTTACTGTTGTTAGCTGTCCATTAAGTGAGCATGTGAGGTGTGGCGTGAGAGACATCCACAGGATTTGTTTAATAAGGACGTTGTAAAGTTTCAGTTAGTGTCTGTTTATAGTTTATTCTTCAAACGTCAACTTCAGGTTTTCTTTTTTATCTACAGTTCCAGGTTGTGTAGAAGTGCTTGGTTGAAATACTTGGATGAGATCCCCCAAATGTAAAAAAACAAAACAAAAACCTGAAGGCACTAATATTGTTGACATGAGTTCGAACCACTACAATAGAGAAAGAAATAGATGTGAGTGCTTTGAATTGTTGGTCCTGTGCTGTTTGTACCCACTTCACTGTCTCTTCCACTTTCTATTGTCCTCAGAAAACCCCCTGATGTGTTCCATGTGTAGTCTGCAGTTTAACTCTGTGGAGATGTACCAGGCCCATATGCAGGGAAACAAGCACCAGACTAAGTAAGATCGATCATTTGTTTAGAACGGGTCAAGACTCAGTCTTTGTGATATTGATGATACTGCTCTCAAAAGTTCATGGTTTTACACTGCACTGGACTTTGTTGAACTTCAGCACAAATAAAGCTCAGTTCAGCTTTATCCAAATCAGATGAATCAGTAATTATGACTCATTTTTATTTCTGCTCTACAGGGAGAAGAAGGTTGTTGACCTTTGCAGTTCCCAACAAAAAGCCTACAGCACATTTGCCGATGAACTCTCCGATTACATACAGGTTCAGAGGGCTCGTGGAATCACCCCAAAGAACAGTGAAGTCCTCACAACAGCTGACAAACGACAGGAGGACGAGGAAGACGAACACGATCAAGTATTCAACAAGGGAGATATCTCAGAAGTGGACAAGTCATTTCCAAACCCTCCCCCCAGCTCTAACCCTCATCACTCCCGTTTAGGTTGCTATAATCCAGGTGAAAGGAGGCGTCCTCCATATCAAGGCTCTTTCTGGCCTTCTGATGGCTGGCACTACAACGGCCCTCCTCCGGTTTTCCCAGGCACAGGCTCTGCACTGATCTCTAGTATGCCAATTAAAAGGAGGAGGCACAGAAAGCATTCAAGTTCTTCCTCGTATGACAGCTCTTCATCATACTCCTCCTCATATTCCTCCTCTGATAGTAGCAGTACAAGTGACAGTGATGACAGTGAATACAAGCACAGGGAAAAGAGGAGGATGAGAAATTCCAGGAGGGAGAGGGACAGAAGGGCACTGGACAAGGACTCAGACAGAGCAGAAAAGATGAGAAAACGACGGAGGAAGGATAAAGGTAAGGAGTCGGTGGAGAGGAAAAGAAGGGAATCTGGAGATGTAAAGGAAGAGAGAAGAAAAAGAAAAATGAAAGGTTCTGGCAAGCGGGGAAGACAAGAAAAGAAATCCCCGGAGGAGAATGTTAAAGAGGGGGAGGAAGGGGGCATGGTGATGGACAAATTAATGCCAGAAGACGTGAATTACAATGGAAACGAAGGGGAAGTGCATATGAATGTTGAGGAAGGGGATGGTGGACAGTTCGAGCAAGCCAAACCCAAATACAGGAAAGAGAAGAAGAAAACAAAGGAGAAAGTAGACAGCAGGACAGAGGATGAGAAGCTGTGGGATGACTCTATTCTTGGCTGTTAAACTCAAAAGACCAAGTTTGACAGATGACATTTAGGCAAAACAGAGTTCAAATTGTGTGACAAAAAAAAATCTCCTTAAACTGTACAGTAATCTTTATAACAATTAACAATTCAGTTTCCATTAGAGCTGGCAGCACACAAGTGTCCTCAGTAGATCGCTAGCTGGCTAGCTATGCTTAGTCACTTTGTGTTTCTAATGAATGTATGAATCATTATTTAGATATTTTTTAAGTCGGTTCTCACAAATGTCCACATCTATATAGGAATATTTTCACTGTGACACTTAATCATGTGTAATATTTAATTTAATTTCTTGGCACATTGTCTTCCATAACACTTGAAACGATCAAGATCTTTTCTTGACCTCTAAACACATCACAGTTAAATGATGTTTTATTTTGTTATTTCCTCCAGGAAGGGACGCAATAGATTAGTTGTAATCCCTTTTACAGCCTGTGGAAGGCGGTGTTTAGCTTCACTCAGAGCCTGTGGAGAGTAAATAAAAGCCAATAGATGGTAGAGGCTTAGTCATTTGGTTTTAAAGTTATGTACTTTCAGTCAGGGGGGCTGCTTTAAAGAGTGTTTTCACATGCGATGTTATGAAACGATAACAACACGACACTTTCTGACACTTTTTTTTTTTTTTTTTTGCTAAGAAATGGAGAGTGCTAAAACGTTGTCCTATTTTACTGTGCATCTTCTTTTTGTTTTGGATGTGCACAACCAACCAGCTCATAACATGTTTGGGGTCAGACAGGTGCAGAAGTTGAATTGAGGACGGCTCTTTACAGACTTTATAATTTATGTTCAGATGCATGGATTCAAATGTGGCTGCAGTGTTGAAGTAACTGTGTTTTAGCTCTTATGATTTCTATCCCCCTTGTTGACTCACAAGAATGTACGTTGAACAGTGTAGCTGTGTTCAGTCGCTCTCATGAGTAAAAAAGTAAGCCTCTCTGAGATCTCTTTGCCACAGCATTAATAAGAATTCCTTTAAACAAACATGTTTGCGTTTGTTTTTCTTTGAAATGCAAGTGCTAACAGACTTCTATTATATGTGTGGCTTAGGTTATGAATTATGATAATGTGCTTTGTTAAAGAATAAGCCTTGTTAGAAAGCTGTTAGAAAGGTTTACTATTTTCATTAAACCAGCAAAAACATAAATACAGCCTACATCCCTTATACCTGGACAAATGTCCATTCTATTATTCATAACCTATTTCTTTATAATGTTTTAAAAGGACATTATATAAACAAACTTTTGAATTTGTTTGTTTTACGATAAGAAAACTTGTATGTTCACACTATTGACAAAAAAATGATGAAATAGCCCAAGTCAGTCTTCTATTAATCCATTTTTTGTATTTTGCCAAAGCCAAATAAAAGCTATCATGACAGTATTGGTTAAGATTAGAGCCAGTCCTATGTATGTTGTTTACAGAAACCCATCACAAATCAACCATAAGCAGTACTGGGCAACAGTACTGGCAAGCCAAATGTCTATTTTAACATGGACAAACCTGGTGCTAAACCCTGACTCTTTGTTGAACAGTCATCTGCTGCAGCGTTAGGTGAGAAAGTGGGATAGAAGGAGAGATACATCAAGAAATATAAAGTAACTTTCAGCAACAACAAAAAAAAATCATTGCCAATGATAACATTAGAACTATGAATAACTTTGTAAATATCTATGATAACGATAATATACAGTAAGTATGACGTGCATATGTTATATTACACAAGAGAGGAATTCACTGAATGTCAGCACTTCTGTTTGGTCATAGGCATGAAGCGAAAGTTGGAATGCCGAATATAACCTCAAGACCCAGAGTATGATAGGACTTTATACACACAACAGTTATACAAATAATGTATGGCACTCCACCAACTCAAAAACATATTTTAAAAAAACCAAAAACCTCTCTGTCTACTAACAAACGGGAGCAGGAAGAAGAAGACTTTTAATACCTGACCATTTCTCAGAATAAGATGGTCATAAGTTCAACAATACATCCTGAAACCGTTAAAGTCATCTCAATGTGAGATTTACTGAATCAGTTGATTTCCCCATTTAATTTTTTTTAGATATTCTTCTAAACTGAATAATACTTGAGCAGCATTTCACATCATTAGCCAGAGAACTCTACAGTTTCACTCCACTGACATACACATTTGTTTTAATGAAATACGAACCGATGGACTTTTGAAATTGAATTAATCATGCAACCACTGAAACTGGGAATTCTATGTGACTAAGGTGCCAGTTTTAGTCAATAAGGACAAACACTGTCTTAAGTTACTTGACAGATTTCAGACAATTCAGTATTTAGTTATTTTATTATTATTCAACTGGCAGAGGTGGTTTAACATAGTGAGCAGTTAAAGTCCAGCAGGTCCACAGCAGCAAGCGGTCTGCAACAACGGACTGTGCAATAAGGGGAAAAGATTGTACATCACAAATAAATGAAACAGCGTCCTCGTGTACAGAACAGTTTACATTTTCATCTACAAAAATGTAAGACTGAAAGATGGAAGTCTCAACTTGTCATAAGATTTCTTTAAAGCTTTGCTGATGAGACGTTAATGTGAAACAGTGAAGTCAAAAACCCTGTGTTTCTCAAAGATGATCATGGCCTACTTGTGCATCTGTATGGGACACCAAAGGGGAATGACAAACTTAGTATTTCAAGTGCTGTGGGATTGAAAGCTTGCTGTCTAACAGCGCACATGCATTGACATGGTAAGTGTCTTTTCTTGAATTTCTAAACTTTTAAAAGAATTGCCTAATGAGAAAAGTAGAAAAATGAAATAGGTTGCAAACTTTTCTGCAGTCACATTTTAACTGAAGCGTCAGAGAGACGAACAAAGGGCTCATGGATGCGTAAAGATCAGCTCTGAAGCCCCCTGAAATCTCCTGTTTTCAAAGAATCCTGTGGTCTCGTTCCCTGTGCTCTCGAATCTTAGACCCCCGTAGCTATAGGTTGCCCACATCCTCTCACATTAAGACCTCCGCCTCGCAGTTCTCTACTCTTATCTGCATCAAGTAAAAACAATCCACAGACACCAGTCAGGAATTAAGTGTTCATGTTTAAAGTGAACTTTGAGTGGTGGTGTTGATCAGAGCATTGAATGATCAGTTATATTAATGGATGCATCAACGTTATCCAATCAATTAAACCTATTACCTCTAATGTGATATAATGTACATAAGCATCGACCAAAAGCTAAAGCTTAATCCGTCTCTTTAAGCTCTTGTAAAAGACTTTGGCCCTTTAATACTAGGTCTGTTTATGATACGATGATTTATCAATTGATGGACAAATACCTCAGTGGAATAAGTGTTGTTATTGCATTGTGATAGATGTTATTGCAGTTTTATTTGATATTAAAAAAAGAAAAGAGAAAAAATAACAGAGGCTAAGAAAATGACAGAAAATGACCGTTGTGGAAATTGTGTTTTTTCACTTTTTTGAGAAAATGTTTCAATATTTTAGCTTGCAAGTGTGAGAACATGCATTAAATGAAACATACAATAAAATATCATATCCTGTACATTCATTGGAATAATGGCGATTTAACTTATACTTGAAGTAACACATTTGCCTTGATGTTTTCCAAAGTGAGTTCATTCAATGGAGCTACGTGTGTCCGAGCCTTGTGTCTACATGTCACATTACAACTGCCATCACTAAGTGACTTTCATTTTGTCCAGCCTAATGGAAATAATCAAGGGACAGATGTTCTTTTTATGAACAGACAAGACATAAAGTAGTATTGTATTTTAAACCTGAACATATCTTTCATTAACACAGGTATCTAATTGCCAATTAAAGTTTATATTATATTGGAATAAAGTTTTAAATCGACCACTTACCAACTCTTATGTTTTATGTATTTAAAAAATCCCCATCTCATCCGTCATAATGTTTGTGTGTGAAGTAAACAAACGAAAACATTGAGATTGTAGGATCTTCGGGTGAAAAATTGATCCTTTTTCCCCTGGAATTTATTTGCTGAATTCAGTGTATGTATAATTATCATGATTTTTGTTGCAGAAAAGCTTTGGCAGTTTCTCATACACAGAATCTTTTCCTGTTGTGTGTATTTAAACATTTTATGAACTGATAAAGGTAAAACAAACAATGCAGGTAACTGTACACACAAATAAATAGATAACCTCCAGCATTATTGGTCATTGTTGGTTAGAATTTGTATTGTTGATATTGCAAGACTACAGTTAATACCTAGCGTTTATGCTTGATGTGCTCTGTAGTAAATCAAAAAAACGTGACATGTGGGACTCCGCTGAGCTCTAGGTCATGCACCTGGGCAGAGACCACAGCACTGCAAACTTCTGCTCTGTATATAAATTGTTTTGTTGCTTGATAAGAGGTATCATGTCAACTTGAACTTAACTGTAAGTCATGATCACTGAACGCTATGTATCTTTCTCATGTAACAGTTTTTAATTGGTGTGTATCATTTTAAAGTGATTGTGTAAGATAAGCATTTTTTTATTTGCATTTTTCACATTTTAGATGATATCCTTTTAAATAGGTCTATTTTACATACATTTCAAATACCTCTTACTTTTTTAGAAATGTGTGATGGAGAGTGTGTTATTTAGAAATCATTTTGCTCTTGTAGGCCCACGCTGATAGGTCCTTTGTACGTCTCACTGGGGTGTTACCCTGACGACTCAGGGCCCTGTCAGCTCAGATCCTCCCATCATCTCTGACAGATAGATAGCAGGAAAAGAAAGTATCAGCACTGTCCCTTTGCCACCAGTCAAGATACAAACACTCGTACACATGCACACTGGCTACCAGACACAATGATCCCGCTGACATTGCCATGGATGTTGTTGATAGGATCCTTGTCCACTTCAGGTAAGACTATTACATTTCTCTGTTGAAGTTATTTAGTGACATAATAACCATTGTAAGTCAGTCAGAGGCCTGTAGCAGGGGAAAAGTTTTTGTGAACTCACACTGAACGTTGATGTATAATGAAAATTATGATTGTAATTAAACAGCCAAACCAGAGTTGCAGAACGACAATATTTATTCTCGATAGTCCTACAGAGGAGACACAACCTAGAAACCTTTGGTACATTATTACTATTACATCTTCAACAGTCAAACTGCCATCCAAGTACCTATGTCTTTATTTGTCAGAATTATATGTTTAAATTGTTATAAGGTCTTGACACTGTCATGTAATAACACAAATCTTAATTAAAGGTACAGTGAAGATACGTTGTAAGACTTAATGCACAACTTTTTTGTGCTCACAGGTATAGATGAGGGACAGTTTTTTATTTTATTTGTTATTTGCAATTTTTACAAAAGCTCTAAAAGTGAGAAATGAATAGTATTTATGTATAGTGCAGTTTACTAGATAAGAATTTATAATTTAGGTTTTGACAGACAATGAGAGAATTGAGTACGGTACATGTTTTGAAGAACGAAATGTCTACTTTACCCCCGTAACACTGATCCAGAACCTTTTTTCCACTGGAACACTTTAAAGGTCCTCTTACCATTACATATTTCATAAGACTAGTGATGCAACAGCGACCAGTATAGCTATACCTATACTTTTATAAATCCTTGCAACATCACACTGCATAGTAGTTGCGAAATTCCAACTCTGCAGAGTTTCAAACATGCATAAAGGATGTAGTTCATAGTGGATTTAATTTCCATTCTTGAAACACCTTTTACAATATTTGTTGCTTTGAATAAATATCAAATCGCCAAGCATGTTTCTTCTGCCTTAATTGCGGCAGAGTGAATTTGAATGTTGTCGTGAATTTTTATGTGGTGTCAAAAGGTTTGAATGGCCATACACTCTTAACTGGGAGTCAATGTTCGGTGCCTGTTGAAGTCTCACAAAATATCTCTTTTTCTAGTTGGAGGTCAACCCCAAGATCCAAGCCTGATCCTGCAACAAGAAAGCGTTGAAGTTCGTTACCCTAAAAACCTCAGCATAGAGGCTATTGACTGTGACTGCACTGGTGTCAACTGTGACTTTGTCTACTGGTTCCACAGTAATCCCAACCATCAGAAAGTTCAGTTCATTGGCCAATGCAACTCCGCCAACCGTGTTAGCCACGGTGACGGTGTGGATGCAGAACGGTTCAAGATAAGCAAGAAAAGCAGTATGTCCTTTACGCTCCGCATCATCAACATAACCATGGAGGACTCAGGGTTTTATTCGTGTGTTCTGAAGGACAGGAAAAAAAACACGGACATTTGGAAGTCTGGCGTTCTTCTCCTGCCTGGAGGTTTGTATGCTCAACTTACTTTGCAGCAGTTTAAAAAAATGAATTAATTGCTAATCGCTGTCAAAGTTATAGAAACAAAAAAGTGACAGGCGGTTAAATACAGATTAGAAAATGTCAAAGTAAATCAGCATTTACATCTATAGTGGTATAAAATATATCATGAATCTATCATTTGTGCACTAAAAATTAGACATTAGATAACGCAATGTAATGCAAAATATAAATACCTTATGAGGGCGTCCCCAGCTTAAGTTCAGACTTTAACTTACGTCCCTTGTACCATACATAGATCAATAAGAAATGCTACGGGCATCACACAGAACTCTGTTTTTCTACCTTTGTCCCAGGTTAAACTTGTGAAACTCTGCAGTTCATGATTGGTCCTTCTAAACTTGTTGCTTCTGCCACATAGAGTTACTCAATTCCATACAACATTGGAAGCCATGAACACATTGAGAGCTGTTGTTGTTTTGTTTAAAGATGAATAGATGTGGCAGTGCAACATAAATATTACTTTAGATGGATAAATTCTTGTCATTGAGCTAAAAAAAACCCTTGATCCCAATACACTACTGAGCCACTACTGTCAGGCACTATGCATGATGTAATTTTGGAGAGAAGTCGCAGGATGGATCATGGTAAGAATAATGGATGAAGATGGAAACAGAAGAACAAAATAAAGAGCTGGTTTCTCCTACAGGTGTAATTATTACATATCAAGGCTTTATTCAATATCTAACAGCTGCTCTGTCATCACTGGTTTAAATGTTTGTTTGGTCCGTCTTTATCTGACAGTAAACCCTCCGACTGTACCTGAGAAGACAAAGCCCAAACCAACAGTCAGCTCAGCGTGTCACTGCTCTGAGGGGAATTCTTCACAGGGTAAGGGATTTTTTCCCGAAAGGAAAAGGGCACTTATTTGCCCACATTGTTGGGAGTGCATAATTAGTATTTTATGTTGCTGATTATAAATAAGAAAATGACATACTTGTCATGATGTGTAAGTCATTTTTGTCAAATGTAATGGGGTATAAAATATGTATCCTTTATTATCCTTAATTATATACATATATTCTGTTTGTTTCAGATGGCTGCGGCTCCCTGATTCTGTGGCCATTGGTTGGAATTATTGCAACCCTAGCTCTAACCCTCATCTGCGTAATGTACTACTTCAGCCGTGAGTAGTTCTTCAGTTTATACACGCCAAATGATGTGAATTCATGCTAAGAAAGCATCATTTTAAAGCACACAGAGCTAACTGTTGAGCCTTTCAGAGGTGTCGTAGGCCCAACTTGACCAAAACACCACTGTAGAGAGGTGCCTGCTTGATAACACTGTTGATGTTGTGCTCTAGCTGTCCATCTGGTCTTATTGCTTGGTCATGGGGCCATCAGAGGCCACTTGGTAGGTTAGGATTGAATCGGCATTGTCCCGACCTGGAGCTTGCATGTACAGAGTCTATGTTTAAGGTTGCAATACTGTTGGTGGGGTATGTTACTTATCAGAAGGGTCTTACTCAACACTTATCTTTTCATTAGGGCACAAGTTTCTTGTGTTTATTCTAAAATTGTACCAGGTGATGCACGAATGTATTTGCGAAACTATTTTGTAATGTATAAAATATGCATGTTGAGTATCTCTGAGGTGTTTGTTTTGTTTGTTTCATTCTCACTTGTACAGGGCTACCCAAAAAATGTCGGCACCACTTTGTGAAGTAAGTAGATAACAGCAAAATGGTTAAAATAGCTGTGATCTTTGTCTTTCAACCCCATTTTTTCTTGTACAATTATATGTACTGTTATATTTTGATTCATCAATCTTTTTTTTACATTAAGGAAAAGGTAGATGACCCAAAGCACGGCATATTCAACTTGTGTTTGACGCCAGTATGTACTTCATTCATGATTTTTTACATACCTGTATATAAACTGATGACTGTAAACATGTTGCAATATGTGATTAATCCAACATTGCCTTTGTGTTTGCAGGGGACAGTTCTTCTCTTGAGCCGTCATTCAGCGGGGCACGAAAACCATGAAGACAACGTGTCAGTATTTACAGTGAAATGTTCTCTGTCGAAGAAGAGTTTATGATTCTGAACAGAAACAACTAAGTAACATGTTGGGATATTTTTAACGTATGTTACATTTCTTGCAAGACAGTCTTTGAACTCCATCAGCTTCATTTCTGTGTACGTTTAACTTTTCATCTTGTTTCCAATCATCAATAATCATTATCACGATGACATCAGCTTTCATAGGACTGTTTTCTGATATATCGCTTTGAGTTTAGAGTGTTATTCAATTTGCTTTTGGCCCTGCTGTGTATTTATTTGTCTACATGGTTGTCTTTTTCCATCCATCTTGATGAAAATAGCTCTTTTAAAAATGTTTTTTTTTGTGAGCATGTTTTTTTATGTCAATAAAATTGTCTTTATTTCATTCTTTTTAAGTGGCAAACCTTTTAATTGAATTTATGATTCAAATCAGCCGGTTACAGATGAATTTATAACAGCTTCACAGTGTTCATGGTACATACAGTAGAGAATCAAGAAGTCTGAAATCCCCTTTAAATTATTGTTGCATAGGGGTTGACTCCTTAACCAAGGATACTTTTGAGATAGCAAAACATGGTTGAAACTTTGAAATCACTGTAGGTTTATCCAATTAAAGGTGTGGATTGTGTCCAGTTACAGTGAAGATTTTCATGTTTAAACATATGTTTTGTGTTGTTTATAAAGTTTTTGCATGTGTGGGAAAGAAAAGAGAGGTTTGGAAGTGGGCGTTTTACATCCATTGTCACTATTGCGCTTTGCGGAAGTTGAATGTGTTAGTTGAAGTTCTTCATGGAACTTTTGATGTGCCCCTTTGCATCACATTCACTTTCTGTTGAACAGCCTCGGATAATGTGCCAACAATATATGTAATAAATATTTATATTTTCAAATGACAGGATGTAACACCTTTCATAGATAGTTGTGTATCTCTTGCTCCCTGTCTGTCTCTCTTTCTCGCTCTCACATGAACACCTGTGTGATGAGGATGGTAAAGAAGCGACTCGGTTAGTGGTTGTTCAGGTCTTAACAAGTGCGAGCGACTCTTTCCTGTGTTCTGTTGGGAGAAGAGAGACAGAGCCATGTTCACTAAGATGCTATCACTTAACTTAACTTTGAGTGCTTCATCTAGTCTCTAAAACAAAAAGACCACAAATATACCACAGACCGAACCACAAGCACTCGCAGAGGAACACAAGGAGTGAAAGAAATATGTTAGTTTGAAATGAAATTACAGTTAAAAAAAGAAATTCTGAAAAAATTATACTAAAAAGAATATTCGTGTTGGAAGCTGTTTTATTGTTATTGATGCATGACATTATACAATGGAGTTTACAAGGACATAACTAATGAACAAGAACTCAGATAAGTAAATTCATTTTATGGCATCTTTGAACACAACACAGGTTAATTGATATTAAAAAAGTAAGAATCAGAAAACCTGAAATAAGTGCTTATTTAACAATCTCCTTTAAAAAAACGTTACATATGTGTTCAACATGAACAGACAATGAAGCAACAAGACAAAGATTACTTTCAACTTCCACTTTTGAAACTGAGCTCCACTCACGGTTGGACAAAGACATTTCATACAGTTGGCCCTCACATGAACAAGAACAAAGAAACACTTTGACACAGAACAGGCAAGAAAAGAAAACTGCACATTGTCAAATTTATGCACAGAATTGTTTCTATTGCTGTTGTAGGGCACTTGGGCGAAGTAAATTATAAACTGCATTTTCTGTTGTGTAAGGAAACAATAAATTCTATGTTCCTAAATGAGAACCGTTTGAAGTGATAGATACATGAGATGTCAAAGTCAAGGTGTCTTTGTTTGTCTCTTTGGGGAGAAATTTGTCTTGGATATAGGCAAAAACTTGCTGCAGACAATATAATGAATAAATAAAAACACATAATACAATATGCAAAACATCAGATTATCCCGTTACCAATTGTCCAATTGGTCTGTTACGACCCGGCTCGTGGAGGGAAAGAGAAGCAACATAAAACCAGACGTTTTTGGTAAATAAAAGTTATTTATTATAACAGAATTGTGAAACGTAAAAAGTTAGGCAAACTGAAAGGGCCAACAAGTGCTGTTCAAATCCAAAACAAAATAAAACAGAAGATTTCTAAATAAATGTTTTACATACTAAATCTAAGTAGTGAAATAAATGAAAATAAAACCTAACTACACTAACTAACCAAATCGAACAACAAACAAACAGCACCCCTAAACCTACTGTTTCTAAACAAATACAAAACCTAATGTGAGTGAGTGTCAACAAAAATACTAATACCTGACCCAGCCGAACATCGAAACGAAAGCCTCATAGAACAAAAGACAATAGACAATAAATTCTTTAAAGAAACATTAACACACAGTTACAGTTTCATCACAAAAAAATAGAAACGTTTATACTGAGAACACAAAGATAGACAATTATAGAAGTAAGCTCTGTAGATCATTTATGACTGCCACATGTTGCACTTTTTTCTGATAAATCTAAAACACGATACAATTGTGTAATTACTGTTTTAGTCAAATTTAATTTAATAAATTGAAACAATGAAATAAACACTGTTTACGTAGTTATATTAAAATTAATGTCTTGCCACTTTCACTTCTGTCACCGTATCAAATGAATATAATTCTGTTATTCTCTGAGAAATATACTTGAAATGCAAACAAGAACAACATGTGGCAGACACAACATTATGGTATGATTTTCCATTAAACTAAGCATTGGTATTTGTATTTTCTGTAATACAATACAGAATAAGGGCATAGAGTGATTGTTTACAATCAATGAAGCTTTATTTATATTGCACCTCAATACAAAATTAAAGGCATTTGCTTTACAGTGATGTAAAGGTGACTATGTGACTGTAGGTAACTATGACTCTCGGCTGTTTGGTGAAATCCTGCAAGCAAAGTACTTGAAATATTTCCGCACATTTGTTCCTTTGTCTGAGCCAAAATCAATAAATATAGGCAGTAAATATACATTAAGGTCATATCTGTCATACACTCTCTAATTTAGATATCAAAGAGACAGGCTGGTCAGAGAGCCTATGATGAGTATTGTGTACATTAACATAGGATAGATTGGTGAATTACTTTTTCCCTAACACATGACTTTGTTTGCCAATTCCATGTCACAATAAGCATAATATAAAACATATAGCAATAGACATGTTTAATGATCTAATTATAAGCTAAAAAGAAAAGTTTGTATCCGAATCTTTTAAAAACTCTCAATTTCTACTTACTCCTCCTGTTGCTCTTCATTTTTGTTTCACAACATCATATCCCATAATGCCTAGAACTGCCAATACAGAGAAAAAAAGCCGAGATTGATTTGCCGACTGAAGTGATAAAGAAAATAAACTTATAATGTTCATTTACTGGTTCAGATGTTGCTGCTATTTCCGAATGTAAAGATCTCTCAAATGATTCATATCAATTTCAAAATACCGAAAAGGGTGCTCTCTTTCTCACTGGCTTTCCCTGGGCACCCACTTCATGTACAAAGCACACTCACACACACACACCAATGCAAGTTTCGGGTTGGAGACCCCCAGTGTGACTAATAGGGAAGCCTATGCAGGTGTGTTTGAAAATGACTACACTCTGAAACAGAGCAATGGAAGGTGAAGTGGGCTAACTGAGAACGCTTTGACTGTGGCTTCCTTCTAAAACGACAGAATCCCCAGCTCGCTCAAAACAAATTCAACCAAAATCTGGTTTCCGTTAGGGTTTCATTTTGAATTAAATGTAATTACAGTAATTTATGGAAACCTTTATTTAAAAAATCCTGTCAGTCATATGTCTGAATTCTGGCTAAATATGTGACAGGAGAAAAAAAAACATTTGTATTGAAGTACAGGTATATGACACCTCTGCTACTCCTCTTGATTCTTTGTTTCTTTCCTCCCACCACTGGAACCAATAATCACCCACTAGAGAGTAAAATGTCAGCGCTTGCTGCCCATAACTAAATCGGTGTGCTTACTTTCCATCACTGTGCAGGAAATAAGACCACTGCTAGCTGTAACATATAAGCTGTTACCCTCACAGTTTCACTTTCATAAAACAGTTGAGCTTTCACATGCAGAGACAGGTGACATAATGCTATATTATAGCTGGTATAATCTATGTCCCTTGATTTAACTTATTAAGTCTCTGTTGCGCGAGCATTTCATTTGCCTGTCAAGTACAACTGTAAATGGGCCATAAGCAATCTGCCAAAACATTTGAAGTTGTCTGACAACAGCTAATTATAAGGTAGTCAGTTAATGAAATTATGTTAAAGTAAAATCAACCAAGTCATAGTTCTCCACAAATTCGGAGTTTCAGCTGTTGTTCTTCATCAGACTTGTGATCTTGGGTGTATTGAATTTCCGCTCATCAATCGCAGAGCTTCAAGTCCAACTTTTGCTGCCACCTAGCAGTGATATTTGTTTTCTCTATTTCATACATGTAATGCTATTTTGATTTTGTATAAATCAGGCATACTGTTTCTGAGTTTCATGAGCCAAAGCGACAAGTGATAGGTGATAGGTCACAGTGAATGGTCAGGCTCCGGAACAGCTTCTACCACAGCGCCTTAAAACAACACCACAACTTCCACTGACTCTCTGCACGATAGAAGCTCCATCCCCCCTCCACCAAACACTGACACTCTGCAAATACCCACAACTAAGTGCAATTTAGCATTTTCAAGTTTGTGTATATAATTTTGCATACTGTCTGATATTTTGCATTATTATCCACATTCTTATTTGTACATTTTTACAACTTTGTATATTTGTATTCTTTTCTTTTTTTTTAGATTAGGAATCTACAGGCTTGCTCCAACCATATTTCATTGTACTTGTACAGTGACAATAAAGTTATATTATCTCATGTACTCTGTGTAGTTTCTACACTTCCTTCGCAGCTACAGATTCTGCACGGCTGCGTTTCTGTGTCAGTATATGTTAAATGAAATTGGGCTGTCAGATGCTTCAACAATAGGTATATATGTGGGGTGGGCTCCACTTCAAACACCTCACAGACCACGACTGTGCTGCAGGAGGTCTCTGCAACACTTTGCTGCAATGATCTCATTTGATATAGCAGTGAAGAAGTTTACGGCTAGGGCGGGGTTTGATATCGCACTAAACGATCACCCAACAGACTCGAACAAACATCACAAAGTTTCACAAATTTAACAGCTAAAAACGTCAGCAGGATTATAATGGACCAAAACTGGATACAGATTGTGGTGATCCTGATGTTTATTCCGAGTAAGTCGGGCCTACATTTTACTGATACGTCCTTTTATGACCATGCTGAAGTGTAATTTCATGATTTGTTTCTAAGTTGTGCTTCTGGGTTGTGAATGATATTGCTGCTCCCATTTTACCACATCTTTCAGATATTGCTACGGGAGCTGTTGACAAAAGAGTGATAAAAGAGAAGGAGTCAGTTCAAATCAAATGTGGAGTTCAGGGTTTCAGCTCCACTTTCGTCTGGTTCCGAGTGCTGGACACACCTGCTATGGAATTTATTGCATCTTATAACTTAGTTGGTGAGATGAAGTCATCACCTGCCTCCCTCTCCTCCATCTTCAGTCACGAAAAGAGCAAAAGCTATACCCTCACATTGAAATCATTCAACAAAGCTCGGGACGGTGGTATTTACGTCTGTGCCTGTCAGAAAGGTCATGAATTGATGTTTGGCTCAGTAACTCAACTGGTCGGAGGTGAGTATTGTTAAATCATTTGGCATAATGATTGAATATTTATTTTATGTCACACTTCCCCTCACACCTTTATTCTTTCTTAAAAAGAAGAACAAGTCAAAGTCTCAACTAAAGCACCCCTGGAAGACACCAAAACAACTCCATGCACGACTGCCGCGCCATGCGTCTGTAACTACCAAACAGAGAAAGGTAACTAAATCAAATGATTGGTTCGTATCACCTTTATATTTACAGTGAGGAGAAAAAGGTAGTGACCAAACACATTTTTCAGGAACAAGTCCTCTGATGCTTTGCTCTCCCATCATATTGGGTCCACTTGTTGGCAGCTGTGGCCTTCTTCTTCTCCTCCTAATCATCACCACTTTGTACTGCAAGAGTAAGTCATTTCCACAGCTTTACCCTTAAAAGAACTACATTAATAGTTACTGGTACATCCCAAATTGTTGTGACATTGACTCAAGTTTTTCAGCAAATTATTTAACAGGTAGTTTTTCCTTGTCTTAAATTAAAATGTGTTACTTTGCCAAATTTTTGACACCATTTTTTTGTCTTTTTAAAGAGACAAGGACACGGCATTGCCCGCATCATTATAAAAGAAAGTAAGAATTGTGTTTTTCTTTCTTTCGTTTGATCTTATATATGTTTTTGTCACTGTGCCTTATTGTGTGTATGAACTAAGGATTGGTTTGAAATTCAAATGTGACAGTTAGTTCAAGCAAATGATTCTGTACAGTTTTTCTGAAATGAGTACTAGGTAACAAATTTATTTTTGTTAGATTGTTCTAAGGAAATTGTTTAGTGAGGTTTTACTGATTTACCACTCATTGTGGTTCCAAAGACTTCCCATGCCACTGGACAGATAATGCTAAAAGAGAATGATAGAATTATTTTTTATTGATGCTTTTTTTTTTATTGCTTCTTCTTTAGTTTTATTGCATCTGATGATGTCAAATTTATGTAAAAAATAAAAGAAAAAAATCAATCCGCCTGTTTAGTTATTACCACATATTATTAAATTGTAGAATAAATATCCTCATTTGTTGCAACAAGAAAAAAAATACATACATTCAAACGAACAGCAAGACCTCAGTTCATCAATCGTGGCTACAGCCCTGTTTCCTTTTTTATTTTCCTTTTGTATTGTATTGTACTGGATGCTCAACATGTAAATTAGCTGTTGATTATTACATTAACAATAACTCTGTATATACCCTCTATATCTTATAGACCAAGGGCGATGCCTCCTGGAAAACAAATGAAGACCAGCAGACAGATATAGTGTGAATGATGCCGTTTCACAGACTTTTCCTTCACACTGGAAGTGTTCTAGTGTTTTTCATTTGTTGCCGAATTTAAAACGTTTGCTGCCGTCTTCAAAGGCTTTTATATGCTTGAGACAGAAGGAAGTAGACACATGGAATCATTTCAAAACAGTTTGTCAACTTCCAGTTGAACTGTTTGTTTGCTTTATTGTGATGGCTGATAAATCTGTGCCGCTATATTCCAATTGAACTCTTTTAGTGAAAGTGTCCGTTCATTCAAGCATCGAAAATGCTAATAGTAATAGAAACTGCAGAGGGACTGAAAAATTTCCATGACAGTATTCTGATCCAAGTTCCTTCTTGACAATTTTAACAGTTTTTAGTTTAGCATATATTTTATTCATAATAAAGATAAATACGAATTCAATGCATCAGACTGTTTACTTGATCATAAATAATTTCCTGATGATTTTTGATCTACTTTTCTAATTTTCTTTTTTGTAATTTAAGCAAATAGTTCACTTGCCTTTCGCTTGAATTATTTCATTTTATATTTGTAACTGTTTGCTCTCAATAAATGTGATTAAATGATGTTGGGCTCCAAAGTTACTTGAGATCTTAAATGGAATTGTATTTTTTGATTTGAGCCATATCAAACATTAAATCTAAATTATTATTCACTGCAACAACATATTTGAAAAGTAATAACTAACACTTGTGGGTTTCTTTAAGTTGGACATAGAATTTGGAATTCTTTCACTTTTATTTAATTTAAAAAAAAAATAGAAACACAAATCACACTATCGTACCTTGTTTTCTTGTTTTGGGTTTTTTTACACTCACTAAACCCAGTATCTCTTTTGGGCACAGAAATATACGTATAAGTAGAAGACAATCGTTTTGTTGAAAGCTCATTCTCAGTCAGAAGGAAGTGAGCTGTTTGAGCCGTATGCAGGATGAAAAAAAAACAAAGACATGAGACAAATGTTCTCGTAATCATTCCAATTTTCGCCACCTTTAAGAAAACAAGCGCTTCGATTGATTATCTGCAGGATTCAGCATTTTTATACTTTCAAAAACTCAAGAAGCAGATCAGTTGTTTTTTTCAAACAAATCACAGAATTAAAAAAAACAAAAAAACACCTTCATTTTTAGATTGTTTTTATTTCATGAACTCTTTTATTTAATTACTATTCCCATATCTAAAATATCTCACATCTTTCGACTCACACACCCACACAAAACTTTGACACGAAGTCTTTTTTTTTTTTAAAGTAATATTTTTAAGTTTACATTTGAAAGTCCTTTTGTAAAGTATACAGTGTTCATGTAAAGCAAATCTATTTTCTTTTTATTACAATATGCAAACAAGGGCAGTTTACAAAGTTTTTACCACCTCAGTTCACTAAGTGCACTTTTGGACAGCAGCAATTTTATTTTTCTACAAGGCCAAATACATACAAAAGTCCCTCAGAAAGGCATTTGCAAAGAGCTCTTGAATACAGATTAAAGCAGAACACCTCCTTTAAATCCTCCACATTTAAAATCGTAAACTACGTGTTGTCCAAAATAAAAGCAAACTAAGCTGTACACTAGTGTCTCATTGGCATCTTACCACATTATGAAAGAAAAGGTGGCTTTTCTTTTTTTTTTCTTTTTTTTTCACCAAGATTGCACAAACATCCCGATACTTAACACCCACTCTGCTGCTCACACAAAAGCTGACAGTCACAACTTTTACAACCAAGGTTACAACACCACCAGGCTTAGATACGGTCTGTTGTCACACAAACAGCTAAAGCGTAGGTATGTTGTCATATAAGATATCATTACAAAAAATTGAGACTGTCAGCTAGGGGGTTACGCAGAGCTCTGATGAGCATCTCCTTCCTTCCCTCAGCACGCTCAATACACCAACCAACAAATGTGTCTGTCCCCGCAGTTTCATTCCTTTCACAAGCTAATCAACACTCATTCGTCACCGTCCATCTTGTTTTAAAATTATTCTTGTCACTTTCTCTAGCCACAAACCACCTTAAATACAAATTAAACCAAGCAAAATAGGCAACACACTCAGATGTGCTTTTCTGTGTGTGTGTGTGTGTGTGTCTGTGTGTGTGTGTCTGTGTGTCTGTGTGTATGCACTGTATGTCTGAGTCAGTGTGTACTTGTGCTGCGAATGTTATGGATATGTGTAGGTTTTTCTTTCATCCAGTAAGCTTTCTTGACGTTTTAGAAAAATAGAAACATTATCCAGGGAGCAGCTCCCTCGTGCGTCCCTTTGGCCTTGAGGACAGTTTTGCCGACAAACTGCAAGCAAATGACACATTAAGCTGTGAGTGGAAAACCGAGTGCTTTCTCCTCCTGATGTGAAGCATATTGTATCTTTTAATTGATCAGAATTGTGCAAAAACAAACCTTCCAAAATGGTCTATCTTTTGCCTCCTTTCTTCGTAGATGTCGGCACAACGTCTGAGCTTGGCTGAGCGGGTAACTGCTCCGTGGCAGACGGATCCTCTGCATGGTGTTTCTGAAATGCAGAGCAAATTTCAAAGAAAGAAGTACAAAGAATACAAAAATGCAAAATCACCACCTTTACATTTAGTGTTTATATAGATTTACTTCAAATTATTTATACAAATCAAAGAAGCAGAAGTTGAAGAGTGCATCACATGCAGCTTCATGCAGGCTCTACCAATGGAGACATTTTTTATTTTATTTTCAATCATAAGCACATTTCATTTATTTATACTTCATTATTGTGCATATCTGATTGATTGAGGTCTTCATGCAGCAGGCAGTTTGCTTACTTTAGACCTTGACTTTGACTTGCTCTTTCCCTGTAACAAATTTGACATTCTGGTTAGGATCAACATTAGATTTGTGATCCATAAGGGGGTGACCAAAGACACAGTAAATGTTTGTCAGCAACCAACAGAGGGAGCCATCTACTGTTACAACAGAACAAACACATCATCTACCTCATAAAGGCTATGGGGCCTTTCTAAAACCGGTATTTCCACATTCACACTGTGGCTCAGAGGGAATTCCACTTGATGTTACGCCCACAAATGAATGAAGTGAACCTTTGATAGAGTGGCGAGCATAAATACAATACAGAGATTTGGCATGATATAACCTTATTTCCATGGAAACAGGCACTTTATGTCACCACGATTTCATGTCATTAAAAGGACAAGTTGTCTACATGAGTACCGATAGGCTGACTCATTAAAACCACTCCACTATATGAGAAAAATCTCCCCACGTTTCATTTCCCTTTGGGGCATGTCACATTAACAATAATGAATAGTGTTACACATCATCAGTAAAGTCATCATCGGTTTAACAGTCCACTTTAAATCCACAGCCAGAGGTTTCAGACAGCAGTCAATATGACCATCCATGTGGAAATATGTAAAGGAGAGTGTGTAACGAGTGGTTTGAGAAAGACATATGAAGTGGAGTTAACTAACAGTACAGTTTTAGATCAGTTTAGCTTTCTAAGGTGGTCATTTAAAGGTGGCTCTGTACTTTTCTGACTTCTGTAAGAGGAATGTTAGACTTAAAGGAGCAATATGAAACTGACGCCTGTCTCCACCTCCCTAGAGTCAATTCACACACTGGTTACCTTGTTGAAAACATGAAAAAAAGTGTTAAGCCAGCTCTGCATCAGCTGGCTAAACACTTTTAGCCAACTGATGCGCTACATCAGTCTTGAAACCTCTCTCTAGAGAAACAAACCTCTCTCTAAAAACATTTGCAATATTTATCCTGGTTTAACTGTGTTTTTGCTTCTTAGGTCAGGCAGAATCAGAACTGGTTAGCTTGCCCACTTTCATCGCTGCAATACCAGTTGGTCTGGCAAACCAAGAGGTGCAAAATGACCTTCTTTTGTTAAAACAAATACAGAACATTCTGGACCGGTATCGAAATTCTGGCTACTGTTGTTGACAGCGAACTCAGCACTTCAACATAGCATGTTTCCTCAATGTTTAATGATATAGTAAGGTCATACATATTGTACCTAACATGAAAACGGTTCACTCGAAGTCTTTTTACAAACTGTACATTCAGAACTAGTTAATATATTGGTTTTGACTCAACAGTCTGTTGAGTTTTACTAAAAAGGCCTTTCAGTATGTTAAGAGATGATCAGAGGTTATTGCAGAAGGTAAACAAATTGATTAGAAAACTTCTGAGACATGTTTTGCATTGATTGTAGGCAAAACACTGTCATTGGTTATGATTAATTATCTGCTGTATAATTTAGAACATTCAGTAATACACTTGCCCACCAATGGAGCAACTGGTACATCCTGATCTGGCACAGATCTTTTTACCTTTGGTTTTTCTGTTTTAGGTTTGAACTCTGCGCTGTCTGGGAGTAGAGTGCTCGCCATCGAGTCCAGGACAGGACCGGGCATAGGCTGGAAAACAAAATCAAGATTAATGTAATAAATAAATGAAAAACAGCTGAATAAAATGTGATCAATTTCTAATATACTGATATTTTTGCCAGCTTAAGAATATTCTTTTTCATTTAATTTCTGTTTTACCTCCAGGAGTACTGGTTCAGGTTTATATTCCAAAGTTTTTTCAGCTGCTTGACAAGAAACCGGTTCCATGGGCCGACGAATTGGAGTGAAGTCACTGGAGAGCAGGTCCAGAGCTGTTTTATCATCCATAGTCTTCTAAAGAGCAGAGGGTGACAGGATTATACTCTCTGCATGTTGCACATATACAGTAGATTATCTGACAATGTTCACATATATATTGTGTGAGAATGTGTGTGCATGTTTGCATCTTTACCTCCTTGGGTGCTGCAGCTGCCTTTGCCTTATGTTCTGCCATTTTCTTTGAAATTAAATTGAACACAATTAGACACATTGTTACATGAATACTACAAACAACCGTGTCCCCACAATATGTGTCACGGTTGTTTGTGCATGAAATTTTCTTATTGAAACAAAAATGATAAAATCCATTAAAATCACTCAGCAGCAGATAAAGATTTCTGTTTACCTTCAGATCTTCCTCGGTGGGTCTATACTCTGGTGGCAGCGAGTCATCTCTCTCTCCCATCTTAATCAACCTTTCTTCAACAGCCTTTTTCTCCTGTAACATCCAAACACATCAAGACAGTTCAAGTGACCGGTGAACTTTTTGTGCAAGTACTCGGAAACTGAAAATGTAACAAGAAGAACACAGTGATTACATCAACAATGTCTTTGACAGGAACGGGAGCGGGCTGGGGGGCAGGTTGGATATCCTTCAAGGTGTCTGACAGAGCGTCCAGGGCATTGTCTGCTCCAGCTAGCAGCTGTATGCACAAATGGAGATGGATAGTCAGTGCATTGGCATGTGCGTGAAACGTGTTTATTTGCTTAAGACATAAATTGTACGTGTGTGTTTACCTGTGGGTCTGCTTCTGTGGGAACACAAACTGAAGACTTCACAGCTTTAGCAGCAGTGGGGGTAACAAAGTCTCCTGCCAATGCATCCAGAGCAAAGTCTGCAGAGGGCTAAGAAAGGGAAAGGATACAGATTATTAAATATGCTTAGGTTTTTCATTATAAGTGCGTCTATTTTCCATTGCAGTATATCTGGGTGTGTGTCACTGAAAGCTACAGTCAGCAGTGATGGATCGACAGTGTACCTGTGCAGGAGGAGCTGAGGGAGTGGCAACAGGAGCCTGGACAGTAGGAGCTGCTGAAGAAGAAACAAAGTCTCCACACAAAATGTCCAGAGCTTTTCCAGTGCCCATGGTCGGCTGCAGGAGGAAGAGAGGAGTTGAAATGTTAACAAACTATTTTTTCCCCTAATTGGACTGTGTTTTATATGAAATATGGTTAGGATTTATGTAAAGGATATTTCATAATATGACAAAAAGTGATCGCTCATGATGAATGTCAGTGTTTCATCCCACTTATAGAGAGCAAAAACATGCATGCATAAACTTCATCAAGTTGGTCTGATGTAAGAGGAGATCAGGGTTAGAAAAACAGACCTACACGAGGATACTAAACACAGCTTTATTAGCCAACGAGTGTTAAGATTCTGTGCTGATTGACTGGCCACAGTCTTCACCCAGATCTTATACTGAACTCTGAAACTGTGTGAAGTGCCCTTCTGCTTCAAATCCTCTATCACAGGACTAAAAGATTACAGGCCGATCAGCCAGTATGGTCATGAAGTTGTAACAGAGACTGCTGTTGGGCCATCTGAAGGACATCAGTTGGACCCACTGCAGTTTTTCTACTGGGAAAACTGGTGAGTGGATATACAGTCCGTGTTGGACTGCACTACATCGACTCACATGCAGCACCCAGGCTATAAGCACTGGCGCCCCCCAGGGGTGTGTTCTCTCCCCACACTTCTTCTCCCTCAACACAAATAATAAATCCCCGGTGAACCCTCCTGTTAATCTCAACCTATACATACTGATTTAATGTAAATACTATCTACCACTTGTAAATTAACCCGTCTGTTACATTATTACTAAATTTATAATCATGCTAACTTTAGCATTCTTTGCACTCCTTATCTCTGAACTATTGTCTTAAGTAGGCTTGAACATATTCTTTGATATTCTTTGTATCTGTAAACATATCTAGCCAATAAAGCTGATTGCTGATTCTGAATGTGCCCCAGTCTCACCTCAGGTTTGGGAGCAGGCAGCTTTTCTAGTTCCTCCCTGTTAAACCTGTAGTCTGGATGAATGGAGTCCTCCCTCTCTCCTACAAGCACTCCTTTCTCCTTCTTGCGTTTGTCCTCCTGTGATGTGAGGAAGAAAGAAGATGAAAGTAGGAACACTATTGCTAGTGTTAGAACACACGTCAGAATAACATGAGGGGGGGGGGGGGGGGGGGGGGGGGGGGGGGGTTGTGCTGAGCCAGTTTTACTACAATATTTATTTAAGCAAAAGAAGAACGATGTGTGTTTTGTGATTGATATGTGTGTTACATACCGAAACCATGTCCTCAGGTCGGACTTCGGGGAGTTCAGGTTTGGGTTTGTCAGCTGGCAACGAGCTACCAAGAGCACTCAGAGCATCCAGAGACATAGGGTCAGCCTGGGCAGAGGCAGATGTTATTTTACCAACATAGTTTGCTCGTCTTGAAAAATGTCATACAAGTAGAAAGAAGGTAAAAGGAAACAGCTCTGCAGGTCATTGTGTATACTCATGGTTACCTTGTCAGTTTTTGATTTTGTTTGTTAAGGTTGAAGGACAAGTTTTAGTTTAGTTTTCAAATTTCAAATGTAAAAATAAAAAATAAAAATAAAAAAGGTAATATGGACAAACAATGGATGAGATCATACAAAACACACTCTCAAATACTTTCTATATAAATGTACATGTCTGAAGAGGAGTGGGAAGTATAAACAGTTAATCCCACCTCTTCTCCATGAATTCATACAATTCTATTACCGTAAATTCCGTACTATTGAGCGCACCTGGATATAAGCCGCACCGGCTAAAAATAAGTAAATAAATGTATTTGTACATATATAAGCCGCACTTGATTATAAGCCGCAGGTGTCCACGCTATAACAAGAGCTATTTACACAGACGTAGGCTACCGGTAACATCCGCAAATACTGTAGCGTCCGTACGGACGTTAAAGGACGACGAGAGCGTTCAAATAATAACTTTTAATAACCCGATCACTGTTGGCCGTGACCACGCCGTTTACAGCAGAGAGCAACACATAACTTGCCGTAACAATCCAACTCTCTCCCCCAGCGTTCTCTCATACAGCCACTCAATACGTTCTCGCTGGTGCATTCACTGACTCTCCACATAATCGGAATTATGAACACATTATCAACTACTGACTTTACAACATGAACCGTTACAATACGAAGCCTAGCCGACGGTGTCTGTAACACGGCTGATGAAAAAGATGACCGTAATATATTTCACAAGAAAAAGTCCATCCATTCACTGCCTCAGAATGACTTCATTACTCACTTCCTCAGTCTCTGTTGTCGCTGTCAGTGTCATCTTAACGTGCAGCAGCTCTATTAGCTTCTTTGACAGCCAGGTCGATCGCCTTTAACTTGAAAGCTGCATCATATGTATTTCTCCGTGTGTTTTCCATCATGAGGGTGCGTGCATGAAGCGCAAAATGACTGATATTAAGATCCGACGTGACGAAGTCAAATGTTTTTGCGGCAGAAGCTCATTGTCCCCCATAAAAAATCCATGCATTAGCCGCACCGGAGTAGAAGCCGCAGTGCTCGAAGTGTGAGAAAAAAGTAGCGGCTTATAGTCCGGAATTTACGGTAAATCTAAGTTTTTTTTTAAATTACGTTTTTATATGAAATATACATTTTACAATATGGTTGTACCGTATTGCTATACATACAGTATATACATGTAGAAAAAATAAGACATTATGTTCAAAGAAATGCAATCACACACACACAGTCACACTTTACCTCTTGTGTCTTCTTAACAGACGGAGGGATGGGAGCCTGGACTCCTGAGGCTTTAGTTGGAGCTACAAAATCTCCAGAGAGGACATCCAGAGTGGACACATTCTCCACTTTTCTCTGTTGATCAAAGACATTAGCTTTCATCCATACAAGTATTTACACTTTAGAGCATTGCTCTAAATATTCTTCCCACTCCTTATCTCTGAACTATTGTCTTAAGTAGGCTTGAACATACTTGTACACACACACACACGCACACACACACGCACGCGCGCGCACACACACACACACACACACACACACACACGTTTAAAAAGGGGGGGGGAGAAGAATAGAGTGCTTAACTTTATGTACTATAATTTTTATCACACTTGCACACTCTATATGTTGGGAAAGAAACTTAAAGTAAAAGACATGGACACAGAAAACATGCGGAGTACCACTCTTTGACACTAAATGTGCACATAGTTATTAAATAAGAAGAACACAAGATGCTGTTTGTCAGGTTTCAGACATCAACAGGTATTCTTTTTCTGTAGCTAACCCATCAGTTCCTGTCCTAACACCAAGGATCTTTGTGTGTCAGAAATGTCACCAAAAAAGTTTAACAGTAAAAAGACATTTTAAACCTAGATTTTAAGACTTAATGTGTCACATATAGAATAGTATTGCACCTGGAGGGAAGGAGCTGCTGAGGGGGTGTCAAAGTCGGCAAGCAAAATGTTCAGAGCCTCGCCTTTACCCATGGTGGGCTGCAGGAGGAGAAATTCGAGAGTTTATATCATAGCTAAAGAAACTTAAGTATAACTTTAAAAACCGGTAAGTTATGTTCCCCAGTCTCACCTCAGGTTTGGGAGCAGGCAGCTTTTCTAGTTCCTCCCTGTTAAACCTGTAGTCTGGATGAATGGAGTCCTCCCTCTCTCCTACAAGCACTCCTTTCTTCTTCTTGTGTTTGTCCTCCTGTGAAAGAACAAAAAGCATAGAACTCAATGTGTGAGATGCTAAAACACAATGCTATTGATATTCCAAAAGGAAGAGTGTGTCTACAAAGTTAAGCTGTAAACGAAGCTGTGGATGTTCCTACCGAGACAATGTCCTCTGGTCTGACTTCGGGGAGTGCAGGTTTTAGTTCGTCTGCTGGCAGCGTATCTACCAGAGCACTGAGGGCATCCAGAGACATCGGAGCAGCCTAGGAAGAGAACAGCAGATTTCAATAAAAAGATGTCTCTCAGGGGAAATAAAACTACAGGAAATCAAACGCTATAAATTGGCTCACTTGGTTGGTCTTTAATTTTCCGTCAGTGGCATCCTTTTTGGGAGGAACTGCACTGGATTCAACTTTCTGTACAACAAACACAGAACGTAAAAAAATATTCTGATCCATATCAAATATCATCCGATTTAGATGATATAACCCAAAGCTACTACTATTATTAAATGTGTTTGTTTCAGATGTGAGTGAGCAGAACAAGAATCACAAGTTGAAACTTGTCTTACTTATTGCCTGTGCTTAAATAATTACTTTCCTGCTCTGTGACTCAGGACCTGTCTCAGGAGCGTTTAAGCTGTGCTGCTGCTGGTTTTTGACCGGGACACTCTTGTTAATGAGATACTTAATATCGGTAGAGTTGCAGCTATCGAATATTTTAGTAATCGAGTATTCTGTCGAATATCCTGTCGATTAATCGAGTAATCGAATAAATCATACTTTTGCTTAATTAAGCTTTAACTCGTCTTGGGTCGTCCCTACAAACCTGCTTCTTTGCAGTTACCGTGGTAGCGCCTGCTTGTTGCAGCCAACCACCTCTGCTCTACAGCTGCTGATGATGCTCACCATATTACTGACAGGGTCCCAAATTCACTTTCTGATTCACTGGTCAAGGCGGCAGGTAAATTAAAAATACAGGCCAAACATGTTTTAATGGCTGAAATAACAAATACTGTTTTGTGTAGCCTACACATCTGTTACAGTACATTTAATTGAGAAAGCATTATGTTCTGTTGAATCAATCACAGAATCAATCATTATGTCAGATCAGGAGATTGAGAAACTTGAAATATATATTTGCTAAATTATTATTCCACAAACAAGTTCTGTCTTGATTTAGCTTTGAAGACATCAGACATTTCATATAATCAGCCTGTTCATTATTAAAAGTGTATCTCTGTCTGCTCCTGCAGTGCGCTCACAGACTACAGAGACCATAGACATACAATATGTCTATGACAGAGACTGTGAGGACGTTGCTATCGTTATGTTAGCTGCAAACACGGAGAGAGTGAACGGAGAAAAGCCGACCGTTTGACCGGATCACGTGTTCCCGACTGGGTCGTATGGATCAACTGTGTGCTGACTAAAAGTTAAAAGGGGCGCGCCGCGCTCGCGTGTGCGCGCGTGTGCGTGTTGAAGTGTCTGTGTGTCAGAGAGAGGAGCAGGTAGCTGCAGCTACATTAAACGTGTTTTATACTCATACCAATGTTTTGATGACGCAAAAAAAAAAAAAAAAAAAACTTAACGAAGCCTCGAGGCAGCGAAAATTCCTCGATGAATTTTTGTAATTCGAGGAATCGTTTCAGCTCTAAATCTCAGTGAGGTTCTCTTGGTTAAATAAATTTGAGACAAAATAAATAACTAGGTAAGTTTACAAGTTTAATCAGGAGGGTGTAAACTGGTTAAAATGTTGCCTGCTTAACATCAGCATGTGCAAATAGCTGCTGTGAGGATGTTAGCATTGCTCATTTTAGCATTTATGTCCAAAAGCAAAGTTGCAGAGGTCGCTTCACTATTCAAGTGACTGTACATCACTTTAGCCCACTCGTTTTTTTTGGCATAACGTGTATATTCTATCCTACAATCCTATGACATCAGAGTAATACTATTGTCATGCTTGAATTAAACATGTTGTAGCTGCCTGTGTATACATGTATGTGCCACTTTTGACTCTGCAAAGAAATGTCGTCTTTAAAGTATTTCAGTAGTTTTTGTTGTCTTCATTTTACAACTTTTTATGAAACCATTATCTTTAAATAGGACAGTTACATAGGTGTGCATCTGAGCTAAGAATATTCAACACTAGTGGAGTGTGGGCTTTCTCTACCTTAGCCGTTGAAGCAGAAAGTCCGGCCTCCAAAGAGAAATCATCTTCAGCCATCTTTGCTTTTTTATCAGCAGGGCGAGCAGGACTCACAGACACAGGAGGAGCTGCAGAGGCTTTCTACAACCACCATCAATATTTATATAATTATATAACTGGTTTACACATGTATTCACACACACAGAGAGACACACACACACACACACACAGACACACACACACACACACATGAAATTAGTAATTCTGTACCTGCGCAGGAGGAGCTTTAACTGTCGGAGCAGCAGAGCAATCCACAAAGTCTCCACTCAAAATATCCAGAGCCTTAGCGGTGCCCATGGTGGGCTGCAAGGGGGGGAGAGGGGAGGAAGGAGATCAATCAATATCATGCAGTTAGGGTTTGTCCACATTTGAACATAATTTGTAAAAGCCATAAAGGTTTCATCTCACCTCAGGTTTGGGAGCAGGCAGCTTTTCTAGTTCCTCCCTGTTAAACCTGTAGTCTGGATGAATGGAGTCCTCCCTCTCTCCTACAAACACTCCTTTCTCCTTCTTGTGTTTGTCCTCCTACAAGGACAGAATTGTTTTGTTTGGTTTTTTTTTCAGAGTTTTTTTCTTTTTCTTCAGAGTGAAGGAGATGCATCGGCACTGGACAAGAAAATATGGCTGATTTTGTTCCTACCGAGACGATGTCCTCTGGCCTGAGTTCAGGGAGTTTAGGTTTGGGTGCGTCTGCTGGCAATGTGTCAACAAGAGCACTGAGAGCATCCAGAGCCATAGGAGCAGCCTGAGAGGAAGACAGGAAAATTATTGTATAATCCTCTAACCTGTGGCATAGTGTTTTACCTCAGACATATAAACAAGAGTGGATAGGACAAGTAGATCTCACATCATCAGTCTTGGGCCTGGTCGTTGCTGTGGCATCCAGTCCACTCTCCAGAGAGAAATCACACGATATCGCTACCGGACTCTCTATCTTGGCCTTTTTCTCAGCAGGACTAGTCATAGCAGTTGCTGCTTTCTACAACAGAAACAGAGACAAATGTATCTTTTGTATGGCTCTCTATAAGTGGCTTCACAAAGTAGTAAGAACACTTTGGTACATAATGTTTTCAGAAAACTGTTTCTGTAAATTATAAGATAAAGATCTGAGCAGCCAAAAGGAAAGACGAAGAGGTGTGAGCTTGTTGTACCGGTGCAGAGGAGGATGGAAGTCCGGCCACCAGAGAGAAATCCTTTGAAACTTTCTGCATCTTCTTATCAGTCGAGAGAGCAGCTGAAGGGGGTTGAGGTTTCTGTATCAGAAGCGAGACATGAAACAACATACTTTTAGCTTGTTTAGTCGCATGCCATAATAATGACAGTCTTGAAAGTATTTCTCTTACCTTCACAGGAGCTGGTGCAAAGTTAGCTGGTCCAGCAGAGGAAGCACTTATGCTTTCAACAGAGTCCTTTTTCTTTTTGATTCAAAAAGAAAACACAAGATCGGGATTTACTAAAATATCAAAGTCTATGCCTTACATTTCATACAACATTTAATCATCCATGCTACATGCTTTAAGACTCTGACCTCTTGCTTCTTTGGTGCTGCTGGAACAGATGACGACATGAATCCTGCTGTGAGAGAATCCAAGGCTTCGTCTGTGCTCATAGGTTTCTGAAAGGAAAAAAAAAAAAAGCAGGCATCATCACCAGGTAACAACACATCTTACACAACCCGACATGTAAAAGCTAACAACAAACTGATCAGAACTTTTTCATAGCAGACACATGAACCTCCACTAGAGGGCGTGTCCTCCCAAGTCAAAAGCAAACAAAAGGGCAAAATAATGCAAACCAGACTGCATGTAGCAATGACGGAGGAAAAGTACAGACACTCCCTTCACATTCCATGAACACAAATAACTCATCATAAAATACATGTTCCAAACATTTAACTCTTGTATTGAGCAAAATTGTGATCAGACTCAAAACTCTCACCGGAGGAAAGGTCTCTGGGTGGAATGGGATCGTGAGACACAGAACCAGAGCTTCTTGCATGACAAGATGACAAAGTGGGAGTCGACAGTTGTCTGTGATGCAAGTGTGGGTGTGTTGGGACTGTTTAAACAGCAACCTACATCTGGGTGGATATCAAAGAGTGTAACAACACTTCAGTGTGTGTGTCTCTGTGGTTGGACGTTCAAACTTATGGGTGTTGGGTTTGGTCGGACTAAAGTCAAGCGCTCAACAGAAAAACAAAAAGGGAAGGTGGACCCTGTGCTGTTTGTAGAGACAACTCCCACCACTGTAATGCAACATTCCCCACTCTAGAGGAACTACCAGATCATGAAGTGGAAACACTTCTTCCTGAATCTGTGTGTCATGCGAGTTCATTCTTGTGCTCACATGAGTTCTAAAATGTTTACAAAGACTTTTTGAGTTTATAGATGTTCTTTGGACACAAAGCAGAATTGTTCACTTACCGGAACATCCTTTGGTTTCCAACCTGCAGGAGGTGGAGTCTAGAAGGGGAAAAAAACTTTCAATTTAGACTGGAGGAGAAAAAAAGGGAGCAGGAATTAAACTAATAGAGCTTCAAAGATTAAAATGAATTCACTGTTGTGTAGTGCCACAACTTGATTCAAGCTCCTGATTCTTTTCTAATGTAATGCGAAGGACACATCTCAGTTGATTCTAATAAACACATGCAGTCAATACTCAGTCATATTCATCTGTGCCACAGCACAAAGCAGAGCTACCTAGTGAATCATAAAAAAGTAATGAAGAGGAAGATGATGGGAAGAACTGACCATATCTTCCAGTCTGTACCCTGGTGGAAGCGTGTCTTCTCTTTCTCCCAATTTCTCCCCCTTCTCTGAGGTGACCTCATGCTGTGAAACATGCATTAAACAAAAGGTTACTTAAACCCGCTCCATGCTGAAGCTTATTAGTAGCTAGGTTTAACAAACACACACTGTGACTATGCTGTACCTCTTTGACCTCTGGCCCTGTGTAAACGGGCTGTTTGGGGACGAGTGGATCAGCTGATGGTAGTATGCTGGCAAGGGCATCAAATGGATCCACTGCAGGTGCCTGCACGTGCAACAGTAGTCAGCACACCAGAGCAAGCAACATGCTAACCTAAGCGTACTCATATTGCTTGAGTAGTTGTTACCTCTTTGGCTCCTGATGCTGCTTTTGGAGGAACCTCCACCTGCACCTGAAACACAGGGATGGACTCAGTTCACTAAACTCACACATGGACATTATTAGTATGATTGAGATTGATTATGACCTAATCAACTCACATCAAACTGTTCATTTTATAATATCCTTTAACCTGAAGACATTTCCCCAAAGTCTGACACCAATAAACAAATCATACCAGGCCCTGGTGACACAGTATTGATGTATTCATCCAGAACACCATACAAATATCAAACACGACACATCCATTAAAATGTTCCATAGAGGATTAAAGTATCACACACCCTCCACCCTTCAGTTTCATTTTTGTCTACCTGTGTTTGAGTCGGTTTAGCTTCTTCCTTCTTTCCCTGCTCAGAGACATATCTAAGTGCAGACGTGGCTGCTGCTGCTGCAGGCTTGGATGTTTTAGCAGGATCAACTTTGGGCAAATCAGCTTTGAGAGTTGTGATTGCTGTTGCACTCTAAAAGACAATCATTTTAAATCTATTACAGCCCAAGTACATGTCAGGTGTTATAATATTGTGTTTTACATGAACAAAAACAGATATATACCCAAATGATAAATTAAAAGACACCACAAAGGTACAAAGTCCAAGGGGGGAAAAGACAACCAGCTGGGAGGCAGTCATAAGTTTAAAAGGGTCAGCAAATGCTGCACAATGAAACCAGCACAAGAAGAAAAAACCAACACACTAAGACAACTCCTTCCCATTTGTTTCCTCTGGCTGACTCAGATGTTAGATGTGTTTGAGGTGTTGCAAGTGGACAGGTGTGCACTTTTACAATAACAAGCATGGGCATGCTCAGTGAAGGGCCACAGCACAGAGAACAAAAGTCCTTTATACTTCCCACAGGCCATATCCAAAGAAGAAAAGGCCAAAGCAATGAGTTGTTTAACTCCGAAGGAAAGTACTTGGTCATCCTCAGGCAAGGAAAGAAACAAAACCTGACAAAGCAACAACAGTAGAAAGAAAAAAAGCTCTGAAAGATACCCCAATTTATCAAGGAGTATAGGGATAAGATTCTGAGGAACCCTTTACCCTTGGGTCTACCTTGGCTGTGCCTTTGGGTGACTCTTTAGGTTTGGTCACAGCAGAGTATGCCGTCAAGCCAGCCGCTCCAGCAGCAGTAGAAGGAACTGTAGCAGTGACTTTGGACACAGGTACAGTCTACAAATAGGTTTCCAGTTGATTACTTACAGTTTGAACACAACAATCAATGACCAGTATTTTTTAAGCTCTTAAACATTTAGACAATAGTGGACAACTATTCACCAGCTAAAAAACAGTGCAAGGGGAAATGAACAGTCAGTGATCTCTGGTCAGATCTGCCACAAACCATGAAACTAATCTGACCATTGATCAGTGTGTTTCACTTCTTGTACATGTTAGTTTATTTAAACCAAACTTTATCAACTTTACAGTACCACTGACCTTTTTCAAAACTTTACAGAATTCCTGCCTCTCCAAAGCAGTTATTTGTTATTATTACGGATATTTGAAACTGGTGAGAAACTTTAGTAAGTAGAGAATGTTTAAAATCTTTGGTGCATCGGCCAAGCCCTGAATATGAGAGTCAGCTACTCAGACTTATATTTACTAGCTACATCAATAGAAAATGAAAGAACCTAAAATAAACAAAAACTAAATGTCTGCAACAAAGCAGTGCATTGAGCAAACATGGATGTTATGGAACCAGCATGTGATTTGGTATTTGGTTTCTTTACAAAAGCTGAAAGCAGCTGACACAGCTACTGACACTGACACAGGTCAGTAGATTTTGGAACTGACCAAACCTCATGTTGCAGCCATGAGGTTTGTTCACAAGACATGACAACATGACAGGAACACAACCTCAATGAGACCTAAAAAGTTGATCAAATATTTAAGAATTACAAAATAAATTAAGATGTTAGGATAATGATCAGCAGTAGTGTAATAAAGAGAAAATGCGCAGATCAGCATTGTCATCATTATGACATCATTACCTGGGACATCTCTGCAGGACCGCCCCTCACCCCAGCTGAGATCATGTCAACAATAGTAGCCTCAGCTGAAGACATGTCAATAACAGTAGCACCTGCTGGCATGGTGTTAGTCTATAAACCAAGGAGCATGTGTTTAAAGAAAGTCATAAGAGTATTAATAATGAAGTCAGCTGGGAACAAACCCCCCAAAGCTTGAAGATATGAGAGCTTATTAAAGGTGGTACAACAAGTGCTCAGCCCCTGATGCATCAAAAAGGTCAAGATTGTTAACGTGACTGAATCAGGGTGACAGTGCCCACAAAGGTGTTGCCTAATAAAAGAAGATGAAGCCACTGAAGAAGAGGAGACATGATCTGCCCCATGTGTGAAGAAGAAGCAGTGATTCATGTCACATCAGCCCAAAACAGCCAAAAGCCCCCTCCGCATTAAATAAAGCATCCAGACTCCGTCTACCTCTGCTTTGGCTTTGGGTGCCTCTTTTCCTGCTGTCCCAATGGATGCACTTCCTCCTCCTTTGATACCACTTCCTGCAACTCGGCCAGTTGCTGTGGTAACCGGCCCAGGTTTTGATGCCATGTCAGTTCCTGACGAAGCCTTCTGCAACGCATCAGGTTTGAAAAGTTGACCATATTTTATCTCTTGGTTCTTCCTTTGTATGTTGCTGGGTTTTTTTTGCGGCACTTCCATACGTATTTGTTTCATGAGAAAATGAAGAGAACAGATAAAGTGATGGAATAATGACTTTGGTGACATCACTGTGACACCATCAGGTTTATTTTACCTTTGGCAACAAAGACATTTTTACTTGTACGTGAGTAAACAAAGAGTAACCATATCTATCCCTGTGGTTTAAAATGAGAGTTTATCATTCTATTATCGGTTACTCATAGACACAAAAGCCTCATGGTGCAAATGTAGGACTCTATGGTTTCAGAGTATAAACCATGTGTCCTTTCACACTAAGCATATCTGGTGGTGTCAGGTCAAATTTGAAAAATATGCAGTAGGTCATTTCAACAAATCAGGGTTCAAACTATAACCTGCAGAATTAACAACCAGCACTTACATCTATCTATAAATCCAGGAATCTGTGTGTGCGTGTGTGTGTGTGTGTGTGTGTTTGTTAGTCCAGTGTCTCGACAACCATTTATCTGATCTTGGCACTTGGCTGGTGTGTTGCTGACGTTACAATGAAATGCAATGCTGATTGTGAAGTTAGGATAAGCTTAGATTTAATTCAAACATTTTTTACAGTTTTGCTATGGCAAAATCTTACTAAAGCGCACCCTACCGGAAACACCAGACGAGCAGAAACAAGACGTACAGCATAGAGAGTGGTGGAGGGCAAAGCAGTTCTTTTTAATGTAAAAAGTCATTACAAGCACTTCAGTGAAAGATTTGTACAAAAAAATCGTTCACTGAGACATTCGAACAGTGTTCTTCACTGAGTTGACCGTAGGACACACAATTCATCGATACTTCAACTTATAACGTAATTTTAACAATACTATTTCATTTTGCTAAATGGACGCTATCTTTAGTTAATACTTTCCAACTCTCCATTTGACTGTAAATACTGTCCCATTTTAACTTTGAATATTTATCGTTAGTCTGCCGAGCTTTTGAATGTACACTAACCTTAGCTAACTCTCATTTAAAAAAGCCAGATGAAATGACTCGGCCATTGTTGTGGGACTTTGTTTGCTGTATCAGGCCTGCATGGCATTTTGATTGCCCTTTGCTTAGCTGTTATTTATAGTTAACGTTACTGCAGCAACATAATGTTAATGTTTTCCTTACATCTGTCTTCTTTTCTTATAAGAATCATGCAACTTCTCTGTATATGCGCAGTGATGTTAAATGTTAGCCTGTTTGTAAGATCGCCCTCCATAATGTCATATCTGGAATGCAGTCCAAGACTAATGTTGTTGAATCAATGCACCTACATTTTAGAAAGTCTAATCATCTGTGCTGTCATGACACATCGCCTCTACTATAGTCAGAACAGACAACTATGTCATGGCAAGTGTTTTTCCCAACAGCTAAAGATGTGCTATATATGTGAAGTTGTTTCACTGAGCACAACACTTTACATTGCACCAAGCCCTTCCTCACCAGCCATGTTCTGACCAAACACATAATGGAATAAACAAGGTACTTGTTAAGTGTAGTGAGTGAAGCTATCAGTTACTTCAAACTTAAAGTGGTGACGCTGTACTGAAGCTAACCCCAAGAGGAATGTGGTAAGAAGCTAGCTGCAGAAACAAAAATAATTAAACTATTATTATTTGGGCCTTCTTGCCTTTATGTTATAGGACAGCTGAATAGAGACAGGAAATGTGCAGAAACCAGAGTTGGGTAGACGTGCATTAAAGGGCCGAGGCTTGGAGTCAAACACATGGCAAATGTGGAAAGGACGATACATGGGTAAAAACTCTACCTACTTGGATAAACTGGTGCCACCAGTTTTTTGTTTTGTTTTTTTTAATAAAAATGAACAGCAACTCCTTCACCATGCTACGTACAAAATGTAGCTAAACTAGCTACTTGTTAGGCAGCTGTACTGTCTATAACTGCTTAAACATTTTTAGTTAGTAATGTATATGTAATGTTAGTAATGTATGTAAGAGCTATATTTAACCATTGTAGGACCAAAAAAAAGGTGAAGAGAGTTCTTTAAATGTCCTCGATTATAATACACAGCCTGTATAGGTGGAGACAATGCCCTGAAACATGAGCAGCTGCACCGCACTATAGCGATGTCAACTAAGAGTACTGTATGACAGTGGCAGTAAGGTCAGCTGCTAACAGGAGTTACACACAGCTGAAGGTTAATGACTTAGTAACACATCTGGTCTGCACACAGCCTATTTTAACAAATATAATTCCTTTAGATTACATTGTGTTAGTCACTATTTTAAACACTGTAACACCTAGTTCAAATATCCAAACCAAAGCCTTTCTCTACAAGCCAGGTACGGAGATCAGCTCATGATAAAGCCCAGTTGTTGAGGAACAAGTGAAAACTCTGTTGAGTTCTTTGTTAAAAAAATGTCTGTGTTTGTAGACTTAAACTAGACTTAAAGTGCTTTGACTAGAGAGCAGCAGGCTTTCAATTTTAGCTGGGCAGATGACTGAAGAAATACTGTTTATATAAAACACCTTCAAAAGCCATTGTTAAAGAGCAACAGGAGTCAGGTTGTTGTGTAACAACAATAAAGATCCTTTAGATACACATGCAACATGAACATTAAGCCATAAAAAATACAATTTTTCTGTCCAAGTTCCTGATCAGGTGAATACACTTCGCAGGGTTCAATTTAAACAAACATTTAGCTGAAAATCGTGCCAATCATCAGCACATCCTGTCGAGTCTGGATGTACAGCCTCTTTCATCCATTGTTTGAGAGCACCATTAAAGGGTTAATGGACTTCCCTTTCGCTCAGAAGCTGGGTGTTAACTCTTTTGTGCTTGAATGGCAGGAAATGGAACTTTTTCTTTACGTTGCTCCTGCTCAGCAGACAGCTCAACTTTTTCATTGTCTCAATTTATTTGTAATTAAAGCTGCAGTTTGGTGGAACAGGACCGGAAATACTACTCATATTCCAGTTAGTATGTAGGTCAGAGGTTAGTTAGTTGTATTTTCTCCAGAAAGAGAGAGAAGCAGAGAGAGAGAGGCAAGGTTAAAGGGTGTGGAGAAGGAATGTTTGATACCTCAAATTGTGCAGGCTTCACGGTGGAGACCTGAGCTGCCGGTTTGGGCGTGGCCTCACTGGGTTGCGACTAGAGAGAGAGACAGAGGTGGAGAGAAATGAAGTTTCTGGTTAAAAAAAAAAAAAATCAAACAAGTTGCAATCATAATCGTTTAGAGACAAACTGAGGAAGTTCCTGGTTTCAGAAAGCCAATATAATCTGAAAACAAAACATTCCATACAGCGCTTTGCTAAATACGATAGAAAACATGCTGAAACAAATTGCCACAAAACTGCAAACTTTAGTCAAAAAGAAAAAAAAAGACAATCTGGCAGAAAATATTCAGTCAGAGCTGCAAAATGCCAACAAACAAATTGCAGTCAGAGGTGGAAGATTCAAGTGCTACAGTCCAGACCAAAGGGTGTGGCTTGTTTGACAGCAGAGAGCAAAGGGACCAGGTATTATTGTTTCCTGTGGTTGCCCTAGCAACTGAAAACAAACACCATCTTATAACTTACACTTCAGCTGATGTCACAAAGTCTAAAAAAGCACACTGATATAACCAACATCAGTCTTTCCACATGCAAACACCAACAAAACTTCACACTGTGAAGTTTGAAACCAGCTTGTAAATTGAAATGACCTGTTTAAGACTTATAGTGACTGTATTCACCTTAGTCAGGAGTTTAGGTTCAAGTTAGTTCTGACAAATTATTGTGATTGGAAAAGAGGCATTTCATGTGTAACACTCCACCTCAGCCTGGTCTTCTGCATACTGTGTTAACATGTCAGCAGATAAGAGTCCATTTTTACAGCCAAAATGTAAATGTTTACAACCTGGTTCAAAAAATGAAATGGATCCGATTAACTCATGTCTCGATCAGCATACACTGTACGGCCAGGGAATTTTTTGAGAACTCATCCTTTTTGTTTTCATGAAGAGTTATTAACAATAAGGCGATTCAAACACCCCTCAGTTCCAGCTCTTAGCCTGTCGTTAGATTGACTGAAAGTTAGGGGAAGACTGCATTTCCAGGATGAAGACAGCCATTGATGGGACTCCAAAGCAACATGAGGTAACAGATGGGTGATGTCACGGAGGCTTCGTCCATTAATCTTAACAGTCGATGATTAAGAAGTACAAATAAACTTCCATCAAACTAAGTAGCTGGTCTGTTGTAACCACTGACACAAACAAAGCAAGACTGCGGGAGAATGTTTGGGTTTCTTGGCAACAGGTCACAGTTCAGATTTAAGATTCGTTGAATTGGTGGAGCCAAAACATTATAATCTGTTGTTTATCTTCAGTTTTCTTCTATAATAAGGACGTTATACTGTAACTCGAGGTCAACACTTTGTAGTGAATATAAGCGATGCTGTGATTCGAAGCATACTTCCAAGTCACAAACAGTGCTGATAGTTAGAACATTATTCCCTCTCATGTAGTATAGCTCAATTAATATATAAACTAGAAGTCTTCACTTATTGAAGTAATAGAAGTGAGTTACTCCTTTATGGAAAACCTGGATTTGCCCATTTCTAACGCTGACTTATGTTTGAACACATCAAAACATTCACCAGAAAAATATCCTGTACTCAAAGACACAAACAAATAAAAAGGACACAGAGCAGGCCAGACCATTGTTTTCAGTTTTTAAAACTAATTTGGTTATAGTATATAGTTGGGTCATTGACTAGTATACTCACTGACACTCGATACTGCAATTCGGATACTGCTGTCAGTAAGCTACTGAAATATTGATCAATGTATTGATCAGGCTAATGTATCTGTCAGGCACTGTGGCACACTTAAAGTCCTGGATCTTTGTATTGTGTGGCAACAAGGCACACCACCTACAACAGATACCTACAACAAATGTTATGATTATTAGCAAAACCACAGGCAGAAGAATAATAATAAGAAACTCTTATATGATGTAATAAACAAAGGAAGTATACTTGTATGATAAATCAATAAAGTGAATCAAACACCCTCGCACTGCAACCACTGAAAATGTGCAAGAACACACTGGATTGTTGTTAAAAGCTCTCAACCATTGAACAAAAAAGACCGAACTTGAGGTTTATAATGGCTAAAAGAACAGCATCACTCAGCGTATTTACATGATGCCAAGAATCTATTCAACAAGTACAGTACTAAATAAACTTCTTTTTGAAGGCAGCTAAGCATAAAGTTCAGTGTTTTTTAGGTGTGCAGAGATCTCCAGGTGGAGCCCAGTATGATGCAGAGCCAAGCCCAGTTCTTTCAGGTGTTATGAATAATAAGCACAGCGCCTCCACCCCTCTGACATCAGGTCAGAATTTGAGATCCAGCCCAATCCATTGTGTCTTTTTCTCATAATACAGTCTGATCTAACCAAGCCAGTTGGTTAACATTACTCTTTTTTCATTCTAACCAAACAAGGTTGTGAGACATTTTCACATACAGGCTGTTCTGAAAAGGCTTTAATATAAGCTAATAAATGGTCAAAAGCTAACGTGCCTTTGCGATTCTTTTGCTTGTAATTATTTCTAAATCATTCCTGACAGAAGCCATAGAGTCCTGTGACCATTACTGATAATCATCATCACAGGTCGAAGCACCTGTAATCCTCTGAGTGAGTTAACCTGTCAAACCAGCTGTGCATCACATTTTACGTTAGCACTTAGCCGGCAGTTTGTTCTGTAGGTCAAAGCCAGGATGTATTAGAGCAGTCTGTGAATGACTCCAGGGAGTGTGTAAGGAAACGCAGAGATGAACCAGAGAAAGGATTGACACTGAAATTCAGAGCACATTATGAGTTGCAACCCATTTAGGAATGATCGCAGCTCAGTGCTGTTAGTGATTGGCTCAGGCGCTAGTGTTACATTTGTCACAAATAAGGAATCATCCCAGCTCAGGGTTAGCACATGTGTGTCACATTTAGTGGTTTCTCCAACTTTGCTCAATACTAAACTGAACAACAACAACAAAAACACTTATGTTAGCTATCAATTTTCATAGAATGAAAAACAAGATCCCAGAATGTTTTTATGACCAAAACAGATTTAAATCAAGAAAGATTTAAGTCATGTATTACAAAATAACAGCACAGGTCGAAGAGTCACCTCTTATTGTTACCTGCCCAAATCCAACCTATGTAATCATCAAGTGGTTTAATTATTTTCTTTTTAATCCGATATAAAAGGAGGTTTTAGATTGTTTGTGTGCAAAGAAAATATGTTATATAACTCATTATATGGGGGGGGGGGGAGATTTCTCTCTACTTTAAACTGTAAAAATCTAATAAATGTAGTATGGGTATTCCATATTTTTCTGTTACAAATGTCTTTATTAACTACTGAAAAAAAAAATGTTTTTTTTCTGAAAGAGTAAGGAGGAAGTGGCACTGGGGAGGAAGTGAGGTCACAGGAAGTCATGTTACTCCTGTCAGCACAGTAAAAATGGATTATTGCTTAGTTACATCCACACTGTAATAATTAAAAACGAAGCAGAGGATCAATGAGTCAGATATGGTTTGCTAAGAGTAAAAGCCATCATTTTTTGAATTTATAAAACTATAATTAAAAAAATGAAGTGAACCAAACAACAAGTCCTACACTCAAACACTTCCTTAACTGGTTTTTCTATACCACTTGTCAGATTTTACATTCAGGAGTAGTGAGACATTTTGTAAGAAAACATATTCCCCCCTCTTGCAGGGTGTTAGATGTCGAGACTATGAAGAAGGTAAAACCAAAATGTCAAAGCCTAGACCCAACACAACAAGACATTTAAGGAAAAATGTTACCCTTTTTCGACATATGAGTAACAATTGCCAAGAGTATTTGAGAGGATCACAACTCTCATGCCACTTTCAGCAGGTACTTTAGCATATAGTGTACCAACTGCCAACAATTAGCATGACCCTTAACCCCAATGTGGTATTGATGTGCTTTATTTTGTTCTTTTTTACATGGATTATGCTCCAAGACTAAACGTGTTCAACCTTTAGGGTGGTTGGTTCAACTTGTTTTCACCCTTTATGCTAAGCTAAGAAGCAGCATATTGTCATCTTAACAGACAGGACACACCTAAATAAAACAGTTACATATTATTTATAGACATGTGCATGATATCTTAGATAAGCTGATACATCTCAACACACAAGCTAGACCAGCTTGAAGTAGTTGTGAACACACCTCGGTTTCATCTCAGGTGGTACTAAAGTTTGATTCTTGGCCATGAGAGAGATAAAAGTGATATCATTTAAGGAAACACTGAAAAGTAACTTGAATTTGTTTTTGGCATATGCTTAAAACTTTTTGATTTCAGCTGTCTCTGAGAAATAAACAAATGTATGGCTCAGTGAAAGGATGTCTGACATCATAACTATGCTTTATACTTTCAATGACTGAAAAAAACACAGCAAACCCAGAGCTCTCATTATCCAAGTCTGAACTAAATCTGGAATCACCCACAGGCCAGCTGATATCAAAGGAAACCGGCCAAGAGGATTTGATGACTCATTTTCCTCTCACATGAGGAGTACACAAACAACCTGCAAGACCTAAAACATGAGATCTTCAATTACGTGCTTCATCGCTGATCCCAACATAATGTGACACCAGCTTTTTTGGTCCATTCAAATTCAATAAGTTATGTTGACTTTTCAAAGGTTAGAATTATTTAAATAATGATCATATGTATGGATAATCATCAGTGGGGGTTTTAAGGAGGAAAAAAAAACATGCTGTAAAACTGTACAAACCAAACAGTCTCCCCTGAATGTTCTGTCTGAACTGCCCTGTGTGTGACAGATACCACTTAACACAGACAGGTTAGGCAGCACATACAGCGAACCACCCAGATACCTTTCAAACAGGCAAACAAACAAGCGTACTTACTTTATTCATAGTCCACTGGGAGAAACAATATGTAAAAGCAAGGAGGAGAACTAATTAGCATGCTTGAAAGATGACTCCTGCAGTTTTAATCCAAAACCATAAAGGTCTATTTCCTGCAAGCAAAAGCTTTAATGTAGGCAAGCTTCTGTTTTTTTTTCTGATCATGGCTTAGTTTCTGTGGTATGTCTTGGCTTTAGCAAAGTTTTTTTTTTATGTAATCAGTGCTCACCTGACACCCTCCTGAACTCTCTGCAAGCTTTCTGTCTGCTGTCACCGAAAACTGTAGCATCCCTACATTCCTCATACCTCCAGTACAGCACACTGCTATCAAGCTGTCCGTCAATGGACACACTGAAAACAAGTTGATGGCCTTAGCTGTAGCCTTTAGAGATTTATACAGATGTTTTCTCATGCTTCATGAGGGGCTAAACAAATAACAGAAACACCTTGCACTGCACAGTATCCTATAAGAACTGAATGTAATGCTTGTAAGTGCTACTTTCATTAGCCTTCTTAATTTCTGTCAAGACATTAGACCTTCAGTCATATCTGTATATGATCAGAATCATTAAGGTATACCTGTTATTTTGTCCAGCCCTCGAGTGCAAAACACAAAGAAGGGTGTGCAAACAGTAGAAAAGCGATAAGACTGTACCTTATAGAAATGTTCTCGGGGTAAGGGAAGGGGCCGATAGTTGCCGTGCATCTGTTTTATAAGGGACAATTTTTAGGTAACTGAACAGAAGTTCACAGAAAGACTGAAACAAGGCAATCCCAGATTGAAACACAACAGTCAAAATTGAACACAGTCAAACACATATGCACATAAAGCACAACATATAGCCTCAGTCAACACCATTTCAACACAACAGGATTCCTTTCAGGGGTACAGAGCAACAATGATGCAGGTTGTAATATTTTTCATATAGAGGTTTGAGTTTTGTGAGTGTTATCAAAACAAATGTTCATCCAAATAAAAAAGACCAAACAAGTAGAAATCTGTGTAACACCTAAATATACGATATCAGCTTCACCATACATCATATCATGAGACACGTACACAGGCAGTCTACATTTACATACACTGAACCTGCTTAAGCTACTGCGGTAGAAACAACACTGACTGAACGGACACTCAAAGCAGCGTCATGGTCATTCTGGGAGAGCTGGGCACCCTGCCGGCTGTAACACGAGTGAAAGGGGTCAAAATAGACACAAGTCTTCATAGACGGATAACAGCGGCAGGATGCCACTGACACCATTGCTCATTTCAAACCGGGTCAGACTGGCACGTTAGAAGGAAAATGTTGACGTGCTCGAGGACTGAGTCCATCTTTCCCTTTCACAGAGGACAGATTTAAGCTCTTTAAATATGTGCCAAATATGACACATAGCTTACAGTGTATTTGTGCATCAGAAGAGAGAAAACAATGCAGTATAAGCAGGCCTCATGACAACAACAGTGTTTGAAGCAGTGTAGCTTGTGCTTGTAATGAAAACTGATGACTAACGCTGGGCCACACCCGACAAACCACAGACACGCAGATGTGAATAAGGCTGGAAACTGCTCCTAGCAGTCTGCTGCTAACAACTTCAAAATAGCACAAGCAGCTTGTCTGAATGGTCAATTGTGACAATGTGGATCACCACGGTGATGAGTGGCTGAACTGACGGCTAAAGGCTAAAGTCGGGGTTACAAGTGAAGAATGTGGAGCTGAAGTGTGAGCGTAGCTACAAAGCTTCTGTTGGACAGAAGTTACAGGGCAGAGCTGCATGAGGATGAACAACGTTGCTGCAGTGGAGATTTGGTTAGCAAACAGACAGCTGGGTAAAGTGAGTGACACCATTAGTCAAACCTAATGTAGTAAGTGTTCTGTTTCCTAACAATATTCTTTATGTCCCAGCAAAGTAACCCCTAGGAGAAACAAATTTGGCACTGTAAGAGCCTCTTGTGTGTTTCAGTCGATTTCATTGCTGTACATGGGTGAATATGATTACTCTTTTCATTGCAAACAAACATGTACTTCACATGAGCGCTACAATTGGAGCACAAGCTTTGATCTTGAATTTGGCTGTACTTGTGCGATGTGTGTCAGTGTGTATCTGTAGCCAGCACACTGACACACACATCATATTGTCTGAAGCCCCATTAGGAGTCAAAATCAGACCCTTATGGCATATTAATAGAACATCAGTGCAGTATCATTTAGTCTTTGTGCACAGTTGGTTGTTTACTGTGTATTTTGTAGTTACCTTGGCTACAACGGCTCTTATGGTCCATATATGAGCCGACAGCAGCATTAAAGCGATCTTTAATCTTCTGCCAACTTTCTTAAACTTAGCTCAGCTAAAGGGAGCAACGTTTTTCACCAAAAGCTGCTTTTTTATCACATTAACACAACATGCAGAGCCGCTGTTGGATGACAACACAAAAGGCCTCAACACACTGTTCTGCAATAAAACAGTCATCAAAGTGATTCGACAGGTGTCAGTCAAACAGGAAGCCCTTCTACACACACACACATACAGTTACAAAAAGAGCATTCAGGAAGGGGAAATACTGCTCAGATACATACCATAGGTGTGATTGTGAGTGTGTATCCTCTATATATGCAGCTATGTGTACTACGAAGATGCCCTCCTGAGGCTGCTTCACCTTAGATTCCCGCTGTTGAAGCACTTTAATCCACACTCTCTGTCAAACACACAGAGTCACACATGTAAACACACATACACACCCAAGCTCGGTGCTCCGCCTATTTCAAAGCAGCACAACAAGCCTGTGCTGCTCAGAGCTCCGCCTCCTCAGGCACAAGGCAGCCGAGCAGGATTAGTCAGATTGGACAGTCACACACAAAAAGACCCGCCCACTGCTCACGAGCTGCCAGGAAAAATAAATAAAGTCAGCTCGAAGGAAACTTTGGGCTGGGTAGAGGGAGGCTTTGAGAAGAGGGATGTTGCGGCTAGATAACAGACATGATGGCCTACATCAAGATAACTTCAGGAAGGACTTATTTGTGGAGGCAGAGCTGAGGGATGGAGCAGCTGTGAGGCAAAAGTGAATTTGAAGGAGAAGTGCTGTTTGGCAGAGTCTGGGTGTGTCTGATAGACTCACTGCTCAGGAATCCAGGCTGCAGAGCTCCTCAAGCAACACAGAGTCTGTGTGTGGTTAGAAAAGAAGAGAAGAGAGGGAGGAGGGTAACATCACATGGAGTGCAAACCGCACCCAGAGACAGTCAGAACAGAGGAGAAGAAAAACTGAATAAATGAAAGACAGTTTAAAAAATGGAGACTTTATATGATCGAAAGCACAAGTTCAGTCATGTTTTCTCTTTTAGAGTAGGCACTGAACAAAGCAGCAGACAGGAAATACAGCTGCTGGATTTTAGCCAGATGTTATGTAAGAATTTTAGAAAAACTTGGTGGTGTAACTTTTACCCCCTGACACACACAGACACACACACACACACACACACACACACACACACACACACACACACACACACACACACACACACACACACACACACACACACACACACACACACACACACACACACACACACACACACACACACACACACACACACACACACACACACACACACACACACACACACACACACTGAATTAAGTATTTCTAAATTTAGTACCTGCTGTATCAAATCCAGCAACTTTGAAACACTTCTCAGATAAAAGCAGCCAAAATCACACAACCCATCAAACAAGTCTAAAAGGGGGGCGGGGGGAGAATAGCACCTCCCCGTGTCAAAAAAATATCATAACACTTGAATGAAAATGAAAGGGGGATTGTGTGAGCGGCGACTTCAACTGCAATGAAGGCTCGTGTCTGTTGGTGTGAAGTAAAATACTGAATGAATACAACACCGGGAAATGTCGTAATAATGCAGCGTCACTTTCAACATTTTTCAAGAAACAGTGTGTTACTTTTGTAAAATACAGATTTTAACCATGACAACTGAAACTGTCACAGACTGTTCAGATATTGTAGATGTATTTAAAGCAAAGAAGTTAGGAGACACATAACAGTTTGAATATGTTTGTTTAACTTTGTATTTTTCCCAGAATCATCGTATTTGTTTATATGTCAGGAGAGAATGTAAACAATGACAGCAATTTTTAGAATATTATTGTATTTTGGGAGAATTTTCTGAAATAAATAGGCTTGTTACAACAATCAGTCATGGAAAAGGGATAATTTAAGGAAACAAAGTTCAGAAGTGAACACAGAATCTTACTAAATAATTGGTCTGTTGTCCCTGCATCCTTAAAAACTTTTTCTGCCAACAAACATCTTGCCTTGGTATCTCTGTCAGGAATATCTGTTTCTTTTTTGAGACCTTAAAAATAAATCTTCTGTAACAGCGTTGCCCCGACTGACTCAACAGAGCCCTCAGCTTTTGTGTCTTTGACTCGGTGAGTGTTTATGTTTGTGAGAAAAGAACGCTTGCTTGTGCTGAATGCCTTACCCTAACAAACCAAAACCCCTGGTAACATTTTATCTTTGTTGACATGATAGGAGCTTAAGCAGACTAAGGGGCCAACCAAGACGCATCCACCAGTCACTGCTGTAATGCTGAGGGGGGGGGGGGGGTCTAGTCTGTAGTCTTGAGAGAACACAGTGAAAAGTATTTCACATGAAACCTCACTGATAAACACAGATAGAGAAGGGGAGGCATGTTTCACCAGAAAGTTTGTGTGAATCTGTTTTCTGTCTGTTTGTGATAGCAGTAGCTGCCAGAAAGAATCTGTGTGCTCAGTGGGAGCTTGTCAGGGATGCTTTAAGATCCATCTTATAAAACTTGTCAAAGTATACGAAACAACAAGGATAAAAAAGAGGAGCAACCAAGATTAACTTGATAAACCTAACCGATTCTCTCTTAAACACAGTGAGGTGGAAATGACCTTGGGATTGTAGGTGTAGTGATGGTCAGCACATTCATCTTTAACTTTAGAAGGCCTCCATTTGCTTTAAATGTTCAAACTGGTCTCAACCTTCCTACACTTACTTTACAACTTGCAGGTCAACATGTATTTGCTTTCAATGGACTTTTTAAACCTTGGTGGTATAGAAGATTGTTACAGCTGTACTGTTTGTCCCTTCCCATGGGATCGCCATAAGGTGAGGCGTAACAACTATATTCACACAATGGTACGCTAGCGAGCATTAGCATTAGCAAGTTACAGATCAGTATTACTGTTATTTCTTCCTTTTGTGATAGCCCCTTTTTTGAGTGTATTTACTCTTATCTGTTCTTTGAGGCGCCGTAAAGATATGAAAGCAATGTTCCTGTGCCCCTCCCTCTCTCCCTCTCTCTGTCAGCCAGTCTGCACTGTTTGTTTGATTTAGTTCTCTATGTTAGCGCATTCTTCAACATCTCACATTACACAATGCTCTCACACACACCCACACATTCACCACTGATGATACAGACCAACCACACCTCACAACTATTGTGCACTTATTCATTTACTTTTGTAATAATTTAGTCGTTTACTTCTTCAACCTCGGACTACTACTGTCTTTTGTCATGGTCTACGAGTCATTAGAATATATGTACAGCTAGTCCACAATTAAGAATTACAACTCAGGAAAATATGTGCTCAGTAACTAAGTTTTAAAAACAGCAACATGCAGTAGTATGATGTGAATGCATTTGGTTCAAATCCGATCTGTGGCTCCCTTTCCCACACGTCATTCCCAACTCTCTCTCTCTCTCTCTCTCTCGCTCGCTCTCTCTCTCTCCTTGAATTCTGACTCTGTCCACTCTCCTAACTCTTAATAAAAGGGATAAAAGCACAAAAATAAACCTTTAGAAAAGGCCACTCTTTAAACAATGTGTGTACAGATTAAGATCAGCAAAGAGATACTAAGCATGGTCTAGCAGTTTGTCAACAGAGGGCGCCATAATCAATGCAAAAGGAACATTTCTTACAGGAGCTTTACGTATTATATTACTATTGAGGGATAAATAAAAATCCAATATGATAACGTCACATTTGACATGTCACATTAAAATATTTAAATCAACAATGATTGATGAGAGAGTAATGGCGTTGGTAAACAAGAAACACCAACAAAAGGAGGACTTTAGCTCTTATTACATTGTGCTCACTGTTGAACCGGATAGAGTTAACTGTAGGGTAAGCATTTTAAATATAGCAAATATTATATATATCCTAACTAAATATATCAGTGAGTAATGCCATAAAGATAAAGATACAGTAAATGGGGCTTGTTGTTCCTCATGCAGGATGTGAGATTCCATTGCAATGAAGATCTCGATGGGACTTTAAGGAACCAAAGTGAACATCTGAAATGACATTAACTTGTGTTGATGTGAAAGATATGATGCTTTGAATGACAGCCCTACAAAGTCGGATCAGAATGACACTTAGAACGTATCATAAAACGATTATGTGCATTTGACAGCTCGGTTCATTAATAATTACTGTTTAGTAACTCACCGACAACGACACCAGAGCATCTTTATTTTTTATCCTTTAAACTAAGAGAACTTCCCATGTAAAAACTGTCCATCTCCGCATCCATATCTCCCACACTCAGTGAACTATACATGTCCTTTGCTCAGCTGCATGTCCACATACAATCTCTAAATTTAGCCCTGCTTTGTTGACACACATCCCATTTCATCATACACTGAACCACTCACATAAAAACATGGATACTTTCTCTTGCTGCACTGACTCCTCACTGTATGTAGATGAGATAAGGCCTCTAACTTAAAGTAAATAAACCTTGTGCTGATTGACTCACCTAACAGGATGAGCTAAATAAATCTCTGCAAGGCCTTTGTTAGAAATTCAAAGATAAGCTCTAAATAATAACAAAGCTCATAAAATGTCATTAGAACTTTAGATTTCCACTTCTATGTTTGTGTGAAAGAATAACCATCATTATATTACATCATTTTCAATTAAGTTTAACTGCTCAATCTACACATTAAAAAAAACAAAAAAAAACACTGAAACTCAGAAAGATCAGAAGCAGATTCTCAGGTAAGCTCAGATGCCTGGAGACTTTCCCACAGCTGCTTTTATATAACTGACGTGTTACGAAAACGTCTGAGAGAAACTTTTCAGCTGAGAACTCGAGGCCAAACTGGTAGCAAAGTGAGAAATACCACAAGTCCTGATGTGTGCTGGGACATAACACGTGACAGGAAAAACACTGGCATTTAAAAACACATTTGACAGGAAATGGAGGGATAATATTTAGCAGGATATGTGTCAACAAAATATCTGTGTGTTTATGCTCACCATGTACACAGAGTACGTGCCCTCCCTTTCTGGCACAGACCCACATACACAGCCTGAGGCTTTATGACAACGAGCCACGCACTGAAGCATCCTATCAATACAAACGAGTCCCTTGAGACTATTTTAAACATTTCATCTATCATTTAATTTTTTTTTACTTTCAGAAACAAAAACAAGATTCAGATAGAACAAATATATGACGTTATATGACCCATGGCTCATGCTACCTAATCTTTCTGGTTTGTTGTTTTTATCAGAGGCTACAAAGAGAAAATTCAAGTCCGGATTTGTAATTTCCTGACATGTGAAACATGTACAGGCCTGACCTCGGACTTTCATTTCATCAATAAGTCCACATACTCTGAACTGGAGACCAACTCTTTTGCTTCAGGCCAATGTAATAAAAGTTAGATGCTTCCTCAGGCACTGTCATAAGGAACAATTTCAATATAGTCTATGTCCGTTTTTCCATTTTATCCACCTGTGTACTGTACAAGTTTGCCATCATTCAGGGACTCATATTGTGCTTGTTACAACTCACATTTATTTGACACATTGGCATAGTGGTAATTTAGCAGGTTAAGATTTTGTACTGATAGTATGATGGTTAGACTAAAGCAAACAACGGCTTTATACATCTGTGAGATAAAGAGTCACTATACTTCACTATACTTCATACTTATACTTTAGTGGTCTCTTCATACTCCTCTGGCTCTGTATCTGCCTATTAATACACAATGTCCAGGCCCTAATGTCTGTCTGCAGGATGGTGCTAAGAAGGCAGCGTGCAAAGACAACTATGAGAGTGATGTAAAGTTTTGACAAAACAATAAGCATAAAGTCAATTTTTCATGAACATCAACTATGATCTATGATTTGGTCATAAATGTACATCACAAGCAACTTCCTGCACATTATATTAAGGCTGATGATAGAGCCCTTGTTTACATTCTTTCCACTGCAAAGATTCACTGAGTGGCCGTCACAAATGTACAGGCCAAGGTCAGCAAAGAGATAAGCAGTACAGCTCTGTCCACAGGGGTCACCAAAATCTATAAAGAAATAATTTAATTTCAGTACATTTCTCAGAGAGGATTCTCACTGCTGTATAGCTGCTGTGACTTCACTGTGGGAGTGATGAACACGTGTTGATTGCATCATGTCATACAAACACAAGGGTCAAATATCCAGACTGATTTGTCACACATCACCTCGAATGGGAACAGACGTGTGTGTTTGACAGCAGGGGAGTGTTTAGGACACGACAGCTAGAGTTTCATCTGTTGTGTTGTGAAGGTTAGAGAAATGTTTCTCCACTTGTCATTTCCTGCAGTGAAATGATCATGGTGCCAAAAGGACAGAGACATGTGGAGGAGGCAGACTCCTTAGGGACAGAGCTGGGAATTTTTAGGCCCAAAACACAACACAATAAACTCCCACAATAGATCTGCTGACTATCAGTGTGCAGGACACGTTTGCTCTTTAACCTTCAATACATACAGTGACTCAGAGCAAACGAGCACAGCCCTGATAACAAAGTATTGATGTCTGACAGACACCACCGACCTGTTACATATCAGTATGAAGCAGTTGCTTCCTCAGACATTGAGCGGAAAAAAATGAAAACACTTCTGGATTGGATTGACAGTCCATGCAATTTTCAGTTGTGTTCAGCTTTTTTTCCTTCCTTTTCCTTTCTTACAGCTACACACCCTTTTAAATAGCTCAGCTGCATACACAGGAGAATGCTATTTGGGCGAGACCAAAAACTCAAACCCCTGTCTGAATCCAGTGAAACTTAGAGTTCTTTTCTATTACAACAGCTAACTCACATGAATCTCATATTCAAAAGCATCTCTTCATACATCCAATTTCCATTTCCCCAGTGCCTGTGTGTACCTCTTATAGCAAACAAAGCGGGCCTTGTCCCAGCCTTGGTTAAATATCTCACTTCTACAAAACTCAAACTCTGAAGTCACTCAAGCTGACCGAGAGACTCACATTCCAGCAGAGAAAGATAGCGAGCGAGAGAAAAAAGGAGGTCTGGCTTGGACTGGAGCCAAGATGGTTTTCCTCCTCTGTGTTTCCCCTATAAGTCTGCAGTCACAGTCACAGTCACACACACACACACACACACACACACACACACACATCGGACCAGACTACAAGAACAACAAGTGCAAACAGAACATGTAATCTCACAAGCTGACTTACTTTAACAAAACATGACACACATGGACACTTTCAGATTTGTTGCTCAGCACAAACTCTGGCACAAAAAATAAACACACAGAGACACACGTTTGCACACACCTGCTCCTCCACGGCCACATCCTGCAGGGCCGGGCCATCCCGTGGGCCTCGGATCCAAGTGAGTATCTGGCCCATGTTGGCTTAAAAGTGCCTCTTAAAGTGTGTGTATGTCTGTAAGCCTCTGCCTGCTCTGTAGGCTTGCAGCATGTTTCCAACACACGGGGTAAGGGAGCAGGAGAGAGAAAATGGGAGGGAGCGAGGGAGGGAGGGAGGGAGGGAGCAAAGGGGGCGTGGTCAGGGAGCAGAGGGGGCTGAGATGTGGAAGTCACAAGAGGCCAGACCGTAATTCTCTGGGCTATAAAGGGAAGTGAGCTTGACCGAGGAATGACACCCACCTTATGAGGGGCCACATGTGAGCTGCTTCTCAGAGGTAACAGATACTAACATACACACACACACACACACAGACACGCACAGACACACATACAAACAGACAATCATACAAACAGACACACACAAGGGCAAATGTGTATTAAAGACACAAGCATTGGTTGATCATTAAAACTTTTTTGCAGCATTTCTTTGACTGATACCTCCTTAGTCCATATTCCATCTGCTTATCAACACACACAGAGATCTCCAGAGATGCACACGTACTTATGCACACGCAGCAATAAAAGAAAAGCTTGTGAAACTAGTGCAGCTGTCTAACTGCCTGTGAGAATAAAGGGAGGCACCAACTTTTTGCCAAAAGAAACACGAGTGAGTCTTATCTTAATTCACAATGACATCATCTCTGTGGAGAAATCGCAATGAGGACATTGAGTCGTCTCTGCTTCTTTCAACGCCTGTTCATTAAGTCGGAATGATAACATCTATTAACTGGTTGACCCAATGATGGACAGTTATCTTTACCAAGTGCAGGAGATTTTTTTTTTCCCCAAAAACGTGCATCAAAACATCTCTGCGGTAGCAAACAGTTTAATTATGAGAAATAAATGTAGGGAGTGTTTCTGCAGAGCTCGTGACTAATGGCTCTTAAGACTCAAGGCATGGGTGTTGTCTTTCTGAACATTCACCTGCAGTTCTGTTCAGTGAACAGACAAGCTTTTACTTTGAGCTTCATTTAAACACAATATTCAGCAAACTACAAAAGTGGACGGACAGCATTACATTCTACCTCCTATCATGGACACACAAACAGAACTATGTGGAAGTACACTCTGGTGTATCTGAAGCCGACCTCGTTGCCTTCGGTGTGCATGCCAGTTAAAAAAAAAAAGGGCTAAGGTGAATTCTTGTCATAGCTTGAAGGCTGTACTTAAGATACGATTGTTCAGATGATGCATCCCTTTAGGAGTTTCTTGGGTGGGGCATGCAGACAATGCAGCCTTTCAGAGAGTCGCAGTGATATAAATCAGTTTGTGCTCTGATGGCCGAGCCTTACTCCTGTGCAGCACACCTCAGCAGGAGATGGAAATGATGTAGTTTACTTTTATTGACCAGCGAGACGTGAACCTCCTGTTCCTGCAGCCCATTGTGTTAATGATCGTTAAAAATAAATGTTCAGGTGGAGCTTTCAGAATGCAACATAGACGGGATAAAAGCAGGAAACTAAAGTTAACTGCTACTGCACCTTGTAGCCTTGACTTGGCTTCAAAATGACAATGAAACTGAGTAACAAGAAAACAACTCCTCATGGGAATTCTGAAAAAAAAACACTATTACTGCATGATATGAGATATATGTGCAATGTCCAATAGTCTGACAACACTATACAGTGCAATAAATAAACACACATAAAGAGGGTATATGAGCAATGACTGGGGTTTCTTTTCCACTCACTTGGCACCAAACCTTACTGTATGACTTTAGCTGATAGAAAGCCTGAGCTCATATGAATGCATCAAAAGGGTTTGAAAGTACGGCCATTCGACTCAGACCTCAGCCCAACAGGTAAACTGAACACACATTGAGTGAGAAAGCATTGGGATGCATTTCCTTTTTCAACATGGGCGACTTAACAGTATTAAAACACACACTGTGATTTCTTACACTGACAATATCAATCAAAACAAATAACTGCATTCAAAAGCTCCCAAACGCTTACAGGTTTAGATTTTCACCTTTTTTTTTTCCTATGATATTTACAGTGAGGTAAACATAGTGCATGGCCCTAGATTATTGTACACACACGTATGAAAAAGCTCCAGCATGCACAAGTCTGTGCACATGCTCAAACAGGCACATATAACCACAGTGGCACACTCCCTGCATGTCAGACAGACACACCTTTGCCTATGTGAAGGGCCAAACGACCTAGCCTGTGAAACTAGCTGGTGCACCATGGGAAACAAAAGTGTTGTTCTGTAACCTCCAAATACAAGTTTTATGTTGCTCCACTTGTTTGGTATGTGGATATGCTGCTAATTATTTTATTTGTTTCCACCTTAGGCTTAAGATTATCTAAGGGAAAAATCATTACACATACTGTAAAAAAGAAAAGAAAAACAGCAGTAAGAATAAATAAGGAGACGTCAGATGTTATCACAATCATGTTTGCCAGTACCACCACAAGTGTACAGATGTAACAGGACTCCGTCACTAAACTGGCACCCTCCTTTATATATAGCCCCATGTCGTAATAAAGTCACTGCTATGTGTACTCTGCCATCACTTCTCCCTCTGCGTCAACTACTTTTGACTTCTACGCCAAAAAGACAAGGAAACAATCATGTTTAAAAAAAAAACGTTTTGCCATATTTTACATCATATTGAATATATTTAACTGAATTCACATCCATTGTAGACGGGAAAATTAAACCCTTCCTGTGATGTTGACTAATTAAAGTATTGAGTCTCATTGCATGGAAATCATTTCTTCATTAGATTAGATAACCGTAAGTCTAACAGTCAAAAAGAAGAAACATCCTCAATGCCAAAACAGGTAAAATGCTAAAAGTAACTCAGACAAATACTAAAAGAAACTATGGGTCGATAGATACACTACAGGATTGTAGTGTATCAAAGGTCAACTACTTCAGGGTGAAAACACAGACACTTTTCCCAGACAGCAGGTTCACAGTCAGGCAGATCTTATCTGATGTATCAGCGTTTATGAGCTCACAGCTTCTCAAGCATCACTGCACTCAGCAGAGGGAGACAAACACACTAAGTTTCTTTCACATAATTAAATGTCCTGTCCTTTACACAAGAACAATGTGGACTCATCTGCAGCTATGCATGTCTGCATGCACCAAGCCCACATTTTCACATCCTTCATTCTCTGATTCTTAAAGGTACAGTCATTTCATTTTACCTTTATTGATTCTCGAGAAATCATCGACGGCAAGCCCTCATTTACCAAGATGTCGAGAGTATAATTAAACAAGAAAAAGACAAAACAACAAAGACAGATACTTTGAATGTAAAACCAGAATAAGTCTAATAGTTATGCAGAATTCTCTTTTTTAATTAAACCCAAGCAATCAGATACGTTTTTGTTGCACCTCTGTACATCTGTAAGACAGCAGGCGAACTCCATACCTTGCCATAGTCGAACCTTTTGGTGTAAGAAGAGACTGTACAATGTTGGGCATCGGGTTTGGAAGGAGCTGCTCCTCCTTTCTACACACACACGACAGATACAAACACACACACACACACACACATACACACACACACAAACAAACCAGTTGTTATTTTAATGCAAAGGCTTTGAGGCTTGAATGAGTTTTTAACAATCATTTCAAAATAACGTCTAGACAGGATGCAGTGACTTCTATGGCCTATTGTGTTGGCAGTTTATTTATTAACTGTGATGAAAAATCTTTCATATGCAAGTCTTTCAACTTGTTGCTATTCTTGCCTTTTGAGATTATTTCATTTCAAGTCAACAAGCACATTGATAAATGAGGGTAGCAGTGCAAGCAATAAGGACTGAATGTGATTCAAATTACAAAAAAAAATATTGATACGACTCTGAAGTGTATTTTAACATAACATTGTAGTCCTAAACACGGCTTAAGAAAGCCTCTCAGATTAAACAGTCACACGCCCACATTTACAAACTAAGTGTGTGACAGAATGTGGGCAAAGCCCTTATAGTTATTTACTTGAATTCAAAGCTATATCTCTTTCAGTCTATGCCAACTTTTAGACATCATTCACTCAGCAGAGCTTTAACAGTTCTGGAAGGTGTGCTGCTTTTCTGTCCCTCGAAAAAAAAAGAAAAACACAAGCAGCTTCCCTGCATGTGCCAAGTTTTACCGAAGCGTTATTAAAGTGCACTGCCAGAGGGAGAAAAGGGAAAGACAGATGTTTAAAGAAAGCAGATGTACTCACGACACTATTCCACCATGCTGCATACGCCATGAGGGATCAGGAAGCGAAACACTGGTTCAACACTTCACTGCCACTCTCTCCTGTCCTCACAGCAGGATCTGTGCTCTCATGCCTCTCTTAACTGTGCCACACCCCACACACACAACTCAATAATTATCAAACACAGTAGATGTCTGTACCCGAGACTTCATCTGACTCACAGAGATTACTATAAAACCATTGTTGTCCTGCTGGTCTCTGCTTCTACCGCTTAACAAAAAGAGAGATCAAGATCCAATCTGCACCCATACTTAAAGTACCACCCACCAACACACACACACACACACACACACACACATTCCCGTCATCATACTGTTACACACACACATTTCCTCAGAAGGAAGTTGATTGTTCCAAGATAAACCACAGGACTCTACTTCTCTGCAGGAGGGGGTTGCCTTAAAAATTGCATATTATGACACAGCTTGTGTTGCAGACACAGGCATGAAACATTATGGAAACAAGACCTGTCAATCAACAGTTCTGCTTCTTTGGACAACAGCTCATCGAGCACAAATCGATTGCCTAAAGATGCAGTAGGATTGATCAAGCATCGAAAGCAATCCTGAAAACATGCACGTCACATCAACACCTAAACATGTAGGTTACAGAAATCCCCCGCTGCGTGGATATAGGTGACAGTGATTGTGACTTTTTTTTTCTACTGGGATCATAAGGAAATAAGTTTAACATACTATTTTGCTTTTCTGATGTAGGCTACCGCCTTGAAATACCCATGAACACACCCTGGCCTAAAGTCGTTGTTCTCCTTCGCCACATATGTCGTGCACTTAAAGAGAGAGAAAAACTTACTTCTTGCTTCTCCTCCTTTGTATGTTTGTGGTGCCCATGGCCTCTCTTCTTATGGGGCATTTTTTTAAAACACGGATGGGATGGATAAACTGTAAGATTACTCCTGCGCCCTCAGTCCTGTGCTAGTAATCAGAAGAAGTCTACAGCCTGGTCTGCCCTTCGTAGCAAAAGAAAGTTGCCCCTCCCGCTGTGAAAAGTTTTGGGCTGTGATTGATCTAAGGTGCTGGCATGCAACCACATTCTTTCTGCAGCAATAAGTTGATTACGTGTGTGTTTAAGATGGAGCTGCAGCAAGTAAGATCTTGTCCTTAATCAGACGCTTTCAATATTATGCTCACGTACAGACAGGTTCACATAGGTTACTGTCACATAGGCCAACTTAAAAACAGATGCACAAGAGGAAAAAATGTTATAAATGAGCATCGTGGCCCATGCTAACTCATTGAGGTGTCTGAATCGGAGCATATGTAGGGCTCTTAATCTGTCTGATTATGAGCTTAAAATCATCATGCCACAAAGGAAGAGCTCAGATAGTGTTTTTGGGCGCACGCATGACGGGACACGCCCAAGAGCTCAAGGAAACGTTGACTCACCGTTGATGCTTTTCCTGTCACAGAGCTGATGCGAAGGCTGCGCTAATATATCCATGGTGTGAATGCGCCACAATGCTTCCCTCTGGTGGCTGAAAGAGGAACTGCAAAGACAAAACAACTAGTGCAGACTTTTACTCTCTCTGGTCCATGTTAAAATCAGTGAAGTGATAATTTTAAGTCTTAAGCTTCTGTGACTATTTGTGTGTTTTCCAAATCTTCAGTGAAGCAAATCATTTTATGTTTTGGACTAAACAGGTTTCATCTTTACCTTAACCACAAACGCATAATGAACAAATAACCTCAACCGAAAAATAATAAGCAGGAGCATATGACAAATATGATCTCATGCTTAAGATTTTAATGTAAAAATCATAATATTTAATACATTTAGTTTAATCCCCCTAAATGAACATTAAACATGAAGCATTGCTGCTGATCTCTTTTAAATGTATTTTATGAAGGAATGTGTCACTAATATTACGGGTTTAATTTAGGAGAGGTATTGCAAATAAACCAAACACAAATTAATTATGAAAATATTTTGTAGTTATTTTAACACTTTTCACAACGCGGTTTTTCATCCTTCTCTTCAAATCTTAGCAATTGCTGCTTATTGTTTGGCCTGCATGGCTTATGCATTTTCACTTCTGCTTATTTGCCGCCCTTGTTTTGATTTCCCAGGGAGCCTTTTATAAAATCTGACCAGGGACAGTTGATGAAAATTAGCTTTTTGGCTAACTCTAGTACTGTATATTTAAAGAAATGTTTTTTACATATGTATTGTCCCTGTAAAATAAAATAAAATAAATGAATAAATGTCTATGTTTATATCAAAAACACTGACTTTTAATCAAATTTTTACAATAGTCCCAAAGCACTTTTACACCACATTTTACACTTACACATTCACACCTATTCCACACGCTGATGGCAGTGTGAATAGACTTGTTTACTATATAGTGAGACCATCACAAATATAATCGCTTTCATACACTGCTGTCTTTGTGGTTTTTAATCTAAATTTGAAAGTTGAAAAAACCTGAAAAAGTTGTCATTTGATTTCGAGGATTTTTTTTATCCTACAAAAAAACTCATAGACTATTCTTTCTTTCACATGTACCTCCACTTTTAACACATGGTTGTGTTTTTGTCTGTGGTTCTTAAAATAATTGCAGCTATAACATTTCTAAATATATTTATTTATACTCTTTTATCATGCAATACAACGAGCTAATGCAACGAAATTGTGTTTTTATCTTTACTGCAAAGTTCAAATTTTAATGACAATAAAGGAATTCTAAGTCTAAGTTTAATGTGTTATTCCAACAGTTTTCTTTTAAATAACAAATCAGGGTTAGTCCTGGCCCCTTTAATTATTGATTTGAATGAACTGTGTCTCTAATAAACAAAATCAGTAAAGGGGAATAACAAATGAATTATGTGGATTATTAAAAACAGCTGTCAGGGGGAAAAAAACATACTAATACTGTATGTTTGAGATTTAAATTACTGTACATTGAAAGAATATAGGATATTAGACACAAACCATGTGGAACAAAAAGACTGATTTGCTCACTTCCTGTCTGCTGTGTTTACTCAGAGCAGTCACTCTATTGTTCATCTTTTATCAAAGTGCTTTCAGCCGAGACAGCTGTGATATTAGTGATACAGGGTGGATTAAGTGTTGACTCCATGTCTGAGCCGTGTCCATCCGTCTGATGACCTTCTGTCCATGTGAACGTCACACACACACTGATAACATTACATTCTCGGTCATATCCCAGCGACATTTCTTACAGAAAACGTCTGATAACAGATGACATTTATTCAACAAATGATGAACTTTGAAGACATGGATGACAGAGACCCATCCTAAACCTATGATCTTCTTGTTTCTGCCAGTATTATAGTATTATGTGTTTTGCACTAAAACCCTCCTATGACAGGATCAGAACCTGTACAACTTTATAACCAACAGATGTTTGAAAGTTTGATAACAATCTTTAACGGAATATTGTACATGTATTTATATAACATACATCAATATTTGTGGTTATATAAATTTCTATTTTCCCTTTTATTTCTTACTTTTACTGGCTTGTGTAACATGTTCTATCAGTTTCTGTGCTTTGTCTGTCTACTACAAAATAAATTATTTTCAATTTAGCAAAAATCCTTGTTTCCTGTGAGAGCATACAGAATCACAAGTTGTAATAGATAATTAAATCTCAGCTAAATAAATCCTGTACGATGATGACGAAGCATTTTATTAACATTGATGGCAATAATATAAAGCCCTTTTTATTGAGTTTGATCAGTGCTTGTTTGCATACAATTATATTGCAAAATCTTCCCTCCCTGATAAAATGTTTACACGAGCAATTCACCAGTAAGAAATAATTCTCGGAGACATTTCAACATCAGCAACATATTTATTTATAGATCTCTATGTGCTTATAGGTCAATTACTTGCGCTTATCAGGGACTATGACACCTAATCAACCTAAAACAGAACTCTTTGTCTGAAATCAAATCAGTAGTGTGCTCATGCATAATATCTGTTCTTCCTCTGATGCCTTCTGACTCATGCATTAAATGTGAGTCTGTTGTAAATTTATCAGCCTCAATACAAAAAGCCTTAACAATCCCAGATAATTGCAATAAGATCGCCTCTCACCTAAAGTTTTATGCAGTTATAGTTTATCTTCAAGAAACACATTTGCGTGACAAAGATCTTTGTAGGCTGAAAAGGGAAGGTTTTACACAGGTACACTTTTTTTACTGAAACCAATCAGGGGCCTGAGATAAAATTAGGTTCACTGTGGAAAGTGTTACAGGCATACTTATGGGGCAAAATAATATTATACACTGCTGGGGTAAATAAGAAAAGAGCTGCACGCAGCTATCAGCCTCTTAACTGATATTGATTGAAGACATGCACGCTCACCCACAGAGGATCTCTTTAAGGAAAGTATTAATGCAGACAATGCAGTGGACATCCGTTTAAAATTCAGGCAGAAATATTATGAATATGGGGAACAAGTGAATAGACTTCTTTGCCACCAACTGAGACAATCAGCCGCCTCCAGCCTGATAGTGGCTGTTAAAAATCACTCCTGATCACTTAGTTATTAATGACCTCTTCAGACGTTTTATGAAGAACTGTACTCTTCAGAGGCTAATGATCGGTCTTTAACTTCTCAGTTTTTGGCTGGCTATAAGACAATAAAGAGGTATGCGGAGCAAGTGAGCAGAACTTGACAAACTCCCAGAGGTTACACCGGTAATAAAATCTATGAAAACTGGTAAGGGTCCCAGCCCTTGTATCTTCCCCGGTGAATTAAAACATTGGATAAATTGGATACATTTTCCACTTTGCTTTGTTGCATCTACACTGAGGCACTCCAGCAGGGGTCCCTCCCTCATACTATGCATCAGGCTACGATAGCTGTTATCTTGGAGAAGGATAAAGACCCACATAAATGTAAGTCATATCGTCCAGTGAGTCTCCTAGGATGTGACAATAAAATACTCACCAAAGCCCTGGCTATTCGGTTGGAATCTGTTCTACCAACAATAATCCATGAAGACCATCTGGCTTTATTACAGGTAGGATATCATTTGGTAACCTGCACCGGCTATTTGACATTCTTTATACAAAAATACCAAGGTCTCTGAGGCCGTTATTTATTTAGATAACCACAAAGCCTTTGCTTGTATCAAATATCAATATTTACTGTCAGAGTTGGAGGAATCTGGATTTGTCTAATCATTTATCTCTTGGATTGAAGCGTGATACTCTGCCCCATTGGCATCAGTCTTATAAACAGGATCCTTTTAAAGTATGTTTGTCTATTCATGGGAACCTGGTAGAGCTGTCCTCTGAGCCCCCTCCTTTCTGATATTGCTATAGAGTCTATGGCTATATCTCTGAGAGTTGAAACCACCTATACTTAGGGTAGGGAAAATGCACAAACTATCTTTGTATGCAGACGACCTACTGTTTTTTATTTCAGAACCCCACACATCCATTACTATTGCTTTGGATGTGATATCAAATTTTGGTGAGGTGTCAGGACATAAAATCAACTTGACAAAAAATCTTCTATTTTCGGTCAGTCAGGCAGCTCTCAATTTAAAATATGATTTATACCCCTTCAAGCTTCTGAAAACTCTTTTCTGAAACTCTTTTACATATCTAGGTGTTTGTGTGACTTAGGAATACAAGGTACTATTTAAATGCAATCTAAAGACATGGCATTAGAAAAGGCTGTGAGAGACTTGTTGAGGATGTGGTCACAGTTTATATTCCACTTTTAATTCAAAGAGTCTATTGCATACATGCCAGTCACCTCAAACCTACTTCTTCCTCCTTTGTTAATGGACACAGAATTCCAGGCATGGTCTCTTGTGGGTATTAAGTGTGAGGGAGATCTGTCTCACAAATATGTGTTTGCTCCCTTTGAGCAATTGGTGAGAGCATACAACCTACCTCGGTCACATTTCTTTAGTTTCTCCAAATTCACACCGAGACCATTTTGGTCTTTCAGGAAATTTTCTCACGTGTGGAACCGATATCTCTTCAGACTCTCTAACTGGTATTTTTGGTATTACCACAGAAAGGTCATTTCTCTCTAGCTCCCAATCAGAGGCAATGGTCTTTTCATCTCTTCCGGCCCATTGCCTCATCATGCTTAATGGAAATCAACACCACCTCCATCCTACACACAATGAATTAGAGCAGTAATGTCTCATCTCAAGCTGGAGAACCTGAAATGCATCACATGTGGCTCCACTCAGAAATTTCCAATATTGTTTGTAGGCCTACTGGTCTTAAGATGACAAATGAAATGCAATGTATTGTTTTTAGGTTCTTTCACATGCACTGTCCTAATTCAACAAATTCAATAAATAAATAAAAAAGCATTGTAATGCTGTTGTTTTTTCTTGATTTGTGCTGTGTTTTCTGTTTTCTGGTTGAAGGTTTGAACACAATAGGTGTTAGCCACAGTGACACTAAAGATGACAAAAGTACGTGGTTGGCATGGCAACATTGAGTCCTCACAGTTGCAGAGTCTGTTGGTGACATGACTGTACTGTCTAGATCTCATCCACTATTATATGTATCTGAACTCTCATGTTGAATGATATCATGTGTTGGTGTTATTTAAACTTTTTAAATGAACTTTAAATATAACTGTTTATATGTTATGTTCTTTACTTGTGATTCTTTGTCATTTTAGACTGCATTTTGCATGAACAGTAAATACAAAAAAAGGAAATAAAATAACATGAATTTCTATAAAAAGGGCAAGGACCTACAGAGAAAAATCCTCTGATTATCATTGAACCGTTAGAGTAAAGTGACATGAGTGGAAGTGCAGATGAAGTCGTCACATGTTTTGTCCCTGCCTCATTGAATGCTGGTTCATTTCATGTTTGCTAAGATGGCTGTGGCTTCATCTGCGTCATCCTTCCTGTTAGAAGTTAAGTTTCCCTTCACTGTCTGCCCGTGGAGCTGGAAAAATAATTAGCTGGCCTATCTTGCTAAGACCTCTGACCTTACTTAACAAATGCAGTGTGTGTGTGTGTGTGTGTGTGTGTGTGTGTGTGTGTGTGTGTGTGTGTTTGTCTGTCTTTCTGTGGGTGTGGTGTGTGTGTGTGTGTGTATGTGCGTGTGTTTTTCTGTCTGTCTTTCTGTGGGTGTGGTGTGTGTGTATGTGTGTGTGTTTTTCTGTCTGTCTTTCTGTGGGTGTGGTGTGTGTGTGTGTGTGTGTGTGCCACACAGTTCAGAAACGAGGAAAAAGGACGCTGAAAACTGAGAATCAATAAACTGAAAGTTAAAGATTCACTCTTCTGTAATGAATTGGATCTATAGATTGTCCCCCTTGCTAATATTTCCAGGCAGTGTGTCTCTGTAAGTGCGTACTTTGGTCAAAGCAAACACTTGTTGCTAGGTAAATGTGGATTATACTACGGGTCTGTTTACTCACCGCCAGGCGACCTAAGCTATCGGACTTGATGAACTCAGTGAAGTTTATCTCACATTGACTAACAAGCTGCCTCTTATTTCAAACACATTTATAAACCAAGAGACTCCTTTGTTCTGTTGTGTTTTTTATGTCTTCTGTTTGTGCTTTCGGCCTGACATGGACTGCATAAATGTCCCTCCATTGTGTTTGATGGGAAAGAAAGACATGCTCTCAACAGGCAGCACACCAGTCTCCATCAGTAAACAAAGCAGTCATTGGTGAGGCTGGAAGACTGTTTGTCATATAATGCTTTGAAAATTGCCTGCAACCATTAAGACTTAGAATTACATGTTTACATTGTAAACTTAAAATACAAGGTTAAATTTCAATTTTGACTGCTTAAAATTAATTTCCACTCATGTGGGCAATTGTAGGGATAAATACAATTGTTGATATTATTTTTTTTATAAAACCACAAATCCTGGCACTATTTTATCAAATATTGATTGTTTATAACTTCTAAGATTTTAGTTTGTAATCAGTCATTGCTGAGTTTAATTTCAGTTTTAAGAACAAATAGATACAACTGTCTGTAAGAAGACTTTTTAAAAGGTGAGCTTAACCATTGCTGTATTACTTTCTTTTGATTACAATGTCCTTGAACTACAATTATTAGTCACTGACTTTACAGTACAAAGATCTTTCTAGAACCCTAATCTAAGTGTCATTTTTCTCAAATGTTATTTCATACATTATTGTCAAAAAGTTGCATGCATTTGTTCCCATCTATACTAAATTATATTTTGTCTTGTTAAATATTTTACAAATACGAATTGCAAACGTGTATATATCCCTCCAATTTAAATGTATCTTGTTAGCAAACTTATAATGCATGCAGTTTATTTGATTGTGTGTTGTCTTTCTTTTTGTGTTTTAGTGCATCAGAATCAGTTTTATTGGCCAGGTATGTTTAACACACAAGTAATTTAACTTCGGTAGAGTGTTCTCTCTTTGTGGAAATGTATACATTAATACAAACAGGTAATTAAAGAGTAATATGTACAAGACTAAATAAGAAATAGTGCAGTGGTGAGCATGTATACTATTAAAATGTCTTTAGACAGTACATTAACGTTAGGATCACTTTTAAATATTTAGTATAATATGCCAGGGTGAGGGAGCCACCAGGGATGTTTGGCTTCTATTTTTCTCTTGAATTGACCTGACCTATTCATATATATATATAATATTCAATGATTAACATTTTCTTCGACTACTTTATGGTAGTTTACTACAGACCTCTGTTGATGTTTAACTTTTTACTTTGCTGCATTTCTCTGTTAGCTATAGTGTTTGATTAGCCTATACTCCATTAATTAAGAATTCACCTTTATAATCTTTAAAATTTGTAAGCTTCTCTTCCCGATGTCTGATCTCGTGATGGGGTGTTGAAGATGAGGATGAGCTGTCCACGGTGCTGAACCCCCCCCCCCCCCCACTCTCTCTTTCTCTCTCTCTCTGTCTCTCTCTTTCCCTTTGAGTCATTAACAACACAGCCATAGGACACACAAAGGTGTTGAGGACGTTTTTACGCCTATAGCTCAAAACAGCAAAATCCTCTCGCGCAGACGTACAGTTATTGGACGCTACAGCAAAAACATGCTGCACAACGTGTCTCGAAATAACACTTGTTATGAATTGGAGCTATACAAATAAAGATTGATTGAATGAGTTATGTCTACATCATTGCCTCATGATTAATTACTGTTAAAGGATGTTCTATTTATTTCACGCATTTGTCCAAAGCGACGTATATCAGAAAGGTATAATTAGATGTGTTATTAGCTGCTCCTCTTCTCGAACATTGAGATATTTTTAGTCAGATAGATCCCCCACCTCCCCTTCAGACTTTCTTCCTCAGGGACCCGAACTATCATCTTAGCTAAGGTAGACGCGAAATTGACGTCAGTGGACCCGTCATCTGACGTAGGTACATCCTCCACCCCCCGATCAAATCAGCCCTCCCCATCAGCACTATTTTCTCTCTCCTTGGCGAAGCAATTACGCTCAAATTTTCGTTCCCTCCATCTCATCCAGCTGTTCTCAAGGAGTCAGACAGAATAAACGGGGAGCGTTATTCATCATCCCTAAAAAAACAAACATTTTAACAAGCGTTCGTGGGAGCTTCTAAGCTGTATTTATTTTTCATCAGATTGATTTCCCTCTGAGATGGAAGTGAGATGTCGTCCAGTGGTGATGTGTTGTGTTCTTGCCGTCCTCTCCTCCATGGTTCCCGGGTCTTTGGAGTCCTCTTACAGGGACAGACAGTACCTGAACGAGTGGGCGGTGGAGATCCCGGATGGGTTGGCTGCTGCAGAGGCGATCGCCAAAGAGCTGGACTACCAGCTGGTCCGACAGGTAGGCAAAAAAAAAAAGAAGAGAGGTTTTAAATGAGAGTAAAATGAAAATATAACAAAATCTTGAAATGATCCAAAATGTAGGTGTGATCTCAGATCCAATTTCTCTTACTAATTTGGCGTGTTATTTAAAAAAGCAAGGCCTATTTTTTTCTGTAGTCCAACATCTCAGTTTACAGCAAACACAAAAAAAAACATTGAAGCTAAATTATTTATGAAATGCTTATAAAGCCATCATGTCAATAGTGGACTGTACTGTAACAGAGCTTGGATAATAGCTGTATCAGTTATTCTGCTTGGAAAAGCCATTAGACAAGTGAAAAGTCTTATGATAGCCTCAGAAGGCACACGCTGTGTCTTTAGCACACTGCACATTTAAGGAGTTGGCTTTAATCAATGTATGACTCACTGTTTACACAACATTGATAACTGAGTTCAAGACTTGGGGTTTAATTTCCCTGTTCTGAGCATTGATGTCTACCCCTCATGCCTCCTCCTGTACAAACACAATAGAGTACACACTGATTTATTTAAAGAACTGTTCATCAATTTGTATGAAAGCTGAAGCTCTGAGCAGCAAACATGATTATCTGGGAATTCTGGTTTCATGACCACTATGACTCACTGTACGCTCTCCTCTATATAAATTCAATAGAGCGTCACTTATCAGCTTTCTAGTTTACATTAAATGCGCTCATCCCTGAAGGTGCCTGTGATGCTGCCAAAGGAAAGCATTGACACCTGTCGGCCCTCTGGATTGACAAGATTAAGTAATGTGGAGAACTTGAGATGTTACATTAGTGATGCTTTAAATAATTGACAAATACGTTTGTGCCCCTGAAATAAAATGTCAATAGCTTTTTAAAGGATAGTACTGTTTCTGCAACCTGCACACCAGGATCCCACACCAATACCACACAGTATTATTTCATTTCCTGTCTCATGTCTTCCTCTGTGCAGATTGGGGCCCTGCAAGACCATTTCTTGTTCAAACACCGCAATCATCCTAGCAGAATGAAACGGAGCGCCGATCACATCACCAAGCGTCTGTCCGAGGATGATCGGGTGAGATTTCAGCTTACTGTCTGCACATTTTGTTGTTTTTTTGGTCAGAATTTTAAATGTTTAATGTAACCAAGTGTTTCCGCTGGTATGTGCGCAGGTGCTTTGGGCAGAGCAGCAGTATGAGAAACGTCGCAACAAGCGAGCCTCCATTCGGGAGTGCAGGGACTGTCCAGTTGATAAGCTGTTTGATGATCCCATGTGGAACCAGCAGTGGTACCTGGTGAGTCCTCAAGAAGACTTAACAATCAAACAAAACACCACAACAGAGCAAAAAAAGGTCTGCAACAGTCATTTAATAAGAGGCCCACAATGAAAACTAATTGTAGTTTAAACTCCTTAAACCACAGTTTTTAGGGAATATCTGGTTTATTTGTTGTATGTTTCGGCTGAGCTGATCTGTTTGCATGCAGCTGATCTGTTCTTCCCCTGAGACTGTCTGAAACCCTGTGACTGCTGGACAGCTTCACACTGTTCACTGCTACAGTCTACTATCTTTTGCTTCCAACATGAGTTCATTGGGTGTGTGTTCAGAATATGTGTGTTGTTATGTGTGAAGAAAAATGTAGCTGTCACTAAAGCAAGAGGAGGAAATAGCTAATTCCTCTGCCATAACCATCATTCTAAACACCAGGGGGAAAATAAAAACAATAGAGCAGTTCTAGAGCCAAGAGAGCCATTTGCTTAATTGGTAACACAGTGAGTGTGTGGATGAGGGTGGATGATAATCCAGCAAGATGGAGTAGAGTAGAGCATCACACATTCAGTCCTAATTTACCCTGAATGGGTGGCTACCGTGTGGTAGCAGAGAATTGTAGACTGTCACGGCTTTGCATCCCGGTCCACAACCATTACCATCACTTTCACTTTGTCTTTGTGACCGGAGGCCGACCCTGATGGCAACACATCTGTACTGAGTTTGTTTACCTCATTTACCTTTGAATAAACTGTGAGAGTCTCCCGTTGAACAGAGCACAGGCAGACTTCCTACAATTCATGCAACACGTTTGGGGCAGGCAGTGACTATTTTGGATCATGGATTTAGTATATCATATTAGATCTAGCCACATGGTAAATTAAACTACAAGAAACTCAGGGCCGCAGCTATCAATTATACCCTTTATCCAATATTCTACTTATTGTGTTCTGATAAACTGATGAATCATTTGGTCTATCATATAGTGGAAAACAAGTCATAATAAGTGATAGTCCTTTTTTTCTCATTTTGTTTGACAACATGGTAGGAAACTGACTGTTAATAGACCCCCTGATTCATCTAATTATAGTTTTAGAGCTAATAATCTAAATTAGCTGCAAAAACAATGTCTATCAATTGAACATTAAGTGCCATTTTGCTAATTTATTAAGTATTACTAGCTTACTAAAAATCACATAGAAAAGTAAAGATTCAACCTATGGAGCTAGGTTGTAGATATGCCTTTCTCTCTGTAAACATGTGATGTGTCAGTCTCTGTGTGTGTGTGTGTGTGTGTGTGCTCAAAGAACGGAAAGAGAGGACGAGTCATGTTATGCTCTCTCAGCTTCTCCACACCTGCACTCACCCAGCATGAGTCACATGCTTGTGGGGAATAAGAAAACAAATTGAGATGAATCATTTTTGCCGATGAGGGATGATGACACTAATGGAATCGGCTTTAAAGTGTCCATTTATGTATTTTCACATCAGACCGGGGTCTGTGTCATGCTGCAGGCAACGTTAGAGTTCATCTAGAGCAGTGAGAATCATTATCTGTTCTGGGATGAAAAAGGAAGGAAAAAGGTTTCAAGCGTTGCATTTTTCATTAACCCCTATGGTGATGATATTATTTTTGTTACTTCCCAGATTTACGAATAAAAAAAACCTAAGCTCGGGCAGAACTGAGAAGATAGAGTGACGTCGACAGCCCCAATAAACACATGCATCAGAGTGGGGGTGGGTGGAGCTGTGTGACGGGGCTACAGGACGGCAGCTCATAGGGAGAGCTGATCCAGAGAACAGGATGAGACTCTTTATCTCTCACGAGTGGGTGACTGCCTGATAATTCAATCATGGAGTGACTCATACTTGTAGCATTTAAATTCCTCATGCCTGCATGTGTTTGTGTGGAAGAGGGACAGTGTGTGTATCCATGGCTTTTAAGGAGTCAGTCCCTGTTTATGTGCATTGGGGTCTATTTGTTATATGACCACTTATTGTTTTGAATGTGATGAAACAGAAAGAACAAACACTTGCCGAGAACCTTGTGTGCATTTTTGTGTGTTTGCTGTGTACTATTAGAATCTATGCACAACATCAACATGTGAGTCATTTGGTTTTACACCAAAACAAGCCATCTGTAGATAATGGTGAGCCCGGAGTAAAAACACTTTCTTGCGAATTGCTATTAAAGCACATTGTGTGTAAACAAATCTATCCGCTCTGCATTTGCATTGAGATTAGTGTTGTGTTCACACTGTCCAAAAAGCAACAGAAATAAAGACAAGATGCTGGGGACATGTTAGGGATTTAAACTGGGGATCAAAGTGGGAGTTTAGGAGAGAGAGAAAAGGCAATACATCACAGGGATGAGTCACATCTTGGGGTGGCGTTCTGCAGTGTCTGTGCATAATGCGCAAAGAGCAAAGTGAGGTATTTTTTTTAGTTTTAGCTGACTCCAGCTCACAATCATTTTCTTCTCTGATTGTCATCTGCATTCCCCAAGTCCAATTTTCTTTGGCTTTAAAGATAGGTTTCTAAATAATCCAGCAGAGGGATTGGATGTGATTTTAGCTTTGGAAACATCAACTGAAATGCAGCGCAATACTAAGGCATCTTGTGGGATCAATTTGGCAGTAAAATTACAGTGTGGGAAATTCTGACACCAATCTGCCTAGTGGTCATAGAAGTAGACCTTAGCCAGACAAAAGAGAAGCAAACAATCGAGTCATACTTATCTGTAAAGGTCATTGTAGCGAGATGTGGTTTCTGTGGTTGACCTTTTTAAAATATATAATGATGCTTCAAGAGCCTGTTTAGAAGAGCTCAGGACATAATGAACCATTGAATTATCATTCATAAAATATTGTCCCTTTCTTTCAGCAAGACACTCGAACGTCCTCTTCGCTGCCGAAGCTGGACCTGCACGTGATCCCTGTGTGGCAGAAAGGCATCACAGGCAAAGGAGTGGTCATCACCGTGCTGGATGACGGACTGGAGTGGAACCACACAGACATCTACTCCAACTACGTAAGACACAGTTTCCATGGAGACAGTCTCCATCATCTGTGCCTGCCGTTGCTATAGTAATGCTTCTGGTGACACCTTAAGGCCTTAAGACAATTTATGAAGGCGATGATTAATCCTCCTTATGATGCTCTCTGTCTCAGTACAAACGTGGCGTCTATAGTGACATTTTTCAGCAGCAGAATTTGGAAAGGAATTCCAAATTCAAGAATGTTTTTGACAGAATAAAGGAGGATGCAGATAATTACAAGCCTTTGGAAGGCAGTATAATTGACTGGAAGCTTAATGTGCTTCCTTTGCCTTCTGAAAGGAACTCTAAAGGTCTTTAAAAAGCCACATCTGTGGTTTGGTTTCAAACAGAAATGTTGCTCTCTGAATCAAGCTGCCAGATCTTTGCCAGAGCAAAAGAAAGAAAGAGATATGAATAGGCTGGATGAGGGCGAGAAGGAAATAATGTATGACAACAGTGTTGATGGAAACAACTCCTACTGTAATTAAGTTAACTCGGATTAATCAAAGAGGCTCAATCAACCGAGCCATTCATCCTTAACATTTGAGGCGTATGATCAGGGTGCATTTGCATATCTTAACAGCAGTTATTCTATTATTATTATATTGTTATTTCAATCGCAAATACTGTCAACAAAAACTAAAGGGCCGCTTTGTAATAACTAAAGCTTATGTGTTATTTATTGATCGCATCATTGTAATATTGTATCAAGTTTTCTAGTGCAGGGAACAATGGGAGAGACAAAAGCAGAAACCAGAAATTACTATTATATAGCATTTGAAAAAAAAAAAAATCTTCAAATTTTGGAATAACCTTTATTTGCATACATTTATAAACAATGTTAATGTTTTCATACAGCTGTTGAAAGTGATTCAATGTGTATTTACCACAGCAGATCCGTTCTCAATGACTATGTGCACTCTGACATCTTACAAACATCTGATAGTTTTCTGTCTGTATTTTCAAAGGATGCAGCAGCCAGCTACGATTTCAACGACAACGACCCTGACCCTTTCCCTAGATATGACTCCACTAATGAGAACAAGTGAGTAAACTGCTGAGATGACATTCAGACATAACCTGGCCTCTCCTCTTTGATCAAATCATTCTGTTGCTTGATTATCGCAGCACTCATCTCTATGTTATCTTAAATGAGGAAGAGGTAGGCACAAATTGGCTGAACATGATGAAAGCTGATTTTGCCAAATAACCAAAGCAGATCTTTTCAGTGGTTTTAGTTTCCAGTATCTCCTGTTTTTTTCTCAGACCATACCTGATGCAAATGGCTTAACCCTTTGTTGGCTGTCATACATAAAAACATGCTCTCCTTTCTCCTGCCCCATGCTTTTATGTCATCTGGATAATCAAGCATTTAATGCCTCCTTCATAAGGAGATTCACACAGCCAAATAATTTCTACAGTTAGAATAGTTTGTTGTATAAGTTGAGTAATGAAACAATATAATGGTCTCTTGGATTTAGTCATACATTCTATGAAGTACGGAAGGCGTGTAACACAGTTCAAATTAGTCATTAGGGATTTATTTTTTGTTCCTTTTTGCTTTTTTACTTTTGGATTTATGGACACTTTGCAGAATCTGTGATACATTTGATGCAATTAAACATATCATGATGTTTGTTTACGTCCTAGACATGGCACCAGGTGTGCTGGGGAAATCGCGATGCAGGCAGATAACAACAAATGTGGTGTTGGAGTGGCATACAACTCCAAGGTTGGAGGTAAGATGTTAACGTTTACAACATGGTACTTCTATACATGTGCGTGTCTGTTTGCACGTTGTGTGGTGTTAAATAGACACTTGTGATTGAAGAAATAGCAGTAATCTTGGTTGTTGTAAATTGATTTACTGAGTTAATTGACACAATGGTTGACGGATTGGTTGATTGATTGATTTAACTGATCCAAAGGGCAGTAATAAAGTGAAGACAGCAGTTGAAGCACTTCTGGGTCTATTTAGTGACTACACGCAGGTCTCTATGCATACCTAGAAAATGCGCTGGTTTTACTCATTTCTTTTTAAAAATTGAGTTAAAGCACAGAAAAATATAAATACAGCTTTACTTTTAAAACATAATCCATGGAACACAGTAGGATTAATGCAAAATGTAAATGTGATGCAAAGATGCACATCATGGGGGTTTCATTTTATATTTTATAGCCAGGAGGAAAGAGCCGGATTTTTCCAACAGATGGTTACATAACGTCACTCTCCAAAATAACTGAGCTCTGATCCACCGAAAAAATGGCTTAAAAAATAATGCTGCCCTACCTTAAGAGCAGGGTTATAAACTGGCCCCTACACCTGTATTCTTGGCCTCCCTTTAACTAAATCTGTGTATTAATTTAGGGTTAGGGTTATCTGTTTAAATCTGTGTATTTATTTAGGGGTGAAATAAGTTATGGTTTGTGCTTTTCTATTCATCATCATGAGTAAACGTTGCTCTATTACAGTGCACTACTTTGATCCAGACTTTTCTCTCTCATGAGTCACCATCAACAGCGTTTATTGCCACTATATGACAAATAACCAACATGAATATATGATATTCTTATTCCACCCTGTTTAGGAATTCGTATGCTTGATGGGATTGTGACGGATGCCATTGAAGCCAGCTCTATTGGCTATAATCCAGACCATGTGGACATTTATAGTGCCAGCTGGGGACCAAACGATGATGGCAAGACTGTGGAGGGGCCAGGCCGTCTGGCTCAGAAAGCCTTTGAGTACGGTATTCAAAAGGTAGGGCATTAGATAACGCAGTTCTTACTCACATTCAGCTGGTGTTGTCTCAGTCTGCCGTTCCTAATGGGGGTTATTATCTACAGCAGTAATGGCAATCAGATAAAACAGAATCAATAAAGGTGATGTGTTGAGCTGCTGGGAATAAAGCTTCTAATGACAAAGTGCCATTAGTCACTTTTAGCTTAGAGTTCATTATTTTATTTATCTATTTCATCAAATACCACACATTCATTTTGAGGGGAAAAGTACAGCGAAAGCATCACATTCTCTGTCCTTCATGTCCTCTGCAGGGTCGCGGCGGGAAAGGCTCTATCTTTGTTTGGGCATCAGGTAACGGTGGCCGACAGGGTGATAACTGTGACTGTGATGGTTACACAGACAGCATCTACACCATCTCCATCAGCAGCGCGTCCCAGCAGGGTCTTTCCCCCTGGTACGCTGAGAAGTGCTCCTCGACTCTGGCTACAGCATACAGCAGTGGAGACTACACCGACCAGAGAATCGTAAGCAAACACCTGTTAGGTTACATCATGTCATTATATAATTGAAGATTAACTTGTTGCATGAATTTGATTTCATGTCGCTCTTTTCCTGTTTGCTTTCAGACAAGTGCAGATTTGCACAATGAGTGCACTCAGACTCACACTGGAACATCAGCCTCTGCTCCCCTTGCTGCTGGAATATTTGCCCTGGCACTGGAACAAAAGTAAAAAACAAATAAATAAATAAAAACTTCTTGTGTTCCATATCTGCACAAGATGTTTTTAATGCATTATATGCATTTAATGGCATTTGACACTTTCCTATCAATTATTAGATACTCATGTGTGTGCCTCCCTGTGTCTCCCCTCCCTCAGTCCAGATCTTACCTGGCGAGACCTGCAGCACATCGTGGTTTGGACCTCAGAGTTTGATCCCCTGGCCAATAATCCAGGCTGGAAGAGGAACGGAGCAGGGCTGATGGTCAACAGCCGTTTTGGCTTTGGCCTTCTCAACGCAAAAGCACTGGTAGACCTCGCTGACCCGGCCACCTGGAAGCATGTGCCTGAAAAGAAGCAGTGTATCGTCAGGGATGATTCTTTCCAGCCCAGGTAAGTGAATTGCTTGCAACTTAATTTGCCTTAACTTGAAGATTATATTTTTAGCTTGAATTTGTTTTTGGCCTAGGGTTTTTGGAAACTGTAATTTAGATAATAAAGTTACATTCAATGTACAGTGTTTGAAATTTGGTATCTTAGACATTAGGGTTATGTATATCATTGTTCATTTTCAAATCTAAAAGGCTTTTCTAAGCAGTTAAAAAAAATCTAAATCCTTCTATAATGGACTCTAATTATAAGCTAAATGTCCTCTTCTGCTGGTGTTTCACCTCATGTTTTGTTATCATGTATGTATTTACAAATCTTAACTGAAACCGAAAATGTATCTTCGAAACAACCTTTAACTTCCCATCATTCACCTGTAGACAGCAACTAAAGACAACAGTTCTATCTCTTTCAAGACTCCATTTTACAACTTGCTTTGGATTATAAGACTCAGTTTCACCATTACCTTGCTACATCCCTGTCTAATCCAAAGGATTTGGCTTTTGGTTTCCGTCAATGCTTAGTGGTCTAAAACCCTTCCTCTAGCTTTATGCCAGCTTGAACACAGAAATCCTTTCATTCATTCCTGGGAGAGATGAGGATTAACTGTTTGCAAATGAATGACCAGTGGGATCCAAATCTGTCAATGCATCTTACGCATGATTGTGACGTGCTCAATATCTCATAAAATTCTTTTTTTTTTTTTTTTTGAACCACCACACAATCAAATATAGTTTGCACAGCAGAGGTCATAGTAATGTGTTTTTCCTCCCTGATGAGAGATGTACAGTAATGAGAAGGTGACAGGGAGCTACAGGGAGATCTGTTTGTGTGTCTTATTCCTGCTATTTTTACTTCACCCCACAGAGAGCTGAAAGCAGCAGGGGAGATCACTATAGAGATTCCAACCAAAGCCTGCGCCGGCCAGGAGAACGCAGTCATATCATTAGAGCATGTTCAGGTTGAGGCCAGCATTGAATATACCAGAAGAGGGGACCTGCACATCACACTCACCTCCCCATCAGGTTAAAAGAGTGCACATATACATAAAAAAAAAACATATATGTGGTGAAAGCAAAAAGTGCTAAACTGATGTACTATTTTTGATTGCCCATCAGGCACCAGTACAGTGCTGCTGGCCGAGCGAGAGAGAGACACATCAGCTAACGGCTTCAGAAACTGGGACTTTATGTCTGTACATACATGGGGAGAAGATCCTGCTGGAACATGGACTTTAAAAATTACCGATACTGTAAGTTACACACTTTTATCAATTTATGTTTTTTTGGTTTGCACATGTGTACTTGCAGTAGGCCTAAGGTAAAATTCTACAGCTAAACCCAAAGCAGAGATCCAGTGGAGCCACTGTGTTGGCTAAGCTGTTGCCCGTTCCTCCTCACATGTACCTTTATCGTTTTCTCACACAGTCGGGCCGAATGGAGAATGAAGGTCGGATTTTGAACTGGAAGTTGATTCTTCACGGGATGTCAGAAAAGCCAGAGCACATGAAGAAACCCAGGGTGTACATTCCCTACAACGCTGTGCAGAATGATCGCAGAGGGGTGGAGCATATGGATGACATGGTGGAGGTGAGATGCAAAAATATGCATTACATACAAAAACAGGTTCAACTGTAGATGACATAAATAGCAGTGAGTTTGAAGGTTGTGGTGTGCAAAATATGAGCTACATCTTTTTTTCCTTTTTTTAACAGTTAACTAATTAGCCTATTTGCAATAGCAGTGACTTAACTTTGTATTTATGGTAATACAAGGTTCAAATACTAGTATTATTTAAATACTTCAATATTATATTGGAGCACGGATGGCCTAAGGTTCAGGTCATGCCCCAAGTAAGGAGGCAGTAGTCTTCCAAGTGAGCGGCTTGGGTTTTAAACCTATTCACCTCTCTGTCTCGCTGGTTTTAAACTCTAGCCATTGCCTATCCAATAAAGAGGCAAAACACGCAATCTAAATAAATACTTATTTGGCTGATACTATTTGCTCAACTGTCAGACATCGATGGAGCTCTCAGTAGTTTTGCAGCTATTTCTATTTAAACTAAAATATTTAAAGTAAACATTTTGACTTCTTGATGTGGGGCTACACTTTGGATTGACAAAGTGTGATTTTCCTGGAGAGAGACATTGATGTCTTTAAAAGATGTTATTGGTAAGATATCTCAGTCCGTCGAGCATTAAAAAATGTAAGTAAACAGAGTCATTATAGAGCCCACTATGCCTACTGAGAACTTGATGTGGCCCAACCATTAGATGTTTTACTTCTCACCTTACTGAGTGACGTAACAGTTATTTTACAGTAGTCAGCAATCAGTGATAATACTAATTGGTGCTACAACCATTTCAATATTACTTGATATTGTTTTAATGTTAATGCTCTTGTTATTAATTAAATTATGCTCACAAACATATAATGTTCTTCCTCTCTGTTTGTCTATGTCCCAGGAGATCACACGGACCAATCCACAACAAAAGACTGAGTCTGTGCAGGCCTCCCTACCTTCAAACCCAGAGAAGGACCCCAAAACTCCCTTAAATCCACAGTACTCCCCCTCCCTGGCCCTGCTGCGTCTCCTTCAGACGGCCTTCAACAGGCAAACTCCCGCCCTGAAGCAACAGCAGTCTGTAGCTAGAACCTCCTCCAGCTGGAGAAAACAGCAGCCGAGCCGGAGCCTCTCTCCCGTCGCAACAAGACTCCCCACTAAGGCATTGTATCAGGCTTTGGACATGATCAACAAGTACCCGGGCCCAGAGGACAGTGTCTACAGCGACTACACTGACGGATTCTACAGCTCCAAGCCGTACAGGCACAGAGACGACCGACTGCTGCAGGCCCTGTTTGACATGATCGATGATAGCAGCAAGTGAAGACAAAAAGGAAGGGTAGAGGAGAGGAGAGGAGAGATATAAGAGGCATGTCTATGTGTAGGTTTGGGCAGCAGAGGAACAAGGCAAAGGAGGAGAAAAAAGCAAAGTGGTGTGATCAGGAATTTTTAGAAGTAGCAAAGGAAGAAAGCTGAGAAAAAAAAATGTTGTTTTTCCCCGAAAATGCTGCAAATCTGAGTTATTGACCTTTGTTTACCCTCCATTAATGAGTTATTTATTCAGTTAGCAATATTTGCAGCACACATACATCAAAACATGGACTTCTTATGATACAAGCCACACTTCCCATGTTGTGAAAATTGAAGCATTTACATGATGAGAAAGAAGAGAAAGGCCTTGTCTCTCTTCTCTTCATCGCCTGTTCAAGCATGACACCTTTAGAGTATATGTTTTGTTATAGTATCTATAATATCTATTTATTATTCAAAGACAATGATTGTAAAGGTTTAAAACACACACACACACACACACACACACACATACACACATACACACACACACACACACAATGATATCCAAAATCCAAAAGCTTTACTTTAAATAATCCTGTTCCTGTTTGTTTTGCCATATTTCAGTCATTTCGTTGTATAATATGGTCAACTGTTATAGTACGTCTCACTTTATTCACTTTATCCCAAAAAAATTTCGTAAAGTCATTGAGTGTGAGTAGACACACATTTAAAATAAAGCGAAGCTTTTTTTTTAATGACTAATTTGACATGTTTGAAACTGTGTTGACAAAAGATTTATTCTCAGGGTGTCAACAAACTCAAGAACGTTTCAGAAACATATTTTGGACTTTTCAAAGTATTCATAGAAATATCTAAAGTTGTGACAGATCATATGCTATAATGTATGCTATGGAGATACAACAGTTGTAGGATTTAAAGAAAGATAAGCCTTTACTTGGTCATATTGAATAAAAGATGGAGCAGTCATCTAGTTGGTGTAGTGAGACATTTAAAGTGACAAATCTAATCTTTATGTGCAATTAATTTAATTTTGTACAATGCTGCATTAAATGAAATATTTTTCTAAGGATCCTCGTAGTTTATGGAAATAATATATTTACAGTATCAAACCCTGGAGAAGGTTTATTTTCTTGTGCCGTGGTTCACTCAGTACCTGCAAAGTCAATGCAGTAAACATAACAAACTAGAAATGAACACTGCCAGAATCTCTGCTGTTCGAAAGCTTCTGTGTATTTCAGTGAATGTTCAAATAGCGGGCATGTTGTTTGTTCATCTTCTGCGATATTCCGCTGACCAACAGTTCTTTTAATCCTGGACAGATTATCACATTAACTGTTTCTTGTCTGGTTTTTGTTTTTTTCATTTTAATTTCATTGGACTTTCATGGGTAATAAACTGACAAGAAGAACTGCAGATTAGAGACTCTGCATTCATCTTTGACGGCTTAATAAATTATATTATTCATGTGCCTACTCATCTCTTTACATGGTGTAGATCATTTAATAATTCTTAATTAAGTGTTAAGTATGATATAAATATCCTATATGCAGAGTCTCTACCCTCCAGTTTTTAGCTGCCTGCCCTGCTTCTCTGCCGACAAGGTGACAGGAGAAAGAATAAGTTTGGACAACGCTTTACTTGCACTGTGTAATTTATCCACTCTTTATTGTAGCTTGTGCTGTTCTCTTCATGTTTTTGACTGATGCTTCAGTCACAAAGTTGTTTACACAAACCAATATTATGTTGCAAAATCTGTATGGATGTAAAAATAATACTAATTAAGATTTATCGTAATAAACTGCAAACTCACCTCTTGAGTCATTTTGAGTCCTTTCAGCAATGAGTGAATCTAAAACACAAGAATGACAAACAGTCTGATAAAGGCTGATAAATGGGCAAAATAAATAAATAGCAATTTATATTGCACCCCATGTGTTTAGCAAAGAATGTCAGCAATGACAATAGCCATTTCGTTTTTTTTAGAAAATATTGTGTTGAGATGATTCTTTGAAATATAGACTTCATCATTAGAACTATTTTATTAAACTAACTTAACCTTTCTCCCATAGACACCACATATTTTTATTTAGTGCTAATATAAGGGTTTTTAATGAGATATTAATGTTACTCATGAGACCCTGACTTGTTTGACCATACACTCAATTTACAATCACACAAAATCTGAGCTCAACAAATAAAGGACATGGATGCCTTTGGGGATGTTATAGTTATAAAGGATGCTTCTGTGACTCAATATAGCCTCGATCAAACAGTCATCCATTTTTCATTTTGATTGAATAGCGTTATGTAAATAGATATTACAGCCTATTTATAATGTTGTGTTTGTAAACATGCAACAGCTTGTTACCTTGTATTTCCTGTTCAATGCCACCACCTTGTGTACAGAAAGAATACAACATCCTAAACTGAAGCCTTTGTGGGCAAAGTTTAGTGTTACTTCTTTCTGCTTCCTTCCTTACTCTCATAAAAGATGCTGAAACTCTTCCTTTATATATGCCAGTATTTTCTGTCAGGAAAAGGAGTTTGAGTACAGTACACGCTTTATTTAAGGTTTTCCAAAAGTTTGTGAGTGGCTTCCAAAATGTATCAGTTATCGATTTATCAAACTAAACACAAGAAGGAGTTACAAATGTCTCTTCCCTTTACAAAAGGTTTAAAGTTCATGCTTTTCTTTCTTTTGGTGTCTTACTCCCTTAGCTCCTCCTATTCTCCCAAATTCCCTCACACATCTGGTTGCTTTGGTTATTATCCAAAAATGAATTCTGCAAATGCCTGAGGCTTTAAAAGTAAGGCGAGTGGCGAGAGAGAAGATGAAGACAAGGGAGTGGAAACCAAGAAACCGAAAAAGTACGAAGAAGGGTGAGGAAGAGAGAGGGGGCGAGTTAAGAAAATAATCCTTGGCGGAACACAGTGAGTTAAACAGCATATTTCCAGGAAGAGACAGAGTAAGCAGGAAGAAACAGAGAGAGGGAGACAGGGGATCATTTTTAGGAGAAAATAGTCTCCTCAGAAAAAAGGTTTGTGTGTTTATCCACCAGCAGGTCACAGCATGGCGCTGTTCCCATTCTGCAAGCGACCCTCAGGTCAGTACAACCTCAGCCACTGCTCCACCTCTTTTCCTCGTGTCATGTCTGCTTGTTTTCCTCTCACTTGTCATTGATCTCTGCCACTATGCTCAGTTTGATCACAGTTGCTTTAAGGACAAGGAGATATCAATTGAGTCAGAAAATTCTGAAGTGTAAACACTAAAGCTTTTCTGTGCTTTTACTCTGATGCTTCGAATGAGCATTCATGTCTTGAAAATATGTCCACGAAGGCAAAAAGAGCTCCTTGATTACATCAAGAACTTAAGCTGGTTGGAGAGCATGCAGATCAGGGAAATGGATTATGAGAATGAAGATAAATACAACTACAATCCCTCTCATTTGTTTCTATTTAGGTCCTACAGTATCTAACGCATCATGCACATGTCCAACCACTTGATACCAATCACTCAACATACAGTATATCGCTAACAACCATCATCCCAGTCTGCTCTCTGCTCTAGTTCTTTTTACTTAAAAAGTACAGTAGGACATGATGTGGCATTCATTTGCTGTATATCAGTTGTCGCAGATTTCTTTGTCTTTTTATACGAACTTTTCCAAAATAAGACTAAGGCTTTATGCACGGTGTTTATCTGATTCTCATTGTTAAACACAAACACAACATTATCACACACATCATTTCATAATATTTCAACATGAAGTCAGTTCTATCTTCTGTGTAAACCGAATATACATTAAATTAACCGAGTGGAATATAAATCCTGCATACTCTTTTAAGAGTGCATCATATGTGCAATCACCCAAGGGGAGATATTTCTTTAGCAGCACATTATGTTCCTTCCTCTGAGCTTGTTTTTTTTACCTGTCAGTATTTAAAGGATCATTGTAGTTTAAATGTACTTGCTGGTAGATCAAAGAAACTTGTGTTGCTTTCATTGTATTGCTTGTGCATCTGGTTTTTTTTTGGTTTTTTTATCGTCTAAACAGGAACAGTCAGAAAAACCAGACTACAACTTGTCCTGTACTGTTTTCTCCTGTCTCTTATCATATGTAAGTCCCCAAAAGAATTTGTTCCTCTCAAACAATTTGTGCATTTGCATTTCTGCATTTTGACTTGGAATGTTTTTTTAAATAAATCCTCAAAATAAAGGCTTAAATGGTGCATGTTAGTTTATTTTATAAAAGCCTCACTGCATGACTTTTCTCCTATTGCAATAAAAATTGATAAAAATGATATTGCAATCATTTTGTGTTGATATTAGTTTTATGTTTGTCCCCATCAGACTTCCTCCAAGGACGCAAATCCTCTGTCAGAGTGGAGTCACCTCATTCTTTCTTTCATGCTTCGGGTGCAGACAATGCTCAAGAAATAGCAGACATGACAGTTAGCAAAGCAGCAGCCCCAAAGACTCCTTGGGAGACACCATGGGGTGCTCCTCTGGTGTGGGGCGACTCTCGTAACTCTGCTTGGCGTAGGGCTAAATTCGCTCAACTGGAGGTCCGCACCGGACTGTTGGCTCTCGTGGTCGGAACCTATGCACGGTTTGTCCACCGTTTTCTCTCTTCAGCTGAAAGACACTTTCTCCCAGGTCAAAGGGTCACCTACTACATTCTCACAGACAATCCCAGCTCTCTGGACCCCTCAATGGAATTAGGGCCTGAACGAGAACTGAAGGTGGTTCCAGTTGCAGAGCTGCCAGGGTGGGATAGGTTGGCATATCGCCGAATGGCCCTGCTTGTTGACGCTATCAGAAACGAAATCGGCAGTGAGGTTCGATACCTCTTCTGTGCTGACATCGATCAGGAGTTTGTGGCCCCTGTGAGAGAAGAAATCTTCGGAGACCTGGTTGCAACATTGCACCCAGAGCTTTACGGCATGCCACAAAATGCATTCCCTTATGAAGTGGAAGAAGCCTCATCTGCTTGTGTGTATAATGATGAAGGAGACTACTACTACACCTCTGAGTTCTATGGAGGGTTGGTTTCTAAGGTGCACAGGCTGGCTCAGGCTTGTTCTTTGCTCATTCTGCAGGATCAGGCCAAAGGGATAATGGCTAGGGGCCTGGAGGAAAGCTACCTAAACCGTTACCTGATCAACCACAGGCCCACCTGTGTACTTTCACCAGAGTACAGCTGCTGGGACTCAGCCCTGACTGCGCCTGTACAGAGGCTCGTCTCGTTGGGAAGGCAATGTAGTGCATCAGATATGCCGATGAAAAAGCAGTACAGATGTTGAGAGATTGCTGGCTGAATTCACAAATGAATGGATGTAGCTCATAATCGCACATAAATAACTAAGCTAAAGCTTTAAGTGTCACATTTCCTTTTAGAAAAGGTATATCTGTTTGAGATCATTGTGTTATGACAGGGCAGGAAATAAAAGAAATGATGAAGACAAAGCACAACCTCCAATCAGCTTTAATCAATTAAGACTTCAGAGTTTATATTCAATTTTCTCTTCCAGCAGTTAATAAATGTAAATTGCATTTCTCTGAAAAGGAATGTGCACAATCTGCTCTCAATTAAACTCCCCTTTCTTCGAACACCACCTCTGTGTGCCTGCTATCTCTTTCACAGCAGACAAATAAGAAATTGACCTGTCTCTTTAAACCAAGCCCTGTCCTCTCCATTAATGTCAGCCTGGGAGATACTGTTCCAGGGGGCTTTGTGGTCAACAGTGATAAGAGTCAACAGTGTAAGTGCACACTTTCCCCACACTGGCCAATGATTAACTGGAAGAGCTGCTGTTTCAAGGTCTTTAAATACCAGGTGGGTGGAAAATGGATACAACAGGATGCTGTTCCCTCTGGCTACACGTGTATAGAATATTTAGTGTTTAAGCATTATCAAAAGCTCAAGCAGTAGAGTGATTTTTGTTAAAAGTTGTTGTCTTACCCAATCTGTTATTTAGAGTAAACCTTAAAGATCTGCAATGTCTGTCTTTCTTCCAAAAGTGCACACACATGTATACACACACACACACAGGCACACAAATACCCCCCCCCCCCCCCCCCCCCCCCCCACACACACACACACACACACACACACACACACACAGCCTTTTCTTCCTTGTGTGCTGGGTTTTTAATGGAAGGGTTAAACAGTAGCAGATGGCTCTTTCTCAGTGCCAACAGAATCTGTCCTCAGGGCCAGATCGCCACGTGGAGAAAAGTTTGAGGTAAACTCCAGATAATCCTTTTAAAACAATTTAAATGTCCTTAAGTTCCACTGCATGCAAAAAAGACGTGTTTTAGTGGGCCAATATAGATATCACGTCAATTTTCATGATTTAATTCTCTAATTTGAACTAAATTGCACTGTAATTTTAACTTCTTACCAAATAAAAACTGTCTTAACACTCTTAACAAAAAGCCCATTTCCCACAAAATGATCTACAAGTGCTCCTGAAAATTTTCTCTGGCTTTTCTATAGCTATATAAAGGCTGTTTTTTTTACATAGTTTACCTGAGAACTCTGAGAACTCATTGTCATACCCTAATACAAAGCAGTTTAAAGAATTATTGGTTTAATCCCTGTCATGTGGTTTGGTGGTGGTCAAGGAACCTTCCTGCTGCAGCAAACCTAAGGCAGAGAAAGAGGAGGTTTAGCAATCCTTTAACATATTTGCATGTAACCCTGTTCTATGATTGTTAACTATTAAAATCTGCAGTGTTTAAATACAACACATTTTTATCCCCTAATGCAAATGAAAAGGACAAATCTTGGTCAACTAAAGAGCTTCACCTTCACCTTCACTTTACCCAAGACATGATGTGAAAGGGGTGCCAGATAGCCAAGTTGTTGTCATCTCGCACTCTCTCCCAAAAAAATCTAGCCTCTCTTCAGTTGACCGATCAAATAAAGTTTTTAGAAAACATGAGGGACTTGGGTTGGGAACTGGTGGCTCACCGGTTCAAGTCCCGGTGGAGACCAAATTTTAAAATTTGTCAGATAGCTCGAGAGGACCACTGCCCTTGAGCAAGGCACCAAACAGACCACTGCCCATGAGCAAGGCACCAAATCCCCCCCCCCCCAGCACCTACCGGGGGCTGCTCCGTCACTCTGACGTCTCTCCGTCAGTGCATGTCCATAGGATCCTGTGCATGAGTATGCCGATGTGTGTGTTGCATGTCAAACAGAGTGAAAACACTTAATATCCCGCTAGGGGATCAATATAGTGAAATAAAATAAAATAAAAATAAAGACATGACGCGAAATACTGATTGAGTATAGGGTTAGGGTTTATCATTTTCTCTGTTGATATATGCTTATGACATCATTCTTCTTGCTTGTGTTGTGAAGCAGTCTGAAGTCTGTTATCCTTCAATAATGTGTTGATGATACACTGTGTAGCTCTTTAAGCCCAAACATTAACATGTTACTCTTACATACTACATACATACTACCACTACAGTTGACTAGTATGTCTTTTCAAAAGCTGTTTTCTGCTACATGCAAGCATTTTGATTGAAGAGTTTCAGATCAGCCACTTACAGTCAGTGGACTTCAGCGAGTCAGCCTACACACTGCCTCGCGCTGGCGAGCAGGTGCAAGTGTTCCAAAATCTTCAATATCAAGATGGCTGACAAAGTCACAAATAACATTTTAAATCCTGCATGTTGTTCCATCGTAGAGAGTCATTAGGGGCAAATGACTCTCTACGATGCACACTCACTCGTTGTCACTTGGACACACAAGGCTGCCTTTGGTTCCAGAAGAGCTTTGCAGATAATATGTATCAAACATCAAGTAATAACTAAAATATTATTTTATTGTGACCATTTCCAAGTGTTGATTTTAGTTTTGGAGAAAATTGATTGATCATCTATCCACTAAATTGGATTTCATTCATTAGTTATGTTGGTCATGCATTACAAAATAAATATATGTAATGTTTGCATTACATGATGTCCACTCTAGTGGATACTTCTTTAATTTATTCATGCATATCTAAAAAATAGAATAAATAATGTCACTTTGCATGTCTTTAGAAGTAAAAAAGACAGCAACACTCAAACAGCTTGCTACTTGATTACATGATTCATGCATGAAACTGATTAAATTGATGTTTTTCCCCTTCTATGTCAGTGTGATCGTTAGTGTAAAGTTATTATGACCTGCAGAAAGCTTTCTGTGGCCTAGGTGCATGGACACTGAGGTTAGAAACAATTGGTTTATTTTAAATTAAAGCAATGATTTCCAAATCTAATTTCTTATTTTCAACGTACACACAACTACTTATTAAAGCAACATGTTATGAGCCTTGTGTGTGTGTGTGTGTGTGTTTCACCTGTCTGTTATATTTGACTGTGCCTTGTATTTAACGATAATTAAGCCTGTCTTCTTTGAAATACAGATAACATGTTATAAGCCATTGGTTATATTGATCGTACAGCATGTTAGCTGCTGTAAGATTAGCTAACCTACAAATGCATGGCATTTGTAATATTTACAGTAATTTTTGTGCCGCTCCATTAGAGAAGTATTTTGAACTAGCCACTAACTAACTTATTTCTCTGTATCATCAATGGGACATATCGCTTGATGAACTTTTGACCATGGCAGCATGTTGGAGTTCTCCAACAGGTTCATCGTTTTAAGTGCCAACATAACAGTTTTATGCCAGGTGTATTTGACCTCACAGGTTTCCTTTTTCCTGATGGTGTCCATCTTAAGACAACTCTCCCTGTAAATGTTCAACAATACAGTGTAGGATGGACTGTAATTCCAGTTTATGATGAGGTCTGTATTCTTTTCAAGGGCTGAGTATCTACGACTATTCGAACAGGTGCATGGTTTTGTGTCTGCCAGGTCAAATGAAGTTGACATTTTTACATAGCCATACATGGGGACTTCCTGAAAATGAAAAACAACCTTGTATAAACTTACCCAAAAAATCAATTTACAAGTATCAAGTTGTCCTCATAGCTACCTCCCTAGATAAGGAGAAACACTGCCTTTTCACAACCAAAAAAACACTTTAGAGTCACCTGCTCATCTGTTCAGCATGTGTTTGTCCTGAAGGTAGAAAGTGGAGCATCTGGATAAAATCCAACCCAGGATGTTTCTGTGAGGCAAAAGTGCTTGTTAATGGGCCAATGTGCCACTGCCATGCCTGCTTATTAGTGCCAATTACAGGTCACACACAGGTAAGTTAAAGCATCTGAGACTTTGTGATGAGTGAGCAATTACTCAGTCACGATGACTAGGTGTTGATCATTTAATTCCCCATTACTTAAGTTGGTTTAAACGGACACAATAATTAGGCTATTTTTTCTAGTTACTACCAATATATTTAATTGGTTTTGAATCTGTTACACATACCCTGCATACCTTAATGCATAGAGACAACAACTTTAATGTAAATCCTTTTCAAAGTAAAAGAGAAGAGATATATTGTTTTTGTTCCTGAATTCATGTTCCAGGTTCCAGGCTGAAAAACATGTGCTTCTGATTAGCACAAAAAATGGAGCCTGGCCAAATAATACAAGTGTTAATTATTAACCAGTGTAGATACTCAGAATAGGTCAAATAATATCTCAGGTCGCCTGTTATACAGAACTATAGTGAACAGTATAGTAGTGAGGGAAAATTGAATTAAGAGAAAAACAACCATGTGATATTACACCTATGTGTATTTCAAAACAAATCAATAAACTCAGCCAATTCGAAATTAACTCTTTACTCTTCCTGTGTTTAATAATTATCCTTGAACAAAGGGTGTGTAATTTTAATGCATTCTTCACACTGTGCCCCTTACCTACTTTGGGTAACACCTCTGTAAACACAAACGCTCTAAAATCAACGACTCCTATCCTCCCTTAAGGCCTAATTCAATTGTTTGAACAGCAGGCAACCTGTCAGACAGACCAGAGCACCTCTGGAATTAAACAGACTTTACATTTTCAAATGTACAAGTCTTTAAACTAACATAAGATCATTGAATGTTGCTTCAGGAGTTAAACACAAGTATTAAACTTTAAATTGATGGTTGTGAGGCAGTTTTGTGGGGAAATCATTTGTTGTTGGATTAATGTTGAATAAGTCTTACACATATGTGTGTCTCTTTTGATGTGTCTGTGTGAGACTCTTTGGGTGGGGTGAGGAGCTATAGTAATCTGCTGGATTCACACAAGCCTTTCCCCACCCTGCCTGAGGTGACTACACACCAAAACATACTGCCCTAATCACCAGGTCAAGGGGAGTGACACTTGGAGATAGTAGAGGAGCAGCTCACTGGGGACACATCTTGTCCATATTGTTGATGCCACATTATTTCCCTTGTCATTAAAAGTAGCCACATGAAAATGAATGTAGGTCAACATTTGACATAGTGGCTCCCAAAGCAGTAGCCTATTTATTTAAGTTTAGTAATGGGCACTTGCAATACTTCAAGTTTATTAACCCCTCAGTGTTCTTGTTGTTATAAGGAGCTTTAAAGAATGTGTATTACTTATAGTCAAAGTAGTTTGTGGCTACATGTATTTTGATTATGCTGATATGTGACACTAAACTGAGCAGCAAACAATCTGAGTTCACACCAATGCAGTATAGCCTTCTACCACGAACAGTTTCTGAGGGCTAGAATTAGTTCTACCATGTCAGCAAAACACAGCAGGCAGAATCACTTTTGCCAAGAGGTGACTATGTTTCCTGTGTTTGAGAGAGAGGCAATGGGTTTTAGGAAAGGGGAGGCTAAATGAACAAGGTTGTTTATTATTGTTGTTATTTATTATTCATGCCCTCAATTAAGGCATTATTAAAAACCAAACAGGACCCTGCAGTCCTGGTTTTGTGAATGGACGCAAAATCCCAATTTTGTGAGTAACTCAGATTCTGCTATACTAATTATTCAGTGTCAGTTAAGTATAATAATAAGAACTGTCTCGTTTATCTGTGAATGGAAATATGAAAGACTGACAAGTGAATCCTCCTCCTGTGTCAGCCCTGTAGGCAGCAGCTGTAGTCCCTCCCCGGGCCTCTCTGAGCACGGGGACAGTCTGAGCTGCTCGATGCGCGAGCCTCAAAGGGACGATGGTGGAGGGCTGGTAAAGATGGCGGCGCTCTCCGAGGATGGGAGATACGGATTAAATTGTGGCCCAGAGAGCGCAGACAGAGTCACTGTATTGCACGTCAAATTGACCGAGACAGCACTGAGAGCCATAGAGAGCCACCAAAATTGTATGGTGAGTGAAAGTTGTGTATTTAAAGGGTAAAAACCAGCTGGGACTGACACAGCTCGTCTCAGCTGGGGGAGCTCGACTGCCACGCACAGCTAAAGCTATAAAGTTAGCTAACTGACAGAGCTACTTTCTGCTTTCTTCTTCACGTCATATTAGCCTTGTGCGATTTAAATAATCTACTGAGAATGTTAAACGAGACCTTAGTCAGTCGTTCTGGCTGTTTTTTATGAACTGACAAATAGTATTTGACCTAAAAAGATGTGTTAGCAAAGTTGGACTCTCTGATTAGCCAGCGTTAGCTCGAGCTTACTGAACCCTCTTGTGCTGCCAAGTCCATTTTACTGTCGCCAAACTGAACTTTTACCAAATTAGGAAAGTGGTATTTTTTATTTTTTTTTATTTTTAAAGGTCTTGTGTTGACGAATCCACGCTTGGAAACATTTTTTTTTACTGAACTTAACACCAAAGCCGAACTTATTATAAGAAGCATAAACTTTGATTGTCTGTTGTTCAGGGTGAAAAATGTTCAGAGATAAATTCATGCAAATAAAAGTGGATCACTAGTTAGTGTCAGTGACGGGTCAGTTTACCATATGTCAACAAGTTTAACTAGTTATAAATTATTCGTTAGTACTAAAGCCTCTTTTCTTCTCAAGATGTTTCAGTTGGACTCTCACACTGGAGGTACAGGATGTAACTTAGTCATTTCTGAACAAGTGGAACAATTATTTGATTCAATGTTTTTAAATGGTTGGCAAACTTTGTGCACAGGCCTGCTCTTATTTCAAGCTACGTGAGAAGAGCAGCTTTAGGCCAGCAGTGAAAGAAATGTGAAATAAGATTTGGCCTACAATAAAAATACATTGAAGCATATTGATATAAGTAAATGTTCAGGTTTAAATTATGTCATGACACTTAAAAGAGTGATATTAATTTACATTTTTGCTAACAAACTTAGTCTGGTACATGTACTGCACTTCACCTCTGAGCTGGACGACACCAGTAATTGAGAAGGTTTAACAACTGAGTGTGCTAATGGGGCACTACATAACTGTGCAGATTAAATATAACTTGTTAATCTTGAACTGTGCAGCTCGTGTAATCTTGTTGAGATGCTACACAGGTGAACTAATCTGAAAAATCCCTCTGCAGTCTTTGGGTTGCTGTGGCCAGAATCCAAGTTACCTGATGGACACTCGGCCATCAACAAAGCAGTTACATAACACACACCGCCTGGGCTCATGTCTGCTCAGGCTTGGTGCACTGTAAGCCGAGCGTGGGGCTGTAGTGTTCACATCTCTCTCTGTCGCTGCTTTTTATGGCACATGGATTTGTGTCTGTGCGTATGGTCATGTGCTTCACGCTTTTCCAAATACCACCCTGTCTAGATGCAACATTTGCTCACTGTCAGTTACATGTAATAAATAACTTGATCAAAATGTGGTTGAAGAGCTGATTGGAAATCATAAATGAATCCTTTTCTGATAACTGATAAAGCAAATTTATAAAGTTATATGAATGAATTCCTGAGTGGCAGCCAATGCTACAGCCTATTGGATGTGGTAATGTTGGTCTGTATGCTGCATTGAACGGCAGCCTGCCATCTCTTGCTGACTGGGCAGCCAAAACTGCCTGCTTTTTGTTTCTCTCTCCCTCTCAGTAATGTGTGCTGTAGCTCAACCAGTCATCGAACTATGGAAGCTGGCTATCTTTGTCTTTCTGTGGTGATGTGAAATGTGATCAGAACTGTGTGTGAGTGAGAGGATAGTGGGGGGAGGGAGCGAGTCAGTGGCTTGGTGCAGCTTAGCTTTAACACCTATGACATGGTCCTTTTAGGCTGACTAAAGAATGCAATCAATTCACAAGTATCTGCATCTTGTCTTGAGTGGGACTAAGCGAGCACATTTTAATATCCAGGAATCCAGAGAAGCTGTTGTTTACAAAATGCACATTCCTCTTAAACCAGTCGACACAACATTTCAGAAGTCCGGCCGACTGGTTCTTCTTTTCACTTCGACTCTGTGAAGAAGTCGAGTCTTGTGTTTCCCCCCCCCATCCTAACCTGTGCAGCACCAGAGCAGCCACGGCATATTTGTGGCTGTCAGCTCAGTTTCAAATCGCCTCCAGTGCAAACCTGCAAACCTACACAACAAAGACATTTAAAAAAAATACTGTCTTCTAAACATCAGCTCTATTTTAGTGCTGTCCAGGTTCCACTGCTACCATTCAACCTTTTTACCTACCACCTACCATAAACCACTGAATGAGACTACCAGGGTCAAGTTGACTCACATGGTTTCTCAGTAGTTTTTAAACTAAAGGACACTTTAAGCTTTGTGGCTGTTAGTGAACAGTCATCGAGTATCTGTGGACAACAGTCATCTATGATCTTTGTAGAAACTAAGTATTTAAATAGCTTGGTATTCAATGTCATTTTTTCAGCGAAAATACCATAAAAGGCCTCTTAAACATGAGGTACTTTCCCGTTTTTGTATTATTCTGTATAAATTTAGAATTTAAATTGTTGTTTTTTTTTTCAATAGAAGAAACAAGCAATGCTGCTAACGTATTCGAAGCTTCATGAGACATTGTCTTTCTGCACGCTTTTCAGGTTTTCTCTTTTGCATTAGATTTGCATGCAGATTACTAACGAGTTATTTTCTTTGACACAAACACAGAAAGCACGTGTTTGTTTTAGGGCTTTCACACTTGCAGAAAACTCCTGATACTTCAAGGAGGAGCTGTGAGGTAAACGCTCGAACTTTACCGGGAGTTTCTCCTGCCAGCCGCCTCGTAGTTTTTCCATTAGCAAGTCCGAGTGGGCTGTTGTGAGAAGAGTCAGTGCACAGACTGTGTGCACGAGACCGCTGCGTACCCTAGAATGTAATTAAATGGCTGCATCGGGTTTTCTGTTTGTCAGTATGTTCTTTGCTTTTTTGTTTATATTGTGATTCCGTCAAACTACAGGTAGCATTTATGTAAAGGTAATATAGCTTTGTACAGTGGACTCTGTTGCTTCGATCGCCACTTCTGTCATTTCTTTTAGCCTTTTAGATATTTTCCAGTGCATATATGAAAATAACTTTTGTAAGCCTCGCAGTCTGAGGTATGCTGTGTTCTCGGTGTGACAAGTCCCTACAGCTCTGCTCTTTCTACAACCACATTTTTTGGGGGTTCTGAGAAGAATTCAACGTTCTCCAGATTCTATATGATCTCCCAGCTGATATTATTCCCCCCATAATGCTCCAGATTTCAAGGACTAAACTATTTACTGTCTTCCCTTTCAGAATGTATCTTCTTTGCGGCCAACAATACAGTTCAAGGGACTCCAGGGGGTAAGTGCCTTTTCTCCTTAAGAAGGGGTTCAGATGTGTAATCACAATGTGAATGTGGAACGAACACAATACTGCTTCTGTTTCAGATAGTTCGCAACGAGCAGTTTTATCTTCCATTAAAAACAAGTATTACTGTATTTAATTGTTTGTTCACAGGTTTTGATCCTTACATTGTACTCTAGGTGATCAGCTGCTTCTGCACGGCCCAGTTCTCTATCGTAGAGTAGAAAGTCATTTATTAAATGAATGCTCAGAATTGTCACTAATCACTGAAAAAGAATCCAAAGAAGAAATATATAGACGGGTTTCAACAAAAATACTGCTTGCTATAATGGACTGGTGTTCATAATGCCTGTTGGTCTGTTGGTGTCTTTGGCAGACAAACAATATTCTAGAAGTTTCCTGCAGTCTATAAATACTGTAATGCACTGCTTGTCATCTTCGATGCACTCTACTACGTCACAACCTCTCCTTAGCTGCCTTAGAGACCTTTCTCTCTCTCACTAGCATCTGACACTGAAATCCACGTCAAGGTTTTAAAGTGTAATGTGAAATGGTTCAGGATATACTCCAAACTTTTTTTATGTTAATAACCTAAACCTTTTTAAATTTGATATAGCGTCTGATCTGTTTTTTTTTTTTGTTTTTTTTGACAGCGCATCAAAATCCCCAAGACTGATTCCTCCTTTGACACCTTTCACAATTTTGATTTTTACCTGTCTAATGTGGGCAAGGACAACCCTCAGGGAAGCTTTGAGTGCATCCATCAGTATATGTCCAGGTAAAGGTGATCCCTGGTCAGCTGAATCTACTGTTTCTTACCCCATGTTGCTAGAATGTAATCCCCACTCAGCCTCACTTTTTCTTTCTCCTGCTCTCTCTTTGTCTCCAGCTCAGGGGCCTCACACCTGGCATTGTTGGCAACCGTACAGGACAAGGTCACTGTATGCGCCACTAATGACTCCTACCAGGTGACCCGGGATCGCATGGCCCAGGCCGTGGAAGACACTCGTGAACGTGGGACCAAAGTCATCAAGCCTGGAGGCCAGTACAGAGGTAAGATGTCAGTTAGATCCCCGGACACCAGCGTTGTTTTACGTCCTATCAACACCTCTCCTCTCTTTTCAAGCTCGGCCCTTTTGAGAGTCTGAATAGGTGAAAGCTGACAGCCTGGTTCCATACAAAGCCATTATTGCTACTCGCTAAACTTTTGTTGTCCCAGTATTTTCCAGATTAGCACTTTGACTGATAAGTGCCAAAAGCCTGTTTAAGAGAGAGGAACAGGGAAATGAAAGAGGAGAAATAACGTCATAGTATTTTGCGCTGACGACGTTTGATTTCAGGACAGTTAACACCTCTGAGTGTACATTAGCATGTGGCTCTTCGTTACAAAACGTAACGGTTGAGTTTGTCTTTTAATGTTCTTGGCACCCTAACAGAAGGGTCCCAAAAAGTAGGACGGAACGGGTCGGCCATTTGAGGATCTTTCCCGACTTTAGTCTCTGAAAACTAGAGAATTTACTGTCAGCTCTGTACTCGAGTACTCGAATTAACTATTGAAAATGTACTTGAGTACTCGCAGATTATTATTCGCATCATTATTATGTTTTTATCATTTAAAAAAAAAAATGCGTCAGAATATAAATAAATAGCCAGCAACAGAAACAATCGTCCTGTCACGACAGCAGCGTAGGCTATACTGAGTTGCTTAACACTCTCAAAGAGCAGCCTCGTACCTGTTGTTCTCCGTGATGGCCGCTTGTACTCTGGCTCGACAAACACCCTGAGCTCCTTCTATAAAACTTAATGGAAGTATATCTCCAGTTTTGGTTATTAGCAGGCTAACGGCGTGTGCTAACAGGGCTAGCTTATGAGGTGAGGTTTTGGTCTCCACTGATTTTTGTGTGTTAAGCATGAAAATGTTATCGTCACAAATCTTGCACGGAACATTTACTTTATCGTTTTGTCATCACTTTTCTTGACTGACATATCGCAGGTGTACCAGACTGTTCTGTATTTGTTGTGCTTTTGTTTTCTGTCCCTTGAGAGTTGCCGTAGCTGCCAATTGTTTTTGTTGACATCTGGCTCGTATGTACTAAAGCTGAAGCCGGAGCCGGAGAAATCATACGTTTGTGTCCCGTTCATTATTTTCCTTGCTAGTATATTCAGTGAGGCGAAAATAAAAAGCCGGGTCACAATAATAACTCTGTATGAGCCAAAAGCAGCGCTTGCACAGGTGCATGAGTAACAAATTGCAACTCAAGTCATAGAGTCAGCGGCGAGTACTCGAGTGCTCGTACCCATCCCTAATAGAAACGCCACAAAATGCGTGCCATGCCGAGATGAACCGCTTGGTGGAAACTGGGCTAAAGGTGGCTATTTAAGAACTGCTAGGCTAATTTAGAAAGTATCCCACTAATATCACCACATTCTGCTTTTATTTAGCATGACGTACAGACAGTTCGGACTAACTTTTGATGTTTTCCTCATGCGATGAACAAAACTCAGTGTAGACCAATTTCCTCTCCTCTGTAACACCAAGTTTACCAGTTCACACCAGTGCAAGAAAAAGCCTTCTTTTGTCCTCTACATTCCACATGTTACTCTCTTTAGCTTTTGTCATGTCTTATCCAACTCGAAGGCAAAGAATGTGAGGCGTACGATATGTTTTTATAGACTCCGCTCAGCCCCAAAACTACAGAACACGTACAGACTAAAGGGACAAACTAAACCCCCGCTGCTGAGCAGGAAAGACAAGCTTGTGCCTTTCTCAAGTTTAAATGCATGCGCACAATGAATGAGAGTGAAAGTGCTGATTTGGTTTCATAACAAGGTAATATAATAAAGATAGAACAGTTAGCATTGGATAGACTAATCACTTTTGCATGATAACAGTCACACAAACCACTTATCAATACTGTATATCAAATCATCTGATTGGCTGTTAGTGTCACCTCTAGGAAGGTATTTTTCATAAAGTTTGTAAATCTTTCATGCAGTATAGAAATCTTTCATTGACTGGTAATAATAAAGGAGTTTTACACTGCATCAGACTTTGAGTTTAGACGGCCTTTCTTCACAATGAACTCTGTTAGTAATCAGGACAGTCATGTCTTCTGTCGACGTGCAGCTCTCACCTCTCCCTGTTTTCTTTTGTATGTTTTATATGATTAAAGGTTGCGTCTTATAAAAACAGATTCAAGTTATCGAACATCAGCAAAAACATGCAGCGCTGACTGTTTATAGCCACACAAATTGGTTGTCAATTATCAAAAACATGACTTTGGAATTTTCCCCTCTTAATGTCCGTGTTGAAAGGACTTGTGCAGCCAACATGGGGATTGTTCTGCAGACGTGAAACTGAGAGTCCCTTTATTTTACATAAAGTACTGAATGACAAAGAAAAGGCTGAGCAGATCGTCAGTCCTTTGGAGACAGGTGTCTCGATCTGTCCCATTTAGTGAGGCTCCTCTGATACTGTTAACACAAGACTCGTTTTGGCAAGTAAGTTATGAAGTCAGATAACGTTTTTATGTTATTGATAGAGCATCCCTCTTTATTAGTGTTTATAAACAATCATTCTAATGGTTCTAGCACAGTGTAGATGGGATGACCTCATTGGTCCTTCTTCACGACCTTTGGGCTCAGACACTTAAAACCAAGTGAAGCTCTTTGTTCAACTGTTCAAGTAAACCGCATTCAAAAGTCGAGTGCAGTCCATAACATTATTATACAACTTCAAACCTCCTCAGGGAAGTTAGTGTGGGCCCTGGGGAGGAATTTGCATCGAGTGGCCCAGATAGAAACTGGGAAACGAGAGGAGCAGCAGAGTAAAAGGGGTGGGACAGGTGCCTGTAGCAGCTGGTTTGGAGTCAGCACCCTATTTACTAATGCAACAGGGGCCTTCAGCTTCTTGTCTTCACACGCTGTTAATTTCAGGTAGCAGACTCAAAGTAATGTGTTTTTATCTTGGGCTTTAACGTTCGTAGTGCCCTGTAGGTTCTGGAAAACCTTCCCTATGTGTGAATGATGACTCCTGTAGGAGAACAGGATGACATAAGGGTTTCACCTGCAGCAATCTGCCATTAGCCTGTAAGACAACCCAAAGTCTGTAAGCCTGCTCCACCTCCTTTTACTCCTAGTCTCCACTTTTTGACCTAAGAGGAGGGGAGGAGTTCTTTCTTTCTCTTCCTCTCTCAAGCCTTAATCTTTTAAAGAGCTTTGGAATTTCATAACAGCCATGAGGCAGTATAGGAAGAAGTGCAGGAACCCTGACTAAAGCTCGGCAGCAAAGATCGGTGGTGTCTTCAGTTATGAACGCCTTAAAGTGTGCTTTACAGACTAGTCCTGGTTTGAAAAGAGGACTGAGGTCCAGCAAACAGTTTAGTCCATCAGTGATTGGCTTCATGTCATGCAGGCATCATGTGTTCCCATCTGAAAATAATGGCACAGAGGAATTTCTTTGTGTTGAGGTGAGAGGTCCAAGTTGATAAGTGGAATCGAACGTGTCGTTAGTCATTTGTTCCTTTAGTCTTTCAATGGGTGGGGATGTTAGGGGGGCTGTTGAGCAGATATGTGACAACGTAAGAATATTTGATAATCTCCTCTGAGTTGAAAAGACTTTGTGTTGTCTCCTCTCTGTGTGTATAGGAAAGCAGGTGCATATCCGTAAGCCGGCACTATCAGCCCCTGATGTGGTCCCGGAGCGCAAACGCTCCACACCCATCAACCCAGCCAACACTATTCGTAAGTGCCTTTCCAATAATCCTGTGTCCCAGCGGCCTTTCCGGAACCGCATCATCCACCTGCTGGCGTTAAGATCTTACAAGAAGCTGGAAGTACTCGCCCGTTTGCAGAGGGACGGTATCAACCAAAAGGATCGGAACTCGTTGGGGACCACCCTGCAACAGGTGCTGTTTGGACCCTCATCTTCTTTCTTTCTTAATGCTATAATGCTCCTATCAACATTCAGACAGCAAAGTGTCCTTGTTCATACATACAAAGTGACAGAGCTGATAACCACACTGTTGTTCATCAAAGTTCTAATGACATCCCAGAAACCTTCTTAAACATGGAATCCTGGCACACAGATCTGTGTGAGGAAATCCAGATCAGATAACGAAGACTGTTTTCACTTAGAGGCGAAACAACCCCCCGATCATCATTTACAGTATTTACATGCACAGATGCTGGACCTGCACAGGAAGTGTGAAGTTTCTAGTCATCTTTCAAATGTAGTTAGATTTCAACTGAACTTGATTTTCAAATGTATATGTGTGTGTGTGTGTGTGTGTCAGGTGGCTAACCTGAACCCCAAAGACAACACATACTCATTGAAGGACTTCATATTTCGTGATGTCCAGCGGGGATGGCCTGGCTACTCTGAGGATGAGAAGACCCAGGTGGACCGGATCCTGGCTCGGTATGAACACAGCCTGCGTCGCTCCCTGAATGTGAAATAACAGAATCCACAACTGTCTCAGTGAATAAACACGTCGGATTGAATGTAGTGCATCTAAAGACAGGTCACCCTTTTAACGTGCGTCTGTTCCCCCACATTAAATCCCAGAGTTTAGTTTTTAATGAAGTCTTTTATGTGAAGCGATCCGTTTTTGAAAACATTGTTCTCTCTCCGTAGGAAAGAAACGTTGTCTTTAACTGCCATCATCAATTGCAAAAGAAGAGGTGACTTAATGAACGTGTTGGTGGAATAGAGAGCACTTTGCATCTTATCAGTGGTTTGGTAGAGAAACGGTTGAGTTTTGCATATCTTACACTTGATGTGGTGCAGAAAGGAAAACTCCACATGACTGTACTAATGAAACCTAATCCTGTTTATTTCACTGTCTGTTGTAATTATTGTGCAGCTGTTTTTGAAGGGGGGGGGGATTTATAGGTGAACAGCTGAGATTTTATTTCAGGGTTAAATATTGTTAAAGTTGCCATGTAAACCTAATGTGATTCTCTTTGACCTGAAAAACCTGTGAATGTGACATTTTACTCCTAACACGTTTGTAATGCGGATATATATTATTTATCTATGTATTTAATATTTTTGAAGCGTACACCGTTTAGAGCTTTGGAGCTTGTTTGAATAATTACAGTCTTACGCACATCCGTTGTTATCATTGTTGAGCATGTAATGCTAACGATTTCCCACGCTTTTCCTTTTATGAACAGCAAATTAGGTCTTCCTACTGAGACCCCGTTGTCGAGCAGTTCTCCCAAAGACAATGTCCCCACATCTCCTCAGGTATCTAAGCAAAATGAAGCACATTCAAAGACACCATGTTCTGTGACATTTTGACGCTAAATGCTCATTGTTCCTCCAGAAGCGGCCAGACTCGGACTTCATCGACCCTCTGGCGCCCAAGAAAGCCCGCATCTCCCACCTCAGTAATCGAGGGCCAGCTGCGTCCTCTTCCTCATCCTCCATCGAGCGCCGGGAGGACGAGGGAAGCCCCAACTCTAAACGCTCGTCCCTTCCCTCCAACATCACCTCAGGCCCTCCCACTCATCTCCCCGTCTCGTCCCACCCTCCTGCCCCCTCTCACCAGCAGCCCAGCCCAGCCTCCCACTCCAACTCACCCAGCACCCCAGAGGGCTGCGGCACCCAGGACCTGCCTATAGACCAGAGTTCCTCTTGCAGAGACCCTTCTCCCAGCCCTTTCCCCCCCGACCGGACCCTGCAGGACCGCTTCCGTCACCCTGTCCCTGTTCCAAGACCAGCCATCTCCCCAAGCCCTCCTCCTCCTCCTCCTCTTCTTCCTCCTCCTCCTCCTCCTCCTCTGTGCACGTCACTCACAGTTACCTCCACTGTCATCAGCAGCCCTCCCTTGTCCAGCAGCAGCACCAACAAAAAGTTTAAAAAGAAATCCAAAAAGCACAAAGAGAAGGATCGGGAGAGGGAGAAAGGGAAACGGACTGAAAAAGAAAGCAGAAGTCCTCCAAGTGAAGAAACTCGTAAAGCAAAGAAGAGGCGCAGCGCTGAGGAGGAGAGCGGAGAAGTTATTGACAAGAATCTTCTCAAAGTTCAAGGTTTGTTTCCATCCAAGGCTTTGAATCATCCACATTAAACATATATAGGTTGATTTTTACCTCTTCAAATATTTTCTTTTCTAGAAAGAACGAGAAGTATTTCTCAGCAACCTTTACATTCTTATTTTGTTGTAAATCTGAACAAACGTTAGGGTTTGACAGGAGCTTACATTCCTATGCTGTTTTTCTGCTTCATATTACATCAAGTCAAATAACTTCCAGGGAACTAAAACAGTGATTCAAACCCTCAAAGAAGTGACAGAAAGTTTTCCTTGTGGCCTTTGTTGTATTTTAAAGTTGTATGGAATTTAAGTGTACGACTTTGTACATGCCACGTTAGAAAAAAAACGGGATTTAAAAAAAAAGGAAACCAAAAATGGCGGAATTCCTTCTGCTGCTTTAGGGCAGGCTCAGGATCCTGGTGTTGTGGGTGTTGGCTCACTGGGGCATTTCCATAGAACAGAGACATTGTTAACTTTGTAGGTAACGCGTGTTCTCTCCCTCCTGTGACAAGTTTAGACCCTGCGTGTTGTTTGTCTAGCACCTGAGTCACAGGAAGCAGAAAAGGTTACAAAGTCACCCCACTTTCCAGAGAGCTTGTTGTCTTTTAAGAGTTCACACACCTTTTAGTTTCTTTATCATCACGCACTTTAAAAAAAAAAAAGAATAGTGCAACATTAAAGCAGTCGTTCTCAACTGGTCCAGCCTCAGGACCCGAGACGACTCTTTAACGACAACCACGACGCACATCTCTATTTTTCAATTCAGTGAAGAATGGTGCAGTTTGGACCAAGAAACTGAACCAGCAAAGAAACAGTTTTGTTCTGTTTCTTTGCTTTCAAGACAGTACGAAAGCAAAGAAACAGAACAAAACTACAGAGTAAAAAACAAACAAACAGAAAAAAAAAGGCACACAAGCCTCCAGCAGAGGATCAGACAACAGAGGTCATAAGTCCAACATGCATCTAATGTTGCATGCATTTAATTTTTATTGCACAAAAGTACAACATTTGCTGTGCCATGCCTGAAATTTTATATATATACATGCATGCATACATAGAAGATATATACACACACATGTAAACCCCCCCCCCCCCCCCCCACACACACACACACACACAGTCATATTGCACTATTAGTCCTCTTATTTGTTTATTTGTTTTGGTGGGTCAGTGTTTGATTTAGTTGAGTCCAGCAGCTTGGATGAGTCTTGTGACTGACGTTCCTCCTCTCTGAGCCTCCACCTGCTTTATCTTTCAGACTTTGGATTGTTGTTCCCTGTTGTTTATCTCTCTCCTGTCTCTTACAGCCCTTCGATCACATACGATTGATTGTGGATTACGCTGATGCACTATATGTTGTCTGAACGTGTCGAGGCATTGCTCTGTGCTGGTCTTTAGTCACAAGTTTGTGTTGTAGGCGTTTAAGAAGTGATAACTAGCCATGTGCTCTCATTCAGTGCACTTTCAGCCCCGGCTTCAATAGATAGAATCTCTTTACCCGTGTGTGTGTGTGTGTATTTGAAAGAGGTGCTGAAATACAACTGATAAATGCATACACTGTGCAAAGACAAGTTATAACACACTTATGTTATTTCAGATAACTTGTTTACATGTTCTGTGTGTCATGAATCATAACTGTAGTTTTCACTCATTCCTACTTTCTCTTCAGATTCTTCCTTTAAAGAAAAGCCAGTCCAATCCACTGAATTCTCCTCCACAAATGAGACGCCCGACTATGTAGTGTGAGTAACCTTAACATTCCTACAGTTCCTCACTTTGACCCTCTTTAACTTCCAGCTCACTCATTGGCTCAGCCTCTCACAGGCTGAAAACAGACGGCAAACTTTTGTTGTGCTTTTCGACACCACGCGTCACATTTCACTATTAACTCTTCACGGCAGCAGCACGCTAATTCAGTCACACTAATTTAGCTTTATACTGTAGCTAACTCTGGTCCAACAGTTGTTGTTCATGGCCTCTGTCAAAGAAACCAATAAGCCTCCCGAGATGAGCCACAGCTGCCAGAGGAGCTTGGAAATGTAGCAATACACGGATGTTTGATTTTTGCAGCATTTTTAATCATGTTCTCCGCGTGACAACATAAAAAAACAAATCTGTATTGTGTTCACAGGAAGTACAAGCCGTTGGTGTCCATGGACCAGAGGCAAAGCTACAAGGACGACTTCAACGCTGAGTACGATGAGTACCGCCTGCTACACGCCCGCGTGGAGAACATTAACCGCCGCTTCACCCAGCTGGATGCTCAGTGCAGGAAGCTGGCACCCGGCACAAAAGAATACCAGGTCAGACATGGAAACTGATTTCAGTACTGTGGGGGATTTTCTCATTTTAGTCCAGATTTTCATCAACTTTATCATCACAGAGGAAAAATGAACAGGATAAAAGTCGTCACGTTTTCATATTTGGCCTCCGACTGTTCAGACTTGTCTGTTATCAAACTGGTGCGACGTTGTGATGCTACACAGCGCGCAGGAAGGCATGGACTATTTTTTATTTAGAATGAGAGTTAATTATTAATGGCCTGGACGCTCCACATCTGCTTGTTGATCCACTGAGCTGTGCAGCCAGCACGCAGCACATGTTGAGACAAATGATCAGAGAGAGGCGCACAGATTTCATTTCACGTCATGCTTTTGTTAGTAGTTAACTCAGTGATGTGCATGCTATTAAACATGTTGTTTCTCATTAATACAGAAGGTGCAAGAAGAAGTCCTTAAAGAGTACAAAAAGATGAAACAAGTAAGTAGCTTCATAGACGCTCACTGATGATGGGTTGTTACTAACTGTATTTGTAGGTTCTTGTCAAACACGTCAGGATTTGTTTGTTAGTGAGTTTCCAGCTGCACTTTGACATGGTGTGTTTGTTTTACAGCGCAGCCCCAACTACCACGGGGATAAACAGCGCTGCGAGTACCTGCACAACAAGTTGGCCCACATCAAGCGGCTGATAGCTGATTTTGACCAGCGCAGGGCCCCGGCCTGGTGCTGAGAGCACAGCACACGGTGTCAGTCACTGAGCAGTATTGAGAGCAGAATGTCGATATCTGTTAGGGGGAGTTTAACTGGCTGTTATTGGACTCCCCTTCAGTTACTGCCACACCCCCCCCACACACACACCCCTCTTCCTTTTCCCCCCTCATCCTACTTCATTCCTTCCTTCTTTTTCGATCTTTGAATTCCACTGGCTTCAATGTTGCCTACAGTGAAAATCTCACTTTGACTTCTTAACCCCCATCTTTTGCTTTCTCGATTTAGTTTTTTTTTTTTTTTTTTTTCCTTCTTCTTATTTCTCAAGGAGCTCCTGTGGAATTTTATACCACTGGACCAGTGGGAGGAGCTGCCTGCATGTGTGACGGGGTTTGAGGAAGTACTTCAGCTCTTCTTTCCTTTTTGAAGGACTTTATCTTCAGGCAAAAAAAAAGAACAAAAAAAATATTTTTGAGTATCAGAGAAAATATTAACATGTATTTAAGTTAAAAACAACAAAAAAAAAGAGGGAGAACTATTTATTTTGGGACTCGTAGTGCAAAAGAAGAGTCCGCAGATGATATATTGTTTAACTTTTGAAAACAATGCAAAAAAATTACCGCGGGCCTTATGTGTTTTGACTTTGTGAAGCCATTTTGCACGCCAGATCCATTCTGTCATCTCATTCGGTGTTGACGTCCCTCCTGCCTCATTTCCTCTCCTCTTAATAACTGTTCCGGATGACCTTGCTGCAGCGTGTTGCTGTTTGAAGACGAAGGAAATGAGACGGGCAGGAGAAATCACAATGAGCTGACTGAGAAGCAACAACAGTATGTGCGCATGGATTGTTAATTTAGTTGTAATGGCAATATGGGGTTATGAAAGTGTGGTAACTAAAGAAGTACACGCCCCTGTCAATAGGGGGCAGTATTCCCTGCACCATCAGTGTTTAGCGTTCACTGTGCATCATGGGTGCCTTAAGGTGTTTACACTTGAGAAACGTCGAGTGAGGCAGACCCTTTGGGTCCACAGGCAACACAAAGGAACTAAAACTGCCTGGAAACAGGCTGTGTGTACGTGTGTGTGTGTGTGTGTGTGTGCGTGCGTGCGTGCGTGCGTGCATGTTGGAGTGGTGGAGTACAGAGACGACGTGGCGTCTGGAAGGAGTGTTACAAATTGTGAGTGTGTGTTTGTATGGTTGTGCATTATGTGGAGTGAGAGATAAAAGAGAGAAAATAATAGAAATGTGGAGACAAAAGTGAGAAATATGAAAAACAAAAAAAAGCTGCTACAGTGTTTAACCAGCCGGAGCACTCAGGATCAACCTGGCTGGAGTAACAGTACCTGATCTTAATAGAAGAGTTAGAGAAGCTCCTTATTTTCTAAGACCCTGGAAAAAAACTGTGGGACTGTGCCTGCTCCTTCAGCTTCACCCAGTGGCAATGATTTATGTTCTTGTTTCAGAAAGAAGCCAAAAAGTGTCATCCAGCAGAGGACAAATTTATTGAGATGTTCAATGGATTTGATCCTCAATTTGAGTTCTGCTTGAACAGTGAAAGGTTTTTTTTTTTTTTTTCTTTTTTAAATTGATAAAAATTTCAGTTCACTTGATGGATGAATTGCTTCTTTGAAAAGTCTTTATTTCAACAAGGGAAAAGTTGTTTACAAATCTGTGTTAAGAGTGTTTGCCAAAAAAATGGAAATACTTTTCTGGTACTCGATCCACAGAGCAAAATGCTCTAATTGGGGCTTAATTTAAGGAGACAGTGTTGATATACAGCATGAGTCTCAGAAATGTAAACACTTTTAAAACACTTAAGGATGAACCTTGGAACTGATCAACCAAGCTCCTCAAAATATCGACAGTGGAAAGGTGTTGACTCTATACTTGCCTCCTTATCGTCCAGAAAACCGATTCAAGTAAACGCTGGCCAGTTATTCCTACAGATTTTGGTTTTGGACTAAAAATCAGCACTTGTTTCTTTGGCGTGTCACAATAGCAGACCAAAAAAAAAGTCAACAAGCGATCAGGCTCTACTAAAGATCTATGTTTAATATGACTGTGGGCTACAGGGTCAGTCTTTTGGTTTATTTCTCCTGTTTTCCCTTGTTATTGTCATTCCCAAGAATTCAAAGAGTCCCAAGAGCCCCCCTCTAAAATATATGTTGGTGCTGATGCTACTTGTTTGACCGTCTTCACAGCTTGTGTCCTCTTCTGTCTTTAAAAAAAAAACAAAAAAAAAAACATAACTTAAAAAGGGGTCTGATCATCAAGAGTCCGCATTATGAGCGTCATTGTGATGAGAGAGAGATCTGATCAAGAGTCTTAATGAGGAAGTGACCATTTATAACTACTTCAAATCAAGTGTGAAGTCTGATCCTGCCCACATGAAGATGTACGAGACATTTCAATAAAAATCAACATAGTTTTACCTGGAGAATCTCTTGTTGTATTTCCTTCTCTCTCTCACACACACTCTCTCGCTCTCTTTTGAATGCCTTTTTTCAGTCTTGTTACTGAAAAGTCAGTGTTATCAAATGTCACAAGTGAACCATGATTTGCAGGCATTGTTCTGAAAACCAGTCGAACTGTACGACAGCGTTTATCTTTCAATGTTAGCACAGGGCTCGTTGAATCTGAATTTGCTGTGCTTGCTTTAGAATAACCTCCTTGCTGAATTTTTAAAGTCCCTGCAGTTTTGTCACAACCCATAATACAGCTAAGAAAGACACGCAAAGGCTATAATTAGATAATTTATGTATGTATTTTAAAAAAGCTCCTTTTTAAAGGTGAAAATATCCAGTCATGATAGCTTTTTAGACTGATATTACAGACTGAGCAGTACATCTTCAGTGTTCAATTAAACAATCCATAAGTATGCACCATATCATTTCAACCTCTTTAAGAAAGGAAAGGCTCAAGATGCACTTTTAGGTTATTAGAGGGTCGTCTGAATACAAGAATAAATGAATCAATCAGATATGTTTCAAGGTATTACACATATATTCTAATGACAATAAAAGAAACTAAGCAGCATCGGAAACATTAAAATATGAATATAATAAAATACCCAACACTTAGAGTCAGTCGCTACAGAAAAAAAGAAAACCACAGCTTGAAAATAAGATGTTCCTGTGCTGGATAAAATAACATGACTGGACATACCATACATGCCTTCAGGTTCTCTTTGTGTGAGCTGTTCAAACTGGTGAGACTGGTTTGAATAAGTAGCAGTAGATCTTAATGAATGTCACAGGGCAGCAGGAAACTCACTAACAAAACATAACTTTAGATTTCACAATGTTTCTCTCACTATTTGAAATATTACTTTATTAAGTTACTTCATAGCAGTCTGTTGCAGCTGTGAAATTAGGTTGTTGGAATTACAGCAGATGCAGAGATGTGCAGGATTTGTGTGTTTAGGGTCTACTTCATTTAGCAACATGGAACATGTACACATTTGCCCAGGCTGCATCCTTTCTCAAACAGTTTCTTTTGTCATGATCAAATGTGAGTCATTTAAACGTGAAAACGGGTCAAGACTGAGCAACTTTCCTGAGCTGGAACCCATCCAAACTTTTAGGGTGTAACGTTTAACAGGGGGTTTCATTTTTCCCCCCAGTCTTCCAGGAAACCCGATGACATATCAGGGATGGAGAGAAGAAGCTGGTGAACTACGTACATGACATAATGTGATGCAAAAGCGGTAATTCATCAAATCATTCAGGAGGTGATTTTCACTGGAGTCCTGTCAGGTTGCTTTTCATTGCATATCTTGGTTGTTAAAGCCCCTTTGAGGAGTTTTAAGTGATGATGTAACAGACTGAAATAAATACTGATGCTTCATTATCATGAAAAAAAAAAATCAGTATTTTTATAGGCTCTAATGTCTACAGTGACGGCTGCCAAAGGCTGCTGTTCTGCCTTTTATACATTTTCTATAGAACATATTTTGATTGATAGATGCATTAGACTGACATCAGAAAGCAGGATGATTTTTTTTCCGGTCAGAAAATACTACCATCATGTAGGCAGCACCAGCAAAGAGATGAGAGGTCACGCTTGGGAGGCTTCAAAATATACACACAATACTAAATTAAATTTCTCCGCTCGTGACATGAATAAAGGATCTTAAACCAACAAATGCACATTTCAAGATCCGATTTGTTTACTTATTTCTTTTTTCATTGGCTTTGGTGATGTTATTTATTTGTAAAAAGTGTTAGGGAATAAGCTCCCCTGTAGTAGGGTTCAAACTCCTGCATGCAGTTAAAGCTAACCCCTTTCACCCTGTCTTGTTAAGGAACCTTTTGTGAATTGGTTAAACGTGTTATTTTACATTAAGTTGAGCTCACATGCTATTAAATTATCAACAACTTGATCTGAACACCAAATATGTTGTGTCAGGAACATTGTTTATGGTATATGATCATGAAGCAAAAAAAACCTTACAATTTCCTGAGTGATTCTTAGGTGATTTAGTGATCTAAAGTCATTTCTTTACTTCTTTGTTAGTTAGACAATGAATCGGCGATAGATAGATAGATAGATAGATAGATAGATAGATAGATAGATAGATAGATAGATCTGAAGGTTCAGGGACTTCTTTTGGAGGAACTAAAGGTTCCTGTGGCCCATAGCTGTCTGAAGATCTGGGAAGTTTGTGCAAATCCGGCTGTATGGCTTTGCAAATGACTTTAATGATTAACAATGAAGGGAGAAAAATGTTTTGTGTCATTAAAGAAAACAAGACTCAAATCAAACTGTTAGAAGAATAATCACTGGATATACCTCACTCTACTCATTTCACCAAGACACACCTTTTAGGAAGATCAATGATATTAAGCCCTGCACTGAATGTCTTAAAGTTAATATTTGGGTAAAGTATTCTTTGTGATTATGACATTTAAACTTTAGAACATCGGATTTTTTGATTTTTAAATTGTGAATACAGAAGAGCTTTGTAGGGATCATTTTGAAATTGTGTTGCTGAAAAAGTCACCAAAGTTAGTATGATGAATCTTTTTTGAATGGAGAATAAATAAAGAAAATGTCATAGTCACTCATTATTTTACACAAATCATTTTTGCTGAAGTCAAACCAAGTAGTTTCATCATTAGTGAATAATGCAGAACACACCTAAAGTAAAAGTGAACAAGTTGAAGATCAGATCAAACCTCTGACTCTTTTCTTGCTTGCTTTTCTATTTATTTTTAGTTTAGTTCATTTGTTCTTAAAGTCATATTTAGTCTATAATAATGTGTTTTGTACCGTTTTATTAATGTAACAGTCGAACTTTGATTCACATAACGGTAGGGTAAAAACAATGGGCTTTCAGCTGCAGGTGATCTAACAACACTGCTGTGACTGACCGATCACAGTCATTCAGCTCTGCAGGGGCAGCATGCTCTAAAAGTCTCTGAACTCTGAACCTTCAGAAAGTACATAATCCCTAGCAGGGTCTTTTTAAGGGGTAAACTTCTACCCTAGAACTACATTTGTATCCTGGTAGATCTGGTGACCATCATTCTGGGGTATAGTTCCTCCGGTCGAAAAGGGGCTTTACATTTCATTCGCGCACAGGAGAACACAGTGTCCCTTTAAGGGGCGGTGCCTCCCCTCTTACGTCATTTTGATTGACAAATCGCATGCACAACGATTGTCTTTCTTCTCTCTCATTGATCCCACTTTGACTAGTTCACGGGTCCAGTACCACAATGGCGCAGCAGTTTGTTCAGACTAAGATCAAAGGAGACAAAGTGGTGTTGTTCATAAAGCCCACGTGCTCGTTCTGCGTGAAGGCGAAAGATGTTTTGTCGAAATACAAGTTCAAGCCTGGACATCTGGAGTTCATTGATATCAGTGGACGCAGCGACATGGCCAACATGCAAGACTACTTCCTGGAGCTCACCGGAGCCCGCACGGTAAACGCACAGCTGCCTGCTCATACCAGAGACTGGAAACACCAGATATCTGTCTGTGGCTCATACAGGACTTAAAGCTATTGAAAACACAACACGTGACATGATTTTCTCTCTTTTCTTCATGTGTAGCTTTGGAGAAAATGTTTTTTTTTCTATACATTTTTTTAAATCAAATTATACATTAGAAGTATTAGTGTTGGGCATACATTAGTTAGGGGGATTTATATGTTAACATGCAGTTTTCAATAAGAAGAACTGAAGTCAACCAGGAAACCAGTGAATAAAGAAATAAGCATATTTAATCAGGGAGCCCCCCCCCCCAAAAAAAGGGAGTTGCTTTGACTCAGCTCTTAAGACAGGCAGCTGAAGTATGGAGGCTGCAGTCCACGCCCTGCAGGTCACAGCTTCATTTTAGCCCTGTAACACACTTAGCACAGTATACTGAGCACACACTTTCTCTTGTATTGATTTGATTGCAGGTCCCACGGGTGTTCATCGGTGAAGAGTGTGTTGGGGGCGGCAGCGACGTAGAGGCACTGCATAAGAGTGGCAAACTAGAGAGTATGCTGCAGTCCATTGGAGCCTTACAGTGAACGGCTGCAGAGGCACAGGTACACAACAACACGCTCATTTGCACAGCTGTCATAAAGGGAAAGACAGAGGGGAAAACCTGTGGAAAGAAAGGACGGGAGGGGGGGCCGGTATAATGAAACAGGTGGGAACAGGAGGGTGGGTGTCACCCCTTAAGAGGACTCGGAGCAAGTTGTTAAGTGCATGAATTAGTAACAGTAAGTGCTCATTATGGCAGGAATAAATAAATGAGAGGAAATAAGATGCCCAAGGTGGTGCTCCAAGAGATAAAAAAACAAAAAGGGAAGTGAAAGAGATGGGAGGAGTATTTGCTCCAGGCCCACACAGATGACTGCCAGATAGGAGCTTGCACCTCAGGTAATGATAAAAAAAAAACCATAATGAATGCATCATCAAGGGGCCTGAGGGGCTGCTGAAAGATTTGATGAGCATGAAAATAATGTTAGTGTTATAGCCTTCACGGGAAGCAGATCTTAACACTAATAATCGTTTTTAAAACGAGACCACGGTGTCTTTCTGGAAGAGAGAAATCAAAAGAAATCCACACAAACATCTGGACACTGACTATTCATCGAAAACATGTCTTTATTTAAAGTCAGACTTCATGTTATCTACACTTTGTACAACAGTGGCCCCGAGGAGCCACACACTTGCTGAAGATGCAGCACGATAGTCCACGTAGTTTTACAGTGGAGCTCTTTCACGGTTAGTTACTGCTCTTCTTTTGGGGAGTTGTTTGGGATTGAACTGAAGATTCCTCAGAGGATGCACTTTGTTCGATGTGGAACAACAGCAGGGTGAATGTACTGTATAACGGGTGCTGCAAGGTGCCAACTGATGTCACCTGTAAGCTTTCAGGATCTCTCAGTGGCAGCTGTATTTGTCCTGCTGCTAAACACCCGCTCTAACACAGTTTGTTCACAGCTATTGAAAGTCATCCACACGTTCCAATTAAAGTTCATAATGGCACACTGTGTGTGTTTTATTATGCTGTAGGCAAATCAGACAGACGATGTCTAGTGTGTTTTCTTTCTTTTCAGAACAGTGAAGCAGTAGACCGTAAAGTAGTGCGACCCGGTCGTCTCTAATCAGAATGTAAAAAAAGGAATAATCATGTTTATACACAGTTTACAAAAATAATTGCAGCACCAATAAATCATAATCTGGTTCTAATGAAAAACAACCGCCTTAAATAAAAAAATAAGATAAAATAAATTATGTTTCCTACCCAGAGGCATTGTGGTTTTTTAATGTACCAACTTATCTCCATATTTATTATTCATTTCATCTTTACACGACTTCTTCTGTATACATAAATGCTACAAAAGGCTTTTCTCCTCTAATGTGACAGAGACAAAACGTTATTATTGCGAATAAATAAGAAAGAGTCCCCATGTTTATGCTGCAGAGAAAATGATGTTCAAGTCCAGCTCATGGCCGTGTGACGAAGCAGAAGTCAGTGAGTGTTGTTATAGATTTGGTTCACAGCGCTTCGTTTGGATGCAGGCTATGTGGAGTGGAATTTGTAGTCTTGATTTTTGAGTCATTTCTTCATGTAAGGCAGACTGGCTGATGAAACACCGACGATGAGGATCAAACTGGATTCCATCACGTGCACGTACAAGTGTTCACTTTGAGACAGTCACTGCTGTTCTGTTAAAGGTAGAGAAAATGTTTAGTTTCTTTAAGTATTCCACTTAGTTGGTCCTTCTTGTTGACTTCTGATGAAAATGAGCACGTGTGCGCTCCCGCTGTAAGCCCGCTGCTCGTGTAGGTCCACGCTCAGCTGAAACACTGATCGGGTCAGAAGTGAGCACTTCTTTCAGGTGATGATCCTCAACGTGTGCTGCGGTTTATTTCAAGGAGGAGCCGCCCTGTGTTCACCTCACAGGAGAATCCTCCAGACCAGTTGCCCGTGTACTTCAAACCGGTCTGCACATAATCCTGGTCCGTTCCAACAGATCTGTGGTCGTTTGATATGTCGGCACTCTTAGTGGAGCCTTTTTATTATTTTTTTTGTCATCTTCAAAATCCTACATTTTGCTTCCGCCAATACAAATCTAATCTTCCAGTCTGTGGCCAGAGAGTCATTTTAAATCCAGATTGGATGTGAAGGATTGTATTGCCCGTTATAGAATAGTCATTAAACAAAGGTCACACAGTTTTTCCTCCTGGGGGGGGGGGGGGGGGGTCTTATGACGTTTTCCTCTGTAACAGTGTCCGTCTGAATCAGCCCTTCACCCAGCAGCACACCAGGGGGGGGAGGGAGGGGGGGGGGGGTCGAGCCTTCTTTTCCTCAGATGTTCAGTGTGACTCTGTCTTAATTTTCCCCCCTCTTCCTTAGGTTGTTGGCGTCCGAGGAGGGGGGGGTCACATGACTATGCAGCGGGACTTGCGCAGCTTGCGTCGCCGCTGCTGGTACTCGCTGAGCTCCTGCAGGTAGCCTCTGGACGGCCAGCGTAGCCTCTCCACCTGCTCCCGCTCCTCCTCTAGTCGACACAAACACACACATCACACTCTGATCTGCTGCAAACTCAACCATTGGATGCCTTTTTTTTTTTTCTGATAGAGCCATTACACCAAAATTTATTGCGCTTGGCACATGCTCACACAAACACAAGGCAATGACCCCCTGGGCTTGTTGCCATGGCAGCCAACAAGGCTGAAATATCTGATAAGATTTAGTTTACACGACGAAGCAGCAGACAGTCTATGAAGATCGATCATGTGTTGTGTATTTATTCTGGCCTTTGACTTCACTTTTGTGCCCTTCAGTAGCCGTCCAATGACCCTTCATGATATTTGTCTGTATGACTAATGATGTTAATAAAATCTGCTGCTGCTCACTGGAGCCGTGTTGCTGGAAGTCTTTGTAATAAGCTTGTGAGTGTGCTTATGTGGCCTGTTAAATGCATACGACTTTAATGACATGCATAAACTTATAGTGGTTAGTACACTATAAGGAGGCATTGTTAACATGTGCAGTCCTGTGCTTCACGGCAGGGTCACATTCAATACTAATCTATTCACAGGGGATCATAACAAATCTAACAAGCACATCTAATAACAAAATAAATACACTTCAGATGATTGTTCTCAAACAGTCAAAGTGAAACATGGTTACTAGTGTTTCATTTTAAAAGAGTGGGCACCTTCATGACACCGTACACATTTTAGAAATAAGCTATCCCTCCATTCACAACATGAACCTGAGTCAAAGGAGCCTAGCAGACTTTCACTTTGTGCAGATCAAACCTCTCTGCAGCCTGGAGGTGTTTCTGTTCCCTCTGAGAAGCTTCACTTGTGTCTGAAAAGATGGCGAGCTGTGTGAGGATGTCTGCACACTGACCTGAGAGCTCCAGGAAGTCGGGTTTGTGGCTGAAGATCAGGTAGTTGTTGGCGATGAAGTGTAGGAGCCAGATGTACAGCTGCTCTGCATTGTGGCACTGATGAGTCACACGTACAGGGTTTCATTAAGAGCTCATGCTTAGTAATTGGTGAACATGAACATTGTTGCAGGTTATTGCTTTTACAAGTTCAACATACAAGCTTGGCATTAAAGGCGGGATGAGGCTTCACGCTCTTGTACACTGAAGTGTCACTGACCTTTGCCCTGCGGAGGAGTCGAATCACACTGATGCCCGTCGACGACAGCTCTCTACTGGGCATGCTCTGAAGGTAAGCGCACACGCACACCTCACACAGGTGCTGTAGACGTTTCACCTGGTACATCTCGGCACAGACCAGCACCGCCATGGCCTGCAGCACGCTGGCTAGAGTGGACACACAAACACAACCAGCACGCTGGCGTTTCACACGGTGCACATCCAACACATCCACACACTCACTGTGACTCAGACGGGGTTCGACGCTTTCTTTATAAAAACAGCTCCACACATGTTCAGCATGCTGGCCTCCAGGAGGAATCAGAAAGACTCCCAGGAGTAAAGGAAATGTTTTTATGAATACTGCTTCAAAAGCCTCACTGACAGAGTCAGTGCAAGATGAGAAAACTTGAATGGTGTCCCTTAGAGAATCAGAGCCACAACAAGGACTCTGCAGTTCCCTTAGCACTCATTTTTTCAGCACACTGTTGTACAGTTTTGTTCTCTTAATCATAAAAGCTGCAGATTAGTAACTAGCAGGTGAAGAGCCCTGCTCCCCCCCAAATAATGACGTCCGTTTGTTCCAATAGAGCTTTAACTGTAGTACATCACGCTCACACCTGTGATGAGCTCAGGAGCTCCTCCTCGTCTGTGCTGACGTCTGTTATCCAGGTTTTTGATGACATGTCTTACTTTTAGAAGATGAAATATCCAATTTAATAAAGCATTCTAATGGGGTTTTTTTGGGCATCTTTGTATGTATTTTTGTGTTCCTCACCACAGAGCAACTTTACCAGTCTCTGGAACAGAAACATCATCCATTTCTTGCTCTTTAGATTTTGCATCCGTTGTTCTGGACGTTTTCGTACAAAACCCTTAAAACTAAAACTACATTTGAGTGATAACGCGCGTCAGCACACAGACTTAATCTGAGCTTTGAGCTTGAAATAAAATACCTCGGCAAGAACAAATGAATAATTGAACAAAGCTCTTTGTGAGCTGTTATATTACTTCCCTACACACACTTGTACAACGAGCATCAAATAAGGTAAGTTGGGCCTGTTATGTAATGTCAGGATGTCAGATCAAATCGCTCCTCATGTAACCTGATTCCTGCCATTCAGCTCCATCACCCTCAGCCGTGTCCACTTCCTCCCAGTAACACTGAATCTCTGCGCAGTCATCTCAACACGAGACATGAGCGTTCCATGTTTTCTGTAGGGACAGTAAAGCGCCCTCCATTCTCGGGGTACAAGTGCAGTCACCTTGCTTTGACCTTGAGTGCTGAGCTCTTACATAACAGTGCAGCAACTTCAGCCTCTGGAGCTGTTCCCTGTGCCTTTCATTTCCCCTGATTCAACCTGAAGCTGCATCTGTGGAAACGGCCCGCTCACACTCCCTGAAGCTAAGCTGGTTCTTAAGCGCTGCTTATTGAGGGGTTTTCATCTCTTTTTTTTTTTTTTCATCCAAACACCTCATGCCACAAAAATAAGGAGATCGTCAGCTCCAAGTTCCTGCTTATTGAGAACAGATTATTCTACACTGCACACGCAGGCAGCGTGTTATGCTTTATTATATGAAGATGATCGCTAATAATGTAATCAGCTCTGTCATTAGGTGACTGTTAATTACAGTTTGATAGATTGTTCATACATTAAGAGGAGTGAAGGGTGCTTTACTGCGCCCTAATAATCTGTAATCATTTGTAATTCAAATACGAGATCCACCTCAGATAACAGTTAATTGGAAACACACACACACACACATACACACACATACACACACACACAATACTACCACAGTCCCTTTAGACATGACCTAAGCGTGACATTCAAAGCTGTATTTTGTCACTTTTTAGCACTAGAGGGCAGAAAAGCCCAAATATAAACGCACAGTAAGCCAGAGAGATATTTTGGTTCTTCCTGTTGTTCTTTTTGTCATTCAAACACAAAGCAGACATAAATCAAACATTAACCAGACGTGGTCACAGATGAGTTCATGTGGTGTGCAGGTGACCTTTCATATGAGCAGACAAAGATAAGGTGACATGTCTGTAGTGTGTGTGAAGCCCGTTTGCCTGTAGCTTAAGCTTGATCTTGTTGTCTACTGCGTATCACACACTGTCTCTTGATTCAGTGTTCAAATAAAAAATGTTACTTGACGCTCTGTCAAGGTTACAAAAACACACACTTGGCAACATGAAATAATCTATAGCTCACTGTCATCATCAGAGAGAATTATGGGTGCTAAAAATGTAGCGCACCGTTTGACAGATAGAGCTGGAAGAAAACAAAACAAAAAAAACAAACGTCGGGCTGTGAGCTGGCAGCATTAAAAACAGATGAAGTGGTGATGCCACGGGCGAGCTTGTCACGTCTAAATCTAATAGAATTTTAAGCTCAGTGCTGCTTTGTGCGCTCCTCCTGAGACTGGCGCTGGCAGCATGTCGCAGTCACACAGATGGTTGACAGCGCTCGTCATCTGTGTTTTTGTTTCTGGCCTGCAGGAAAACCCCACTGTACCTCTCTCAGGCCTTTGTGTCGTCCACTCAAACTAAACGTCCGTGGTCCTTTTCAAAAAGACCGTTGTTTTTTTATTAGTCAGAGCCAGCGCATCTTTAGTGACTTTCATCCCAACCACCGATCAACCGTGCATCCATTTATAGTTATTATTCATTATTATACAACACAGACTCAGTTTGTATTACAGCAATCTGGAAAATCCCAGCTCTATGAAATGAGGCAACAGGGTTTAATTAGTCGAGGAGAAGAAGAAGAGGACTGTAGGGATGTTTTCTTACTATATTTAGTCCTCTAATTGAAGATGTGTTTTCAGTTCAGTCAATAATCTGAAGGAATGCAGTCATGGTCAGAAATGTCTCATTGAGAACACGTCTGGCTTCTGTGCAAAAAAACCCAACAAAAAACTCACCAGGACAACAGGAGTCAGTGTAGAGGTACTCCAGGAAGGACAGGAAGGTATCCGAGGAGACGCCGTGGATGGGCACTACTCGGCTCCGAGCCTCCGCATACTTTCCACTGAACATGGCCGCCATGACGTCACAGCGTGCCACTAGCACCGCTCGATGGGCTGGCAGAACGCTCCCTTTAACGCAAACAGACGTGAAGAGTTAACGTCCACATGTAGAATTTTAAAGTAGCTTTTTAGGAAAGTCCAATCGATCAGTGGAGGGAGTGGAGACAGGAAGTGAGCATTCAAATGATGTCACAAACCACAAGTGGAAAAACTCCCCTGATCGCTAACATTTCTCTCTCGCCACATTACGTGAGTGGAGAGGCCAAACATAATCTCATGTGGCTTGTTGTGATCTCTCATAATAGGTCATATATATGAAAAGGAAACAAATGACATGAAGAGTCAGGGCACACGTCCTGACTTAATCACTGTCATTAGGCGCCGTTAACAGTAAGCGACAGCTCGCTCCTTTCACTCCATCAGCGTGTTAGCATGAAAAGAAAGCACCGAGGACGAAGCCAAAAAACCCCGTCTCTGTGACCTCCTCGATGTCACGCTCAGAGGTGCGAGGACCAGAATAGCTTGCTGCACTCTTGATGAGATAAATATTGATTGAGGAGACGCCTTGAGGCTTCGCTGCTGCTTTTCTCTATTTGATGCGGTAATAGCAAATATGTTAAATGCAGCTCACGGAGGAGCTTCTGCTGAGACGAGAGCTGACAGGAGCGGAAGGCAGCTCGTCCCTCAGACTGTTTTTATCTCGTTTGGCTTCCAAATGGACGAGCGGGGCCGACAGCCTGAGCTCATAATTCAATCACAGCTATAAAACGTGACCTTCGTCTGCTCTGTGCCGACGCATTCATTTGTGTTCATCTGTCTCCCTCAGAAAAGCACACGTTGGCACGCACCCACCTTGCACCATGAATATGACATCGGAGTAAAGAGGAGAGTTGAAGAGGTTGACGAGAGTCTGGGGGCCGAGCTGAGCTGCCCGCGCGCTCGGGGTGTCCCTGGGGCCCTGTGCGCACACACACACACACACACACACACACACACACACACACACACACACACACACACACACACACACACACACACACACACACACACACACACACACACACACACACACACACACACACACACACACACACACACACACACACACACACACACACACACACACACACACACACAGACAGACAGACAGAGTGGAGAAGACACCAAAAGACATTCCCCTGTTACTAGTTACCAGCACAATTACCGTTCTGTGTCTCTATCTGACGACCACTGTAGAATATAAATGAGCTCCATGCCAGTCTTGCTTGGTGTTCGGTGTTACTACTCAAACATACTTGAACATGGATGCCAAGAACAACATGCCAGAGCAGGCTTCCAGACCGAGAACATGGCTGCCCCCACACTGTGTATTTATTAACACAGCCCTGTTTGTTCAAAGCATTTGGAGGGTTCAAAATCTACACTGTGTAAAAACAGTACACTGCAATACACGAAGGAAGAAATCCTCACTGTTTGAGCGGTGTGTTTTTTTTGGCCTCTGATAGTTAACGTCTGAAAACAAGTGTTGTCAAAGCATCCCTTGACCTTGCTCAGCCAACGGAAGCACAAAGACCTCCATATTCCCTCCCCGCTCTGCAGCAGAGCGAGCGTTCAGAAAACGTGTCAGCAGAGGCAGGGACAGAATCAAGCCTCTCTGCATTTTGTGAATCAATGCTCAAAAAGCTGGTGGAGAAAAGCTCCGAGCCTGCGTCGCAGAGAGACGACGACATCGGATTGTGACGGGACATTAGGGAGTGTCGTCGTGTCAAAAGTGCGCTTCAGCGAGAAGACTGCGTACGAAACCGATGCAAGGCCCCGGACGTGTCCGATCTCCTGATCATGGTCTGATGTCTTTGACATGGAGAGGCCAGCTGTTTTTATGAATTAACAGACGTGATGCTGCAGTGTTTAACATAATGCTGACGATGGTTATTATGTATGCCAGTTATTTGTTGGGCAAAAAAAATCTTTAACGAGCTTCTCTTGTTTATCTGCTGCTTATCCCCACAGTGGCTGATACGTGCAGTAATTAAATAAACACGCTAATTATGGCCGACTTATCACAACGCTGTTTGTTAACAAGGTCTCACTAATGAAGACACCGTTAGTCTGCCACTTCAAAAGCAAATGTTTATACCGTTAAAGACAACATCTGACACATAATAGATATCTCATGACTTTTGCTGGGGAGTGCTGTTCTGAGATATTCCTCCACAAATGTGTTTACACTTTGAATGACGTCTTTGCAGAAGTGAGGTTGTTTTGCATGCTGAACGCCTCACCCTGTCTCTGCCGATGAGAGATCGTATGCGTTCCATAAGTTGAGCCACGGCGAGCGAATTCTTCAGCTTCTCCTCCAGCGCCTCCTGAAGGTGTTCCCACTCCCACGCTCCTACAAAGCATCCACAATAGTACAGTTTATTAAAAAACACACACAGAGACCAACTCTTTCTTTCCTGCTGGCACTGCACTCTGACCACCCACACACCTAACATCCAGCGTTCTGGGCCTTTGAGGCTTTTTTTCCCCAAAACGTGTCTTATTATATCATTCATGTCCGCTCCGGATGGGACACTCAGTCCGGAAAGCATAAACAGAAGAGACAGAGACCAGAATGCCTTTGCAAAAAAAAAAAAAAAAAGCATTATTCAATCTGCCCCCAAAGTCAGGAGGTCAAAAGTCAACAGTGACGAGCGCTTCAAAGTCGAGCTGATGCAGATGGAAATTTAATCAAGTAAAATGTTGACATTTTGACCAGATGATTCGAGGGGGGCTCATTTGGGTGGAGGGATTACAATGCAGGCTGTGATAAGTCCTTTCACATCATTCAAAGCTTGTGTGAACCGCTGAATTTCAGAGATCACCAAATGGAATAAGAGTCCTCCTCTGGTATATCAGCATGAACATATATCCTGATATGTAGGTCTGAACATGCTGTCAATCACAGGCGATGATAAACCTGGAAAACAAACGCTTTGAGAGATATAACTAATGAGCAGTAAGACATAAAACTTGAATTTAAAAAGCTCTTTTGGAAAACATTCCATCTCACTCATGTCAGCCTGATACTGAAGCGCTGCGGCTTGTCCAGGTGATGCACTCTGTCTCTCTGGGACGAAAACGCAGTGTGGGGGGAAAAGGGAGCAGGGCAGGACAAGATTTATCTCGTCATTTCTTCATAATGACAATGTTTAGGCTGATGGAGGGATTACCTCAACACACGCTGTCGGATAATAACACGGCGCTGACACCTCGTAGGCACTGGGACAGATTAGTTGAGGCGGTGTGCGGATGACCGATCATATGGCCCGACAACGATAAACTTGTTGATTGAAACTTTGACAAGCCCATCAAGGTCATGAGGCAGTGTGGTCAGTGAATAAATGACAGGACAGTATTACTCGAAACACACACACACACACACATAATGTATTGTAAATCCTCTGTGTCATACATTTAAATACGTGTGCTAAACATACACGTACAAAATAGCAACCAAGTGAGGAATGCAATGACTCAGCAGCAGAGCACACAATGAGACGGAGTCCAACAGTGTTAACATCACGCAGGATAAGTCACGGCCTCTGTGACTGTCCACAGACACCCCAGTGACAAAAACCCCGAGCCTTTTGAGGGAGTGTGGCACTGTGTCTTCAACAGACTCATGATATTGTGATGGAAAAGTTCTCCGTCGAACCAATTAATTGAGATACAACTGACAGTGCCAGTGGAGTCACAGTGCCAGGAGATGATTTTCGTCCCTTCTCTCGGAGAAAAACAAGGACTGCATGTGGTGGATTTACTGCGGATAGAAATCAAATATTGGCTGTCTTCGCCTCGAATGTCTCTCTGGGCGAGAAGGGCAAATGTTCAAATCTGATAATTCCGTTTAAGAAAGCCCACTACTCAGACACACTGTATGTGAGGTCAGCTGCTTTAAACATACAGTCAGACCCGCCATGTTGAAGGTTAACGTTACATTACATCACAGAAGGCTTCACACCCTGCAGTGTTTTAGGAGTAGAAACGTGACATCGGCATTCTGCACAGCACATGCCCACATGTTTCTCTTCTGCTGCTCACTCTGAGCCACACACACACACACACACACACACACACAAACACACATTATGCTCTAGTGCACAGCTCCCCCACCAACCAAACACTTTCTTTCTTTCTTGAATCCTTGTGTCCCGCTGGCTTGTTTTCACTCTCAATTTTCCTCTCCATGCTTTCCCATATTCGTCTTCTGTTGTTCAAAAAACAAAATCTGCACAATTACTAATATACCTGTGTGAGAGCATAATCACAGCACCCTCATTCTTACAAACTCTGGCCTTCTTATTTGTATTCATACCGTCACTCATAGAGACTCAGTCTAACCCTATAATCTTCTTCTCTGCTCCACTCAGCCTTCTCTGGCAGCACACACACTCGGCGCACATGTTTGTGTGTCAGCCTCTGGTGAATATGAGTGAGTGTGCACATGATTGTTTCCTCAGAGCATCACTGCTGCTCACATACATGTAAAGAGGCAGCCGTGAATCAGATGTGAGCCACGCTTTGTGCCATAAGGACTCCTGCACGATATGCAGCCTGTGATGATGAGCTTGGATGCACGAGGAGCTGCCATCCAACATGCAGCAAGCATCTTGGAGGATTTTCAGGACAGTGCTGAAATCGCAAAGATGTCACGCGGCTCTTTAACCAGGCTTCATGCACGAGTTAAGAAGATGCTTGATGCGAGCGCCGCAATTTACAACAGCTGCAAAAAACTGCTGTTTTGGTTGCATGTTTATCCGTACATATGCCTGCATTCTTGTGAGATTACATTTTATATATATACATATCTATCTATATCTATCTATATCTATATATATATATATATATATATATATATATATATATATATATATAGAGAGAGAGAGAGAGAGAGAGAGAGAGAGAGATGATGTTTATTTTACATGACAGTTTCATTACCAAGTGCATGCTTTGTTGAAGAATATACAAGGCCACTGTCACAGGTAACAGCAAACCCTGGCAGCCATCAAATTGATAACAGTTCAGTTTTAGTGCAGCAATCCCTCCAAGAGTCCATCATGTTTGCTAAATCAAAGTATAAATAATGCTAAATGGTAAATGGACCTGAGCTTGTACTTTTCTACTCTTCTGATGAGTCAAAGTCCTTTTAAATACACAGGTCACATCTACCCATTCACACACTGCCGGCTCCTGAATGTAAAGTTTCCATCAGTATTAACTAATCCATTCATACACATGTAGACGCTGCCAACGAAGCAGCAGGACTAACTAAGGGGTTAAGTGTCTTGCCAGAGGACAAGTCTTGCCAGAGGACCAAAACCTCCCCGGGTGAAATCCCAGATGACAATACTTCAGTTGCTTATGATAAAGCAGTTTCAATTTGAAGGATTTCTGTTCCATAATGGAAAACTGGAAAAGACCCAATAGAATAAAAACTGTCCTCTGCTCCCCGGGGACATACATCATCACATCTAAATGACTGGAAAAGGATAACTGCTTTCATTGAGAAGAGCTCCTATGCTGTGAATATCTGTCAAAGTCGACTAGATGTATTTAGACTGTAGTTTTTTTTATGTGCAGGATGTGTCTTACGTTACAACAGAAAGGCTAAGTAGCAGATTGTATCACCAAGACTTGGTTATCAATAATGAATTTATTCACCGCGCTGTGAGTGGTTTGTAGCAGGTGATAACTTCACAAATTCATCCAACCAGAAATCATCCAGTGTGATGGGTAAGAAATTCAGACTTGCAGATGTCGGTGTACAACATTCAAGGAAACGTTTGAATTCTAGTCTCAACTTTCTTCTGGGCACGCCATCTGATCCTGATGCCTGGACGTCAGTGTGGACAACTTCTTTATGGTGAAATCATTTGAACTGATGAAGATTGGGGAGTTTTTCTATAGTGTTGTCATTTTGAATGTTGAAACTTAAAATACAGAAATAATTCAACTGGGTGTCACCTCTTTTAAGTCGCTTCAAACCAATGCAGCATTTAATATAATGCAATTAAGTTCAGAGAATGAACTCTAAAAACTTTGAATATGCTCCTTTTCAATAATCGCCACCATCAAGTTGACATCTGGCCCTCTGAGGGAAAGCTGGCGGGTTGAGTTTGGTCGGTAGGTACAGAGAGTGAAATGCTTTCTCTCCTTTGGTGATCCATTGACATTCTTATGCCAACTTCACTTTAAAATGTGATTGATCCAAAAGTCTGCTTTATGAAAAAACCCTGCAAAACCATAATTCCCATCAGCACATACTGGACTTTGTGTTTATGTTAATTAGCAAATATGTTTGCATGCTTACGCACCAGAATGACATAACTAAACCAACATGATATCAAGCATTCATTCTGTGTACTGCTGGTTTTACAGCAGTAGTCAGAACAAGTTCTTCATTGTGTTGCATCGTGCTAACAGTTAAGAGAGGTTAAAATGCAAAAGGAGAATTTCCCGGCAGATTAAAGTGCTGGTTTCATTATTAATTTTTCAGCGTGCAGCGTTTCATTTTACCTCTGTATATGAACATGAGAGTCTCCCACAGGCACATACACAGCAGGGGGTCCTTCACCACCAGGCGAGAGAGGCGTCCTGTCAGGTGCCCCTCTGATCGGGGCATGTCATCAATAATCCCTCCGTCCCAGGTGGAGAGCAGTGAATGTGGGCCTCCATCCCGCTCTCTGCAAACACACCGAGATTGAGGACGTTCCCTGTCCAACCACAGATGAAATGCATTTTCCGTCACAGTCACAGAACAGTGGAGTCTGCAAAAAGAGATGAGCTCCTGCCGGCTACACAATCAGGTGCTGGAAAATCTTGTGAAAGTCAATCCCGGACAAGCTAATATCTCTCCTACCTGGTCTTGGGCCCCAGGAGCAGCTGTCTGAAGTACGGGCTGACAGCACACAGCACAGCAGCGTGCGCCCACCCCAGCTCTTTCCCCGAGTCTCCCGCGTAGAACGCCACATCGGCAAACTGCACGCCACGCTCCAGCAACCACTGCATGTCCTGGGAGAAGCTGGACTCTTCTACACGAATAGGGGGAAGACGGGCTGAGAGGGAGGAAGAAGGAGCACAGAGGGTGAGACAGAGGACGGATGAGCTGTGTGGATGGATAACCAAAGTTGAAAGTCAAGCTTGAAAGAAGTTTCAAAAAATAAAAGAAAAGTCAACCTTTTTTCATTTTCCCTAAATCTGCTTCGACCACTTCTACAGATGATCAATACATTATGTTATTAATGTTGGGACTTGTTGAATGTTGATACAACAAAGAGAACCGTCTAGATCTGCTCTCTTCGTAAAGTACGTCTTGATATAACATCGGTCGTGTATTGATGCAATACAAATCAAGATTGATGAATTGGTTGATCAAATATTTTTTATTGGACGGAGTGTAAATTAAAGACCATGAATACGTAACAATAAAATCATAGAACTGGGAATTAACTGTCAGTGAGCCTCGTATAATATTGCTTCCTAAAAGATTGAGGGGGGGAAAATTGCTTTGTGATGCTTGTTGTCATAAATTCAGATAAATAAGAGATGACAAACCACCAGGCTGGAATGAAAAGGAAGTGGGTTTCACAAATCGTAGTCCTATTACATTCCTATTCATGCCTATTACAAACTAAACCTCCGTAGACCTCGGCTCCTTTTTTTTTTATGGCCGCTCAGATCTGACTGTGCAAATTGTTCTGTTACTGAGTCAGTGAACTTCATATTTAATGCAAGCTGCACTGGAAGTATGAGTTAGGAGTGTTGGACTGACACCAAGAAATCCAGCAGCACCGGCTGCTTCTTTGGCTGGACTTCAGTCACTGTGTCAGATTTAGACACACACAGCAGCTAAGTGGTCAGACAAGAAGTTTACAGTCAAAGTTTGAGAAAAAGAAAAAAGAGGCGAGGAGACACGCAGGAGGATTTCAGAAAGGAAAAAGAGATTTCGGATGCAACGATTGTAATCTCACTGTGTAAATCAGTTATGCTATGAAGTCTGTTTGTGGTTTTTGAGTTTTGCTTCTGGCCAAATTAATTGAAATGATTTAGCTTTAAATACAACTTAAAAAGCTTTCAGTTGGAAGCAACGTCCAACAGAATGGCAGCAGCATGCAGATTTAATCAGGCTGTCTATAAGCCAATTAGGTGAAATAGTTCCACAGAGTGAAACATAATAACATTAGCACAAAGGGAGAGCAGAGTTGGCTTCAGTCTTTGAAGCTTCGTAACAATAATTAAGGTTGCTGTGTCTCTGATGTCGAATTGTATTTAAAATGTGACTGACTTGAAGAGCTTTTTGATCTTGATCAGCATTTTCTTCTATCGTGTCTTATAATTATTACATTACCTACATGTAAGTACGCCTTCATTACATTTACTGTCCAACGCAAAGGAACCTGTTGAGCTCAGTGGTAAAAACTGTGTGGAAAAACTTCTTTGAACTCAAGTAAATGAGTGAACTCAAGTGATTTAAAAAGTCAATAAATGATTATTCTTTCCAACTTCTCAAAGAGGAGGGACATGTGAGATGTTTGTCTTTCCTTTCTTTGTACTTTTAAACTCTGACGAGACAGAACAAACAATGCTAAACTGTGAGGAAAATCAGGAATACGCTGCCCTAAACTTCATCTTCTCAAACTGAGATTGATATATTAGTTCACTGCACAAAAGTTTAAAAGATATATTTTAAAATATTAAATGAATATAACCACCTGGTTCTGTATTTTTGTCAGGTATTTAAGCATTTAATCAGGTTAATGATAAGGTTACTGAACAATCCTCTCTCGTCCCATGACTTCATCACTGAGCTGCCTCCACACTTCAACCCTCGATGTCGGGGGCTGAGAGCAGCACTGTCTTAAATTGATTTAAACGTCAGTGAATAAAAGTAGTCTACCTAGCTCTTTGTCTCTCTTCTTATTTCCAGTGTGGAAGAGGGAATATTGATCTGATTAAAACCTTTGTGCTCAGCTCTTTTTGTGGCTATTTGAGCTGCAAGAAGAAATCATCTAGTCAAGTCCGTTCAGGTCAACAATACCACCAGCTGCTAATTGCTAATGCTAATTAACGAATAACAGAAAAAAACAAAATGACTGAATTAAAACAACAAACACCACATGTTAACACCAGCTACAGAGAACAGCTTTAATGTTTAGGTGCGATAGTGATCCTCTGACCTGGTTGTTCTAAGTGAGGGGGTCGGAGCTCGTTCACTTTATTCCCTCTCCTCTTCTCTGGCCTTTCTTTAGCTTTGTGTTTCAGACACTGAATCATGAAGTACTCCAGCTGAACAACACAAACATCCACATGTTAGTTCCAATGCAATGCATAGACACAACCACGTTAAATCAGCAACTCCTCTCTTTGGCCACAAATATCTGAGAAGAACAATGCAGAAACCTTTGGCTCCTCTACTGAGCATGTATCAGTCTAAAGGAAGAGTTCATCGGGTTTATCAGACGGACAAATACATCCTGCAGCATGATTTCTACATGAAGGAGAGTGCTGACTCGGTCACATCATTGATCCGATGAACTTTCCTTTCAAGCTTATAACAACTCTTAAAAAAAATCATTTAGTAGTCTGACATTACATTTGACTCCATATAAGAGTGACTTGACCACTCACCACACTGCCAAAGTAGCGGCCCACAAACACATGATTGAGCGAGGGTAACTCCAGGTAGGTGGCCCCTAGGTCTCTGGACAGCTGCAGACCTTCGCTGTGAGGCACACAGCTGCTCCAGTCAGACGCACACAACGGACAAGTACACGGCGGGCCTTCATCTGGACACAGAATAGAGGATTTCATTCATTAAAACAGTAAATGAGAAAATGTTTGAAAAGATATTTTAAGGAGAGTGCATGGGAAGTTGCTTCATGAGCCTGGTGTGAATTTGACATCAAAATGCCCTTACCTTACCCTAAAACCAAATGAGCTGCACGGAGCTCTGAGACACATTTCAAAGAAACCAGCGCTAACATTGTATCCATGCTATCAAATGTTAAAACGTTCAATGTCAATGTTTATACTTGGAAATAAGTGAAAACAGTCTAAAGACAGAAATCCCACCAAACAAATCGCAACACTGGTCGCTCTGTTTTGTGTTGTTGTAAACAAAGTCGCCACTCCTGTGGTTGTGACCAATCAGAGCACTGCCTGCTAAGACGACCATCCAGAGACAACTAAGTAAAAGACAATAATGTACATATTGTTTTTCATGATATATCATTAGTTGACAGAGTGTTTTTCACTTTCAGCCCACGGTTTGAATTTATGTCTACGGGAGAAAAGGATGAATTCTCTGCTCAAGAGAAGAAAAAAAAAATCGATCCTCTCATTCACAACGCCACGTGCACTAAAAACCAGCCTTGCTGTGGCATGTGTACACGCGGACCAAAGAGACAGAATTAGACGAGAAATTCGGAAGGATTCGCTTAGAGGAAGAAAAATGCACAAAAGAGAAGAGAGCCAGAGAGAAAGAGAGAACAAGCCGCTAAGTGCCAAGGCATTTGATAAATCATTCTGCTTATAACCTGCAGGCATGACACAGAGAAGGAGCCAGACAGATAGTGTGTGTGAGAGACAGAGAGAGAGAGAGAGAGAGAGAGAGAGAGAGAGAGAGAGAGAGAAGCAAAGTGTGTGTGAGAGTCTGACGGCAGTGACTTGGCATATCAGTGCTATATTTGTGTGAGTGTGCGTGTGTGCCCTTGGATAATTCTGTCGGTGCTCCTGCGTTCAGCGTTGGTTTAATGGCTGCATTAATGCACGTACAGCAGCTCTCTCTCTCTCTCTCTCTTTCTGCCACCGCTGTGCCTGAGGTGGGTCTATAGTCGAGCGTCAGGAAGCGCTCTGAGCTCAGCCGTCACTCTCTGTAGTCATAAGGGGATGATGTGAAAATACTCACAGCAGTAACACACTGAAACACAAACAAAGGTTTCAGACTACAGGTACCTACTCTCTCTCTCCTCTTCAGTCTCTCTCTCTCTCTCTCTGGCACAGACTTGATTCACACTGTGATCTCCCTGCTGCAGAGCTCTGACAGGTTCTCAAAGTAAGTTGAGCAGACAAGCTAAAAATACAACCTGGAACATTTGATGAGCTTGACTACCGCATCTGGATTCAACGAGGGTCAGTGTGTTGTAAAAACACACCCAGGATCAATTCTCTGTGTGAGGCAGCCCCTATTTTGGATACAGCTTATACGTAAAGGGTTGTTAATTTTGTGGTGGACTTTTGGACGATTACACAGCTATTTAAGAGCTGTCTAAATACCTGTCCGATTCAAAGGCTTATAGTGACATAAAACAACAACTTAATGTCTTGATTTGTTGGGTTTTCTGCAGGGAGCCTGTGAGCTGACAGCCTGAAGGCAGTGAGGGGAGATTTAATCATGAGCATCCTCCTCTGTGCTGGGAGGACACAAGAGAGGACACAAGGACAGACAGTGATCTCAGTGGCCAAACCACTAGAGCATGACAACTGAAGGACTGAGGCAACAGTTAATTAACCATACAAGGATATCAAGTTCAAAGGCTGTGAGATAAAACATTTTGTCGGCGCTGCTTTTAAAGCTCTACTGTTTGTAATAAAGCAATGACAAACTGCCAGAGGTAACCTCAGTTGTCAGGGTGCTGATGGCAAAACTAAACTGTATCAGCCCCTGACAAAAACATAGAGAAAAAAAAAAAAACATCCCCACCGTTAAGCCGTGCTCCTACAGCGACCAGGATGACAGGCACGCCCCAGTGCCTCAGGAGCGGGCGGAGTCTCGGGGCGTAGCCATTCCTGACCTGCTGGAAGGCGAGCTTGTCAGTGACTGAATATTTGATGACCAGAATGTCCGCCTGCTCAAGAACTTTTCGTACGCTGGCCCAATCGCTGTCCAACAAGTCCTGGAAAAGTCAAGAAAAAGGACAACAAATATAAATAGAAGGAGGTCAGAGGAGGACAGACGTGAGAAATGCAAAGCACACGATTGCATGTATACCGAGACTCCAACCTCAGATAACCCTCACCCTTCCCCTCTGAGTCTCCACAAGTATAATTACCAGAGTGTGGCTCTTGGGACTTTACCCCCCCAAGGACCTGTGCTGGGCTACTTGCTCAATCTAACCCAACCTTATTCAATTAATTAGGCTGGAAAAACAACACTTTAGAAAGCTCTGGGCAATTTCAATAAAAAGGACACAGATATATAAAATTAGACTGACAATCTTTCCCCTCAACCAGCCCAGACAGGTTTAGGCAGCCCTATGATAGGACCCATACAGTGCTGCTACCAAAAAATAACAGCATTCAAATGCTATTAAGAACAAAAGTTCTTTCATCTTTTCTGTGTGATTCATTTTTAAATAGTGTTCCTAAGAATAGAGACATTTTCATAAAGCCTGCAATTGTCGCTGGAAGCCAAGTGGCCTTGGAATTTGAATAGTACTTCTGAGAAGTGACGCAAAATCTTTTACATTGGCAATGCTCTGGACAAAGAAAAAAAAACGTTTTGTTTGGCATCTTTGCTTGCTTTGCAAATAAAGCCTGATTAGGTGGCACACATTTAGGACAATGAAACCACAGCAACACCTACAAACACTACCTGAGGCCACTTAATTATGCCATTTAATTATAAATACATGAATGAGCAAAGCTGAGATAATGTGGGTCTAGGGGTTTCCTGAGTGTGTGCTGCCCAGCTCTTACCCAGCTGGGACAATCCCGAACCACCACAGTGACATCTCCAAACACACGTGAGGAGTACTCCATGAAGGCTGGGTTGTGCACGCTGTTCTCCAGGTCGCAAGGTCCCACCAGCGCTCCATGACCCAGGTAGCTCCAGAGCAGGCCTCCCTGCAGCTGCCCCTGCCCCATGATTTCTTCACCCCCGGGTCCGACTCCTCCAGGGCACTCGCTGCCCAGAGCCACAATGTGGATGGACCTGTAAGGCAGATAAGTCGTGGGTTTAGAGTGACTTGAGTAAACGATGTTCCAGAGGTAGCACACAAACAAAGGAGGCACCTCTCCTTGATGTGCTCCTTATTATTATTCATGTCTATCACGGAGACAGTGCATCACCCGTCACTACAAATGGACTGAAGAAGCTGGACAAGGCCCTTATATTACACCCCCTGAGAGGGTAGCTTTCAAAATATGGGGAATATTTTCACCACATTTACATGTTTCATTCAGTAATGGGAGAAAGAATTAAGCATGCGACCGATATCCTACCAGGAGCCCCATCTCCTCACTTCCCTTTAATGAGTTGCAGCTTGGGAGCAACTTACATTGTGGTCACCGCGGTTTTGTCTGTAGGCTACGCTATGGAGCCCGTTTCCCTCACGGTGCGTTTCCACGCCAGTCTGCAGTGGGCTTTTTCCGCAATAAGCCGCGGCTCCGCTCCGTCGTTAATCCCTCTCATCGGTGGCTGCCCCCCCGGGAGTCCGGCTGCTGGGGAGTTTCACAGTCACTCGCATTTCCCAGTCTCGTTATTCATTCATAAATGCGGACTCCGACACCGTCCCGAACCGACCGCAGAGGCGCACCGGACAACCCAGCCCGCGGAGCAGCAGAGGGTGTCAACAGCAGCGCCCATGGGCGGCTGATGTGCTCACACACAAACAAGTTGTCGGCGGTAGAAAACACAATTAACGTCGAGGAGCAGCCTCTTGCCTCGGTGTCCAGACTCTACAAATGACGTCGGTGGATAAAACAAAGTCTCACTGGCACAAAACAACTGGGAAGAGAGAGAGAGAGAGAGAGAGAGAGAGAGAGAGAGAGAGAGAGAGAGAGAGAGAGAGAGAGAGAGAGAGAGGTGCTGAACAGAGAGCGCTCGCGCCTGACTCAGCAACACGCACGCGGTCATACAGACGTAGAAGCAGCGCGCGCCAACACACACAAACCTGCCTGACTTCAACCGTGCTGTCGACCTGCAGGGAATGACATTGTTTTTTTAATATTCAAACATAGCTTTCACTTGTGTTACCTTGTGTAATATTTTAGCAGCTTCACCTAAAAACAGGGCGCTCACTTTGGCATTTTGTTTTAGTGTTAAAATGTGCTTTACAATGTAAATCAATAACTTCAGTTGTCATATTGAGTAAGCTGTTCAACAACAATGACAGGAATGTCAGCCATAATGAATAGCTTAAGTGTTACAGGAGAATAGATTTTTGCTGATAAGCCTGGAGGAAAATTTAGCTAACCCAACTGTTCGAGTTGTAAATAAAGGGGGGAAATTAGATCTGGTTGACTGTCTCCTGGGATTCCATAAGTCTTAAGGGTTGAGTTTATTTGCTTTGTCATACAACAGTGTAATTTCTTGCTATTTTCACCCCCCCCCCCCCCCCCCTACCCCCCAAGATGCATATTTACAGTCCATGAATAGAAAGTAGGCTTATATACATTTTCACCTTGTTATCTTGGTTACAACAATCCACTTGAACTATACTGCACATAGCCACCTAAAAGCAAGGATTCTGATTCCAGATCCTCACTCTCACAACATAACTATATTTAAATATTTAATGTCTAACTGTAAGGCACCAGTGCAAACCCATGTTCAAGTGACATCATGGCCTTGTGCATTTCTTGATTATATTCGAAACGTCACATAGACAAAGGCCTCAGACTGCAGTGGGTTCGCTGTAGGCCAGCTGAAGAGATCATTCATGAGGAACATCGTAGCCTGTGTGATCTCAACCCATGGCATTTACAGTCCTAGTTTGCTGTTCATATAAGACTCCACTAAGGGTATACAGAAACAATGAAGTAACCTGAATGTGACAGGCTGTCTCTACTCTTTACATCAAAAAGTTTACAAACCATTCTGTCTTTTTGCCAAGGATGACTAAATCATGACCTTATATGACACATCAACAACCTCACATGTGTAATTTGTTCTAACAAACCTACTAGATTAATGACAGCCTGATGCATATCAACACTTCAAATGTAAATTTAATGATCTAGGTCTGATAGTCATTGGTGTTTTCAAGACAAGGATGGTATAAAAGAAGATGCTATTGAGACTCATTATAGAACTTGTGAACATGTGTTTGGGGGCAAAACCGTCCTTGTCTATTTTTTCCTTGTTGCAAAGTAACAAATGTAACAAGAAGCAAGATATAAGAGATAAAGATGAAGCAAGTGAAGTCATGAATGTTTTCGGGAGCCCCTGTATTTCTAAACAGATACAGCACAAGGGAACATAGAAGACATAAGAAACAGGACTGGTGAACAGTGTCTTCTTGATGGCTGTCATCAAACCTAAGGGATTTGCTTGCTGTATACCCAGCAAAGTTTCTTTTTTAATTCAGTCACTACAGTGAAACGAGTTCTTCACCAACAAATAAGAAACATTATAAAGAACAAATGCTTGAATCTGTGCAACCTATACATTCATGTTTTCGTTTTCTATTTTTGTAAGGGGACAAATGTACATGAACATCAAAAAACATGTCAAAGAATAATCATTTTATTCTAACCCTATAATACATTTTCACTTTGGGATTTAAAAGATCAGTATAAACCTTTTTATCTCATCGATTCATTCGCTGTATGCATAATGCATGAGGAATATTAAAGCGCAGGGGGATACTCTACTGTTGGCACACGTTTATCTGTCTTGTGCCACTCCATGATTAGAAAAAAGACAATGTGAAATCTAAATTAATACATCATAAATGTATTTAGGGAATTGCATGATAAGAGATAAGAGGGTTTTTCAGTAAAACGTTTTAACATCAGGTAACAAACGAAGTAATTCAAAATTCTAAATAATCCCAAAGTCTTGAAAAACACAATATTTTTTCTAGTTGTATGTGATTATTTTTGGTATAAAACAAATGCATGCTGTTAAATATCCAGTCAATGGATGCCATTCACATCCATCTGCAACATGAAGATCAAGATTTCTCCTTTTCAGCCGCCGCAGCTTTTTCCCTTTCTATCTTGCCCTTCTCTCCCTGGTAGTAGTCTGACTCGATCCAGCCGGCCACGTCCGAGAGTTTGACATAAACATCGCCGTTGTTGTCCTCAGTGACCGTGTGGACCCGCTGCTTCACACCCTTAGAGTACCATCTGGGCACAGGTGGCTTCTCCCTGGGGTTGGTTGCCTTGTAAATGCTCTCCCCCTGGGCGAGACAGATCTTGTACTTGTGGTTTGGACAAATTATGCACAGCTTGCCGTCGAATTCCTGCAAAAAAGCAGGTCAACAATCTCATGGTGGATAAGTGCAGGTCATTTGGGCCATTCAACATTAGCATAATATTCTAATTTTATGCATAGTTGATTTCTTAATTACAGCAGACTTCAATGGATCAGTGTGACATTGAAAAAAATGCATTTCCTTTTTAAATTACATATTGGCTTCTTTCCTGAGGGTCATATAAAAAGAACAATCATAAAGATCTTAAGTCAAATGTATACCTTACCTCTATGTCTCCAGTCTGCAGTTCTCCTCCAGCATCTGTCCAGAAGGGAAGAGGATCAGTGTATTGCAGAATAAGCAAACAGTTTAGAACACACTAACATTTTGCTGACTGGACACACTTTGGAGGAGATATGTGTTAAAATGTCCAGTGGTTAACAAAGCACAGGAGTTTTAAATATTCCCATGACAGGTTTTTCTTATGGCAGCAATTTATTTTGAAACCCTTGAAAGTAAGCATTTGTTAACAGCACCTTTTATCCACATGAGAATAAAATGTTTATCTTATCAGATTTGAAGAGAAACTAAACATCATTGTTACCCTCTCCAGCTCTCAGGGAGGAGCTGCTTTGAGTTCAGAGGAAGAAGAAGAACAGTACTCACGGTAACAGTAAGAATCCATAGCATAAAAGACTCCCTGGTGGTGAATGATCAGTATGTCCCGACCTTCTAGTGTTCTAAAAGAGCGCTTTGCTTGGATGAGTTCATCCTTTTTCCCCACAAAATAAGGCCCTCCAGTGGGCTGCTCCTTCGCCTCCATATCCTGTGAAATGTAGTTTTGTGGGCAAGCAAGACATTTTCACATTTCAGGATTTATCTCAAAGAAGCGTTTTATTTTCTTCATGGAATCAAACTATCATGTGTTACTTCAGTTTCCACATGAAAAGTGTGTCTTTTAGATTTGTCACTGGGATTACTGTGTTGGCACCACCCATCACAGTTGTCAGCTTAAATTAAGTCTCCAACACCTCCACAACATTCAGCTGGAAGAAACCAAGCATGTCTTGGCACCGATCAGCTCTACTCCAAATAAAGTCAGAACTGCAATTTTAATCCCTCGTATCTGTGTCATCCTCACAAGTGTCACATTGTTAAGGATTATTTGATATGGTCCCTATGAAAACAATCAACTACCCGACACATACAGTATGCAACCTCAAGAAAGTGAAACAAGTTCTTAGAATGTAATTTTTTGGCTACATTGTTGTACCATTTGTCAATAAAAGACCATAGACCTAGATTTGTGATAAAGCACGAGTATAGTACCAAAAATATCTAGATGCAGGGGAACCTGACCCCCAGTGCAAGCAGAGTGGAAAATGAGCACTTCAGTGAAGGCTGAGTAAGCACGGTAGTAGCAGCAGCAGCGAAAGTCGCATGTCCCAAGGCCTCTGCTAAAACTACAGACAGCAACATGCGGTGAAGGAGGAAGCTACAGAAGAGCAAAATAATTGGATCTGACAGGAAAACAATCTTTGACTGAACCCCAGATGACTATAGGCCTATGCTAAATGTAAACAGTTCCTTATTATGCATGGAGAAACATTACCTTTGTATACAGTATGTACTTCTCTGTATCTCTCCTACATTCATTTTGCTAAAAAATAACAATATACATACTGTATGGATACGTTTTTGTACCTTGAAACACAGCAGCGCGTGTCCCCTCCGTCAGGCTGGAAAAACTGTGTGGCTGACAGTTCCGCATGTGTGGGATGTCCTTGTCTCTTCTATCTTCAGATACAAGCTGCCTTCAGTTGGTCCTATCTGAGTTGGGTTCATTTCTTATCTGTCTCCCACAGGCAAAAAACCCCAGAAGATACACATTTGGCATAAAACAGTTTCTCTGACTTTCAAAGTAATTTCCAGTATGAGTCCATCCTTTAACTTTACATATTTATGACTGTTATTTAACTATTAAGACTTAAATTGTTTTATAAATTGGATTCATTTCTTTATCACCTTCATCTGTGGTTATCACATTCATCTGCAGTTGTACTGTAGTAGTTAGTAGCCTACATTTACAGTACATTTACTCAACTACTCAAGTTCTCAGTCACCACAGATTTTCTCTTTTCATCTTTTCTTTGTTTGTAGTTTGTATAACTTGGAAGTATTTTATTTGCCACTTTGATACTTTTAGTTGTACTAGTTTTCATGTAATAAAAGATACAACTTATTTATTTTATTAATAATAATGTACTTTATTGTTATACCAATTTTCAAAACAGGGTTACAAAGTGCTTTACAAAATAAAGAAAAAATAGAGAAATGTAAGGAAGACAATGTTTAATGATAACAAACAAGATAGTGAGAGATTATACAAGAGGAGTTCAACAAATTATAGAAATAAAAACTAAATAAAAATATTCTAAATCAATAAAGAATCAAAGGAATAATGAAAAAATAATGTAGTAATGCAACATTACAGACTATTAAACTCAAGCATGAAACACTGTTACACTTATAACAGTGATTTATGATAATTAAAAAAAGATCCATTAGAATAACATGGTACTCTATTAGCCTATAATGCTATGGTATAATTAACAAAGCAGTCTTCCTGTTTTATGCTGTTCAACATGAGTCTAGTTCTACTTTTCTTTTTATAAATGTTGCTCAGTGCAGCTCATACATACTTTACTATATATATATATATATATATATATATATATATATATATATATATATATATATATATATATATATATATATATACAGTATATATACAGTGTATATATATATATATATATATATATATATATATATATAGTATAAATTATTTGTAGTATATCATTTGTAATATTTGTAATATATTACTTGACTCTGGATTTTATTAAATTTTGTTTAAGTCAGGGTTTGATGGACTGTAATTATTAATTAACGCGAGAACTGTGAAAGCGGAACTGAATGTGCCATAACCCCGTTAGGGCACCGGACTCATTTAGTCGGTGCGCCACGGAGCTCCGCTGTACTGCCCTCAGCTGTAGGAATAAATATAAACGCCCAATAAAATCCTATGTTGGACCGTAAGTTGTAGACATTTGGTAATATTTTATTGATTTAGTTATACGTTACAGTTACATTACACGCTACGACGCTACACAACTATAAGCAGACCGATGAGTTAGCCCACAGGTTTCTCTGCTCTGGTTACTAAAAGCTACAACACACTTTCTGCAACCCTGAAACTAAATCAGCTCAAGTTCCAGTGTGTGTGATAAAGGCTGCTCTCAATCCAGACACTGAAGGGTTTAAATGTTTATACTGTTATTGTATTCAAAGACCTTAACCGTCGCCTCTCAGGATAAAGTAGAAATGACTGATAGACTTATGAGCAAAGCCTGGACTAAAGCCAGTAGTTAAACATTTCACCATAGAAGAATAAAAGCAGTTTGTGTTATAATCGACTGAAAATGATCTTCTAGAAGTCTCCTTACATGTCTGGTAAACAGAATAAATACAACACCCGTATAATGTTTAAACAACTTACTGAACATTGAAGAGGTAGTTATCATCTGTGTCCCACCTGTTCAGAGCACTTAAACCACGTGAACCCTTTCATGTAGAAATACAATAGTTTAAAGGTAGTAACATAACTTTTAAAAGGGCTTTTCATTGTAAAACTTAACTATGTTGTTTTGTCTCCAGGGAGATGGCCCTGCGTGCTTGTGGATTCATAGTGTTTCGTCTCGCCAGTTGTGCCCCTCCACCAGACAACATTGAGTACCTTCTCTTGCAGACCTCTTATGGAGAACACCACTGGACCCCACCTAAAGGTGTTCACATTGACTAAATATATATTACTCATGTTGTACTTGGTGGTAAACACTTATGAGCTTTGACTGTTTTTTTCCCTCAAAAGGTCATGTGGACCCAGGCGAGGATGACCTCACCACAGCTCTGAGAGAGACCAAGGAGGAGGCAGGCCTGGGGGCAGAGCACTTGCGGGTAATAGACGGCTTTGTGCAGGAGCTTCGTTATGAGGTACGAGGCAGGCCCAAAGAGGTTCTGTACTGGCTGGCTGAGCTGAAGGACCCGGGGACAGCGGTGACTCTGTCAGACGAGCACCAGGACTACCGCTGGTCCCGGCTGGAGGATGCCTGCACTCTGGCCGGGTACAAAGACCTGCAGGACACACTAAGAGCAGCACAAACACACCTGGAAGCCCGGCAGGATAAACCGTAATGAACAAGAGTGACTGTGCGGACAGGTTGAGCACTCAGTGTGACTGGATAATGTCTCAGTGAAGTTTAAATCAGGTTGAATCAGATAAATGCGTCGTCTCTGACGAGAGTTAAGCAGTGTTGCTAAACCAGATTAAGAATGTGATCTTGTTCATGTCATTAAATGAATACTTCTTCTAAACGTACATAAATAAAGAACCACACAAATCAGACAAGCACCCTCTTAACGCTTGAACCTCAGAGGTGGAATAATCTGCCTTTCCCTGAACAAGGGGAGATGTTTAAAGAACTTGGCACTCATAAAGAGACAGTACGATGACAAAAGTAACTTCTTCAGTAAAATAAAAATGAGTGAATGAAATGAAGTTGCAAGCAGGAGTTTATACCACTGGGTGGAGACAAAGTAAAAAAAATCTTTGCCACAGAGGCCAAGTTTTTTTTTTTTCCTGCTCTCATAATCCAAATTAAAGTGAGATACCACCATTACTCCTGCAAACGAGTTCTTGTCGAGAAACTAAATGCCAGTAAAGTACATAATTTGGAGATTCAGAACTGTGTGAATGAAATTTTAGTGGGACTATCATAAGATAATGAATAGTGGTAAATGTGCACATAGTTATAAATGTCAGACACTGAACAGCAGGTTCACAGTAGTTTCAGGGATGATATACTAAACTTAATATCATATAGTCCTTAAATCTAACGATTCACAATCAGTCTTCTTTTCATTTTGTGGTGTCTGTACAGTGTATCTCATTCATATCATGGTGTCCTCACTCGTATCATTTCATCTCACTCAAGTCATTTTTTTTGATTAAACAAGATGAAGCTGGAGCTGAGAAGCTGGACCTTTTATCCAAAGTGAGTGATCTCTTACAAGCAAATGATGCGTCTCCTGTAGGACTTCGAACCACTATGCTCAGTGGTGATGTGGTGTTGTACTATGTACGGTTCTGCTCTTAACCCCGTGCTGCAGCAGGGTAACATCAATAACCTATACTGATGGGATAGAATGAGGGTCATTAAAGAAACAAATGGGTTATTTTAACTTCAGAAGCACTTCATTGAATATAAAACATATATATATTTTGGGCGGTCTCTGGACAAAATACCCAAAGTAACCTACGTTATTTTAAGTATTCAGTTTCCATTAGTAGCCTACACAGTATGCTGTAAAACCAACCTTTAGATTATATACAAGTTGAAATAATTCTGTATGACACCAGGACATCATTGATACTAATTTCATGCCTGGCGGAGCATAAAAGCTCTTTGATAAATGATCAGAGAGAACTACTCTTCTGAAAATGAAATGAAAATGTTTATCATAATTTAACTGCATCCGAGCAGATAATGTCATTTCATAATAAGGTTTAAAGTTTCTTTAAAACTTCTTTGTACATTCAATGGCATAGTTTATTGAAGGGCCTTTAAAAGGGCTGGTTCACAGACAAAATAAAAGTCCATAATCCCTGCCACTTACAATACTTCATTTCCTGATTCCACTTATATTCAGCGGAAGTGAACGGAGTTCAGTTTGCGCCGTTAAGTGAATTGAAAAGTGATATTGAAAGCATTCTGCAGCAAAATGACCACCACAGAGATACGCTGAACTATCAGCACTTCTGATAAGAACAATTTCTCGAGGTCCTGGCGGTGACCTAAACAGGATTTGTTTGGGGCCGATAGCGATATAGGATAGGATATAACTTTATTGATATCAAGGAGAGAAAAAAGCAGATACAATTTCTCTAATCCACCTCGATCTGGTGTCTTGGTGAACATTTATACGGTTTGAAAGCCTGTTTCCCTTTTAAATGGTGCCTCATTTGGAAGGAACATGAGTGCGTGAGATATGTGTATGTGGGCTGTGCCTAAGAAAAACTTCTCCGCCAATTCCAAACAGCTTATTCTGGTGTTGCTATTGACTCTTGTTTTGAGCTTCTGATACCCCAGGTGCTGCCGATCAAATGCCTGATTGCCTGATCTGAATCGGCCCGTGCCATACAATGCTACTTCAAGTCAATGTTTCAGCTGGAGCGTGATCATGCTTGTTGCGTGTTGTATCCATATAGCGCCCTCTGCTGGTGGCAATCAGAAAGAGAACGGGCATTTTAATGCAATGAAACTCAAATGAAACGATATATGACTAGTAATTAATTCTAGTGATATCAGCATATATCAGTGATAAAAGTAGCAGATAGTATTTTATGTATATTTATATTTAGCTCAACTTCTGGATGATTTTAATCCTATCCATAGGTAAAAAAGTATCCCAAGAGTTTGTTTTCCTGTTTACTGCCCCTTTAAGTGAATATATTTTTACTGGAACACACTCAAATCGAAGAAGCATGTGGAAGTGATCTGTTGTCAATAGCCAAATGAGGTAAAACCTAAAGGCAGGCTTTAGTGACACTTTTATTTTGAAAGGTTCTCCAACTTAACCACAATAATGGTATGCTTCCTTCAGCACAATCACCTACTTAACTCCAAAAAAAACCACTTCCCTGTGTTTTGTCTGATTTCCATGAAGAGTGGGCTTAGCAACACATACCAAAGCTACATTGAAAAACAAACCCAACAATGTATATATAGATTTTTTTTTGTTTTACAATAAAATCTTCATGAGTGGCGTCTGCTTCCTCTCAAACACAAATTGATGAGGGCAAAAAAAAAAAAGAAGACACAAAATCAAAGAAGAAACCAACACGGACAGCAATAACATCATTGGGTGTGGACACACTGTGGACACGCAGGTCTCAGTCCAGTAAGGGTGCGACAATGTGAGAGTCCACACTACACTCTTGTGCACACACAAAACAGATAAAATGATCAAAACGGCTGCATTAAGTCTCCTGTCTGTAGTTTGATTGAACAGTTTAGACTGCAGAAACGTTTAGCGAATCATTTCTTCGGATGAATAAAAGAATCCTCCCTCTGCTCTTTTCATAAAAACAAGGCATGTCTGAGTAATGAGGAGGAGGAGTTTAAGATTGAGGAGCTCTAACTCATTACTGAATTGCTATCATAAGGACTAAACTATGCCAAGACTGTGCTCAAACAAAAACAATAATGCTGATTACAATTTTTCTATCTGCTATCTAGTGGGGGGAAAAGCTCGGCTCTTACACAATCCATCTAGGAATTTGCGGAAATCCATATTTTGGCTTTTAAGATTTCATGACACAAGGTAACATCTGGCCCTTCTCTGTCCAGTGGTACCTTAGTCAGCAGAGAAATTGTTTGGCATGTAACCCTGTAAAATCTCTAATTGGTAAATAATAATAATAATAAAAACCATGATACACATATTGGTGTTAATATAAGAGGTGCTGGTTCACCTGTTGCTGGTACAGGCTAGCTGTTACACCCTATTACTTGTCTTTGTGCAAACTGAACTAACTGGCTGCTGGCCTTAAGTCTGTTTTTTTAAGGATCTGACATCACAATGGTATCATTCTCCTTGTCTAACTCTTCTCCAAAAGTAGTAAGCGTGTTGACCAATATATCAATCTTGTCCATTATCAGACGTAAATGACATTGGTACATTCAATACATTGATTTAACTTTGTTCAATAATGTTGAGTGAGGGGCGAAAAAAAAGAGGGGGAGGGGACCACGACAAGAAAAGTTCAGAATCTCTGGTCTCGTATCTGCCTCCAGGTGTGCCTTGATTACAAATCCATGAAAGATCCAGCATAAGAGTGGAAGTCCTCTCCTGTCATGGACAGAAAACTCAGTGAGCCTCCAAAGCACGGGGGCTGGAAGGAAATGTTTCACTCCTTTGGCTTCACATTAAATCCATAAGGAATCTCTTCAAGAGTTTATTCGAACAGATTAAATCCACTACAGGCATCCAATCCTCCATTGTCTTTAAAAAGAATGCTTGTGGCCCTTTACTTGGTTTCCTTGGCGTAAAAAATAAAAAGCTTGCGCAACGCTCTGTCGTGTTGAAAAGGACAAACAAAATTCAAGCCCACAACCATCAAACACAGCTAAAAACGCGTCGACAACTTGATGTCTTGCAAGCAACATTAGTCACATTTTGTCATTCAGTGTGTTCAAAGGTTTAATACTCAGAAGGTGTTTTTTTTTTTTTTTTTAATCATTCAAATCCCCAGCCCCGTTCACTCCTCCCAAAACAGCCCTGCAGCACAGTGCAAACACTCTGAATGTTTTCTCAACTGGACAAAGTCGAAAAGGTCATTTGGGAATAACTTACTCGTGACAGAAGTCTACACCGGTTCCAAGAGACAGGGACAACAACAACAACAAAAAAATAGATATAGATGAAAAGTAAAAGTAAATACTCACACGCACAGACACACAAAAATAACAGGCAATCAGTGTCATGTTCATTCAAATGCAAATGTGGAGCTAAACTGCATGGAGATGAACAGATTCTGGATGTGGAGTAGCACAGTAATAATGTCCACTTTTCCCACATCTGTTTAGAAGCCCAAATGAGGAGTCACAGCAACAAAACATTTTCACATCGATCTCAACAGGATGTGAGCAACTGTCTCTGAAGAGCTACTCATCACAGGTGTTTCTTCAAACTGTTTTACATTGGACTCTAGCCTTTCAGGAAGATAACATCTTTGAAGGACCTGAATCAGGACCAGCAGCATCACTCAGTCACGTGTAAACACACTGGTGGTGGGATGGGAGACTTTTCAGTTCACTCTGCCCTCTAGAAGCATCCAGAAAGTAAGAAAAGAAGGTGAAGGTGAGGAGCAGTTTCATGTTTGAAGTTTTTCTTTTTGTCTCTCAGTGAAAGTCTGTTTGAGGCCCTGAGGTTTAAGAGGCAGAGAGAGGTGTAGGAGGCGACTCGAGAACAAAAAAGGTCCGAAACCTTGTTCACCCCCGCCCAAAACGACGTTGCTTTCAGTAATCACGAGCGAGCGTTTATGATGAACACTTTCTGATTGTACGTCCAGGAGGCCGGAGTCACAGCAGAGCCTGCGTTTGTACGTTTCACGTTGATTGCATCAAAGTTGAACAGAGAGGCGTGAGGGGGACAGAGGACACTAGCTCAAGAGCTCATGGGTTGGGTAATGAGCCAAACGGCCCCATTTTCCATTCGCCAGTCTCTCTGAGCCCGCCCCCCCCTCCGCACCCTCCAGAAGATACAAGGGACAAGTCAGTGGGGACTAAATGTCAACTGATGACACAAAAAGGTACAAAAAAAAAAACAGCGACAGGTAAAGATGTTAGGATAGAGCCAACACCATTTGACACAGCTACAGTGGAGTCCAAGAGACCACCACAAGGACAACTGTTTTCATCACTTACCAAAAACTAAGACATTTTGTTTACTTTGCAGAAGGTTTTTTTTAATCATATTATGTCCATTGGGAGAAATCTTCTCTCTGCGGGTATGGTGGGGGTCGCATATGTAGTGGTCCTTTAATAACAAAGCGACTGTTATATAAGCACTAAGAGTACTGTTACGAATTAAATTGACTAAAAAAGAAAAAAAAAAGGCCTTGGATTCAAAGGCCAGAATCAGTGACCAGACACATCTAGCGATGGCACCACGGTGTGAAGCCAACTAAACTGACAGTCCATACTGCAGCAAAAAAACAACAACAAAAAACTACACTCAAAGACCAAATATTGGATGAAATCTAATTCATTCTGATGATGATAAAGAAATACAACAGGGTTTTGAAAGCTAGAAAGAAAAGCAGTGATGGCAGTCTTGTTTGGATGTATGTATGTTTTTATCTTGAGTGGAGTCTGTAACCTTAAACGGGAGTGATCCCACATGGAGTGAAAACCATCGTTTGTGGTTTGAAGTAACGAGGCAGATCTTCAACTTCCTCCAAATGGGATCTTTTAAAAACGAGAAGTAGAGAAAGAACACCAAAAGGCCTTTGGTGTTTCTTCCGATCAGTGCTGGAATCATTTCAATTCTCTTCAAATCTGGAAAACATCTGATATTGGATAGAGTGCAAGCTGTAATTAAGGCAGACGGTGGAAACTAATACTAACTTTCAGTGAAAACAGTAGAAAACAACCTAATTAATAGTATCTGAGAACTACTACTTTACCAATCATTTGTATTAGTTTAAGAAATGATGAAAAGTCCTTTGGCTGTAGACCTCTGACCCCACTGTACACACACTCGCAAAAACACACACACAAGGAAAAATTGTAACGAAACGGGTTAAAGAAAGGGGGCTGTTGGTGGGGGGGTGTTGGCAGGGAGGAGTAATCCCTCAGATCATCATGAGTCTTCGTTGCCAGAGTCATCCTGGTTGTCATACCGTCTGGTGGACATCTCGCCGTCCTCCGCGGCGCTGATCCCCCCAGCCTCGCCTACAGACTCCATATCACTCTCGTCTTCATCCTCGTCCTCCTCCTCCATGTCGTCGTCATAGAGGTCATCATAGAGGAGATCTGAACTACTGTCCTGAGAGGGGACCCTGGTCTGGACACAGTACTCAGCTAATGTGGTCGGCACTTTGACGCCATCGCGTTCTGCCTCCGCCGCTGTGGCCAGCACTTGCTTCCTGAGAGCCAAAGGAGAATCAAAAATCAGTGTTGGTTCACTAATTAGAACTTAATGTTGGAAGAGATTATATCTGAGAGAGTCTAGACACCTGATGATCTCTGCATACTCCTTGTCCTTCCCTTTGCTGTCCCTCCATTTTCGAAACATGACAGATGCGTCCACGTTGGCCGGGGAGAAGGTGTTGGGCTCATTGAGCAGAGAGATCACACTAAGCAGGATAGTCCTGATGGCGAAAAGAGGAAGAAAGAAAATGAGGACGCTCTCTTATCAGGTCCTGACACTGTATGAAAGAAAAGCTTTATGAAGGATTTTTTCTTATTTTATACTGTGGTGAGCTTCATCCCAGCCCTGACGGAGGCGTGAACACACCTCTTTTTCCCCTTGTGGCTTAATTACATGCAGCACACAATCTGCACCAGTTCTTCAAACACAGCCTCAGCACATTGCACCTAGTCCTCTACAAAAGCTGATGTGCTGATATTTTGAATTTAAAAGACATTCTGAGATATACCCTGCAGCTGAATCTTGTTCGTTAAATGGAACTCAGAAAAAAAGGAATGCTAAAAACCTAATGTACATACATGAGTTACTGTGCGTGTCTTTGGGCAGCTCTTCTAATCTAAACTTTTTTTTTTTTTTGCCTTATTTAAAGATCATTTCTGCTTTTATTAGATATCAGAGGGAGACAGGAAATTGGGATGGGACATCGCAAAAGGCCGCACACCTTTAGCTTTCTTATCCATCATGCTATGAACAAGAACAAGAAGAGATTCAGAGCACCAAGCTGAATTTTACAAAGTGAGTGCATTTTGCATCGATATGCAAATTGAATAAGAGAAACAGAAATGCAATGACAATACAGCATGTCTAAATTGTGAAATGGATTTAAATGCATACATAAGGTAGTGTGGCAGACGTTACCTGACATTCTGGGTGGGGTTCCATCTTTCAGAGGGTAACTCCCCGCTCTGAGGGTCGTCCACAGGAGGATGCAGAATGGAGATGCAGACATCTCCATTCTGCAAGAGTCAACATAGTGAGCTGTTTAATGTCTGTCTGGACAACACGAGTGTACTTTCGCTATATATCACACAAAACGCATTACCTCGTAGATGTTGGGGTGCCACATCTTTGTGAGGAAGCGAAAGGTTGGCGGGGAGTACGGGTAATCAACTGGGAACTTGATGTGAGCCTATGAGATGAAAACGGGGTCACAGTCAACACACGCTTCACAGACAGTGAAGTCAATCTCGCCCAGTTTATGTCCCTTTGAGCCTGCTGGTCTCCGCCTTAAGGAGCAGAGACCACAGGAGGAAGTGAGCCGACAAATTGAAAATCATTTAAACATTTTTCACTCGTCAATCGATTGAACATCTTTAGGTTAGACATGTTTATGTTTACAGAGGGGCGAGGAAAAGAACAAAAAAACAACTGCATGAGTACATTGTGCTTGTAAAACCACCAGTTAGTTGGTCTTGGGTTGAGATGAATAAGATCAGATGGAAAAGTATGATTCAGGATGTCAAACACTCACCTACTGTTTGTCTGACTGGGACACTACCTAGATCTGCGTGTGTGTAGGGTGTTAATGTGCGTTTAGTTATGTACTCATATCTGTGTGTGTCTATAAATATCTATGTGGGTTTGTTTTGAAAAGTGAAAAAAATTAAAAAGGTGTTATACAGCGACTTTTACATTTTAAGGAAGCTAAAGATGAATCAGATCTAATTTCAGCTTGTCATCGCTGTTATAACACCGTTTCCTGTTCAAGTCAAGCATTGAGGAGCATTTAAAAACAAGCTCTCCTTGTTGACTCGTCTGGCCTCACAATATGACCAAGTATTTAACTACAAAGTAACTGCAGAGAGCGGCTATCATCTGTGCTTGTTACATCATTTTTTAATGCATTTCAATTGAGCTCCACATGGGCTCCTGGTTCTGTAGTTTCTTTCCAAAAGTGTTGCACAATTATCTAGGTGAAAGGCTTGGTGTGTGTGTGTGTGTGTGTGTGTGTGTGTGTGTGTGTGTGTGTGTGTGTGTGTGTGTGTGTGTGTGTGTGTGTGTGTGTGTGTGTGTGTGTGTGTGTGTGTGTGTGTGTGTGTGTGTGTGTGTGTGTGTGTGTGTAACACCACCCCAGCTCTCTGTGACCTGCTGCCTCTCAGATAGGACTATCAACACTACAAAACCAGCTTTCACGCGGGTGCAGCCTTGGGATATTAAAAACACAGATGTCATAAGAAAACGCTTATCCCGATTACTTGATAATAAATGGTTCATCATTTCACCAATCGGCCCTACAGGAGCCATGCAAGGTTCAGCAGCAGAAACAAAGTTACATGAGTCCTTGCTCTTCATCAATACTGTTACTACACCCTTACCTTAGAATAACAGGGTTTCATTCTTCTCTACAGAACACTAGATTCAACAAATGTGCCATTATATAATTAATTAAGTCAAAGCAAAAAAGACTATGATATGTTTAACGGTCAATATTACAGTTTTTGTAATATTGTAATGTAATATAACTCATAAAGCAATTTGTGTACATAGCAATACTTCTTCAAATACTCTACCCCTGAATTTGTCTTTTTTCCCCATCTCTATATATATTCTTATTTCTTACTGTGATATTACTTCATCTGAACAATCTGTCTCTAAACCTGTCAACTTTTTTTCTCATCCACCCAAAGTGTGCAAGCTGGATTACAGTCATCATTTATTTTATTCAAGTACTTGTCATTTTAACCTTATTTCCCATGTTAACTTTTTTTTTTTTTGCACCAATACACCAAGAATAATTCCTTGTATATGTAAATGTTCTTGGCAGTAAAAACACGATTCTGGATTATTGAGCCTTATGTGCAACGTCTACTCTGTTCAAGACGGCACATGTATATTTGTAAACATTGTTCATATATTCAATTCCCTGTGATGAAACAAAGCTTAGAGATACTCTGCACGTTGGTTTGGCTCATTTCAATTAAATTCATATTTTACACTATAAATATATTTATGTAGTACTACTTCTACATTGTGTACGAGAGAAGCTGAACCTCCCTAATCTTTATTGACATGATGATTAGAAACTCTAGCTATGTAAATCTGGTTGACACTTTTTTGCACCTCTCGTTTTTTTGATTTATGATTATTTTATCATGATTTGTAGTATCTACGTTGTCAGTGTACTGTTTGTTCTGTCCCTCGGTAAGTTTGTGTAGCAGAGCTGAAGTTGTCTCGGCCATGGTCTCTTTTGAGATAAAATTAAATGACCTGGATATAATATATATATATATATATATATATATATATATATATATTTATTTATTTATTTATTTTAAGAGTTGTACTTCCTCTGGTTGTTACATCCCTACCGCTGTTAATGTGTGGGGAGTTTTTCTTAATCAACATCAGAGTATAAGTATAGAGGACTTACTATAATGTGATGTGCACACTGGACAAAAGGCCTGAAAATAACTTGTGATTCAAGGCTATAAAGATCTAATTAATCGGACCTGACTTGACAGTAGATGTCACCTGTCACTGTAAAAGCAAAGCATAAAGACATAAACGATGTTCAGTTGAACTATTGACATCAACCAGGCCTGCTCTATATTACTTTTGAATTCCTTGAACGCCACAGTGTCATATGCCTTGCCCAAACTTGAATACGCTCTCATTGTATTGTGTTTCTAGACTGTATTAGTACCATGAAAGACAGCAAGATCAGTCCAATCTTGCCCTTCTCTCTTACTCTTGCTCTGTGCTGAGGTGCCATTTATATCGGTCTCACAGCTAAAAATAGGCATCTGAAGCACAACCATCATACAGCAAGAGGGGGAAGGCTGGACAAGGAGAATTGATGGACAGGGGAGGAAAAATAAAGATTATAGAAATATAAAAGGCTGCCTGAAAACACGTCAAAACTGAAAAACAAATCCTAGAACAGTCAAGGTGATCCAGGCCATTGTTGCATTATAGATATAGAAGATGTTACCTGATCTGACAGTCAAGGTTCAAACAGAGTCATTGAACTACCGAGGCTGTTTTCTAAATGGCATCAATCTCCTATATATCCACCTTAGGGATTGATAATTGCCCAGGGGCCACAGTTGCACTGTTTATACAAATATAATAACCTATCACTGAACATATTAGCTTCATAAACATGTTTCATTATCTTAACTCTTTGTCATTTACTTTCCCTGCACTATTATTAATATGTGTATTCCCACCTTAAAGTAGCCTCCTTCATACAGGGTGTTTGGGGGTCCGAAGATGGCCACTTCCCAGTTGTAGAGATCAGACTCCTCCACCAGAGTGATGCGGAAACCCTCCACCGGCTGCTCCTGCAGAGACTTCAGCTCCATCATCAGGGCCTTCTGGGAACTAGGGGTTGCCTGGTGGGCCATGTTCATTCCACGTCTGACACCAGTGGTCACAGATCAGTGAAAGGTAAAGGGGGAAGATGTAAGTATGAGGCTTTACTTTACTGTCAGGAAAGTACATGTCATACAATTTTGATGCGAAAGCAACTGTTGAATCTGCAGCCCCACTAACTAGCAGTCTGCTTTGTTTACATCTATTTCTAAAACAGAGAACAGCTGAGAAAAGAAAACAGCAACAAAGAACAAATTTGAACAGAAACATAACAAGTAAAATAAATCAAAAACAAACAGATTTCGCCATTCCAAGCTAGCATAGGTCAATGTTTTGGTTCGCAGGCCCGTGTAGGAAAAAAAAACAAAGTTAATATGAAGTCTTTACCTCTGTCTCCTTGCACTGTTTTATGTATTTGTTTGGTTAGGGCTGGGAGGTATACTCATTTGTTGTCCATGCCTAGCCTGGTTATGTCTTGTCAGAGATAGAGGTAGGAGCAGTGGATTTTCCTGCTAAAAGGTATGGCTGCTCCTCGTGTTGTGTTTCCCAAATTCTTTGTGTGCCAGTGTTGACAGCTGACATGGAGCTAGTATCTGGATACTTCACGGTCTCCTGCGGATCATTCTCGGGCTCAAAAGAGGAAAACTCGTCCTCCTGGACATCCCTCCGCGCTGCTGCTGGTTCGGTTCGGACCAGGCGCTCAGCTGATCCCTGCTTGTTTATGTTTGTTTATCTGCTCTCTGGCAGTCTCAACTTCTCCACACGTCAGCTAAACCCCCACCGAGCAACTTCGTTCAATTGCAGCAGCTATTCTCCGAGCCGCCGTCCCCTCCAGCACAGTGGCAGTCTAAGACACGGATATATTCGAGCCGACGGTCGCGAAAAGGACAGTAAGTGAGAGGTTTACACTCACGAATAACAGTGGATTTCATCGATTTTTTATTTTCCTCCCATCGGTGCTTCCGGCTATCATTGCGCGTGTCTGAAAAGACGTAAAGCACGTACAGGTCTAAAAAAACGTGACGTACGCGTACACGACGATGAATAAAATAAAGAAAACAAAATGGAAATCTTCACAAATGCGTGCCTTTTACTGTTTAAGCTATTTTGGAGTCAGATAGATGTACTTGAAAGTACTTGTACGGACTTTCTTTGTCTTTTTTAACACATTTAATTTACAGTTCACATAAATAACCCAAACATTATAGAGTAGAATAGAGAAACTAATTTTAACCTTTTATCAACAGCATTCTCCCAGAAATGGAAAGGTTTCTCTGGAGCCAAATGTTAGGGATTGACTTCTATTGATTTTAGGGAGAAAATATCTGCTGTCTGATCCTCATATGATGTTATTGTGATTTATCTCTGAGAAACATGGCGGTATCATCAGACAGCTGTGTAATTTAGATCTCACTGTTGAAATAAATTGAGCCATGACTATCTGAACTTTGTAAGACGGGCTAAAAGTTCTGCCATAAAAAAAAACAACAACAAAGGAACGAAACAAGAATTGGGACATCCGTGATCTACGTATGCTGCTAAAACACGAATACGTAAAGGATACAGAAGGACAGCGCTGGTGTTGTCGTTATAAACTTTAAATAAAGTTTTAAAAAAATTGCTCCCAAAACACAATAATATTGTTCCTACGTCACGGACCTGAGTGACGTCAGACAGGAACCAGTGGAAGGGAGTTTGACAAATCAAGATGGCGCCCCACGCTGAAGCAGGAAAGAGATGTCAGGATAAATAAAACTCACTCGGAGATAAGTTTATTTTTTTAAGCACCACTTTGTCGAGACGCCAGCTGGATTTTGAAGGAAGAAGACGGAGCAGACACAGGTGTGATGAGTTTGTGTTGACGTCGAGGTTTGTTTGAGGGGCGGTGGCAGCATAGACACATCACGTTACAGACAGGCCACAAGCTTTGTCCAACACACAGGATACAGACACATATACATGTTAATGGAATCTTTACTCCTCTTAAATACTCAGAAAAAAACCCTACAGATATAGTCCTTGACGCAGATAAACATCTGTTACTGGATGTTAGCGGACTGAGCTCGGAGGACTAACCCGAGACAGTGATAGCTTAGCATGTTGCTAATTGACGCTATTACCTCTTTAGTAGTACTAACTAATGTATATATTTATATCTTTACTGGGAAACTTAGTCTATAGTCTATACCAGCCAAAAGCCCCGACAAGTTACCTCGAAGCCTCCTTAAATATGAATAAAGAGGTGAGATCTTTTGGTTTTCATATGAAGTTTGAAGCTGATCGGCTCAGCTAAATAAGCTAACTAACTTATTACCGTGGTAATCAACACATGACGACGTGCTGTCCTGTTTTATTTGATGTATTTGACTACAATAATAATATTAATCTGACGTAACTCTCACTGTGGGTAACATTAATGACGTTATTTACTTGTGTTAGCTGCAGGAAACACTAACTTGTTGTGATGGGGAGTTATATGACACACAACAGCTGTAAGGAGATTATTATTTTTTTATTTTTCAAAAACACTTCAAAGTTACACAGTTTGTGTGAGAAGATTTGTTGGGATCACAAGATGTTCCCTGGTCACGTGTCGTCTGTTTCCACACATGATGACAAAGAGAGCAGTCTGTGTTAGGTTTTATGATTAAAGGTCATATCCTATAACAGATCTCACTCTCCTAAAGCATGGCTGTTTTTATTACCATTTGACAGATTACAGTAATGAGCTGCAACATCAGGTCGATTAATCGGTTTATCTCCTAAATGAAAATGAATGAACACAGCTGTATGGATTCGTCCGATTTTTAAAGGCTAAGACTTTTGTCCGGTTTATTGAATGAATAGACTTGTTGCTTTTCTAGTTTAATGATTTTATTTAGTTCACACTGGCTCTAACAATGAGTGATTTGATGACTAATCCTGGAAAGATTTGGCAGCTTTGATGAATACAACAGTTGAGTTTTATTTATTGTTTATCAATAAGACTGCTGGTTAATTGTTTTATGCCTCATGTAGAAAGTTCTAGGTCTATCTCTGGTTATTTATAAAACGTTTACTATAACCTAAACATGAGGTTATTCTTACAGGTAAATGTTGTGTTGTTAGTATGTAGACGTATAAAGGTTCAAAGTCTTATTAAAGTGGTGTTAATACAGACAGACTACACTGACACAGAGCATTAAATGTAACGCTACACGATCCTGACTCATTGTTGACGTATTTTAGAAAAAAGGAAAATCCTGCTTTGTGTATGTGGAGCCAAGCCCGTGTAACTCTATCATGCATTTCATTCATTTGCTCTGTGGAAATTTGCGCTGTTTGTCGTCTCATGGAGGATTTGGATTTTATACAGTTTACAAACTCAGAACAACGCGGATCTTTAGACTTTAGTGTTGACTTAAAGTGATGAAGGCACTGATCATATATCAGCAGTGACCGATTCAGGGTGTAATGGAGGTAAGATGAAATGGATCCTGAAAGAATTTCCATTGCCAGATTAAAAAAAGGCAAAAGTGCCTTATGGACAAACACGAAGGATATGATAAGTCCGAACATGTTGAGTACGGTAACTAACAGATGATCCCTGTGAATCAGATCTATCGCTCTGCTGGATTTATGGCTCTCTTCAGCAGCATACATATCAAAGTGCCGCTGTTGAGCGGATGTGAGAACAGAGGCTCCTCTGTGTTTATAATGTCAGCCATTGTTGCACTGCACGACCAAGTAACATGATTTTATGACTCCAGCTGAAAAGTGGCTCAAATCCACTGGCATACTGGGAATAGAATTGAGCGGCACATTTGAACTATAAAGTTATAAAGTGTAACCTGTATCATGTTTAGATTTAAACTGTTCTTATCTAGAGTGATATGTCAGCTCTGTGAACGACGACAGCCTTTTCAAACTGATGGAGCTTTTTTTTTTTTAACGTGTTGAATTTTCTTGTTTTATAGTATAACATAGTATTAAAAAAAATTCTGAAGAATAGTGGAAACCCCCTCTTGTTTACTTTACATCTGGTTTGCTCTTGTTTGTTGTAGGAGTCTCTAAATGGCTGAGAGGAAGTCTGGATCAGACGCATACAACAATGGTAAGACCCTGTTTTTAACGCGCTCTTATTTTGTTAAACCGTAAAAGGTAAAGGTTTAGTTTTATGAATCAACACAGAAAGAACTGACGCAGATTCAAGCTACCATCTGAACGTATGTTCTGTCCATTGTCAAATGCATTTTTAGTTATGCTCCATTAACTAGCTTTATGCAGAAACAGTCACACCAATGATATGTACTCATGGACTCATTTCCTGAAAAAGAGCAAAGCCTACAGAATACCACAATGTGTGTTTTTCCAGCTGTGAATGTTCTTCTGTTTGCTGAGCTTCCTTCATGGAGTGTTTTGTTTCCAGGCAAACTGAACGCATAGCTTGGTCTTTAAATTCATAAATCAAATCGTGCCCCAACCTCACAGTCCATGCAATGCACGTATCTCTGCTCGCTACACCTGGCGACATGCAGCATGGGGCTCTTGCTCAAAAAAAAAGGGAAACAACAGCCCATCTGCTGATGCAGGGAAACGTAGATGTTTGTGGATCACAGAGGTGAGGAGTCTGCACGTTTTGGTTTCGCTTCTCACATTTAGGAGGAAAGACGAGGATGGTCTAAGTCCTACCTCTCCTCTCACCTGCCTTACCTCAGCCTTAGACCAGGAGCAGCGCCGTACTCCTCAAGTTCACACTGACAGACACTCAAACAGACACATGCTGGCACATTCTTAGCTAACAGGCAGTGTAACTGTGTACACTGCGTATGGTGGCATGCCCATCACACATGCAGCAGAGTGTAGCATGATTACCATTTATTTGATGTTAAGCACGAGTAACTTTACTCATCTTCAGATCCTGTTCGATCCCGTCTCTGTGTTACCTCAAGCACAAACACAAGACTGTCTTAATTCCAAAACACATGTTTTGTTTCTTTCTGCGCCGTGGCCTTGTTTTATCAGACATTATAACATCAACACGTGCGGTGATGTATTTCATACAGGGGCCTGTGGGTGTTCTGTGTGAACAGTAGGGCGATGGAAGGAGATACTTTCAATTTATCAGAGAAAAGTCCATCAATAATACCTGAGATCTGCTGTGTAGATAGAAACATGCCTGCTTGTAAGTAAACCTGGCTCTTAAAGTGACAGCTCACACCTCGATAGATTTGATTCATGTGAACACACACATTATGATCAAGGTACCTAATCCAACTCCCCAAGTTATCAATGTATTCACTGTAAATTCATGTTTACAGCAGTTTATTGATTACTGGAAATAATCTTGCAGGCTGCATTCGATGAGACGGCGAGCGGCTCGTCGTACTCTGGGGTCAGTTTGGGGTTTGCAGGAATGTCTACTTGTACATGTCACCCCAGTGTTTATTTTTTCAGAGTTAACCTTTTTTTTTCCCCCTGCAAAAAGGACCCATCAGCTACCTTGAAGATGTTCCCTTCAAGATCAACGACAAGTTCCGCTGCCCGGCCAAAGTAGGACTGCCTGTTGGATTCTGTCTACCGGACTGTGGCTCATTACTGTTGGACACACAGGTGAGTTAGTGACAGCCGTGATGTTGACTTTGCGAAGTTGACTTTACACTCAGAATGGAGTAACTGTGCTGAGCCATCCTGTTATAGCATTATGGGCCCTCCCTTCTGCTGCATGAATGTATCACTTTGTGGCATGCGTCGTCATGCTGGACATCAAAGACGAGCCGTCATTTTCACTGTTTATACTGTATAGAGAGGAACGCTGGTACTGGGACCACTGTTTGGTACAAAAATGTTTTTTAACGTACCTGCTCAGAAGTATAAATGTAACTTTACCACCAACGTGTGTCTAATTTTGAGTAAAAAATTTAATTTGTTTAAAATGTATCTTTGGTTAAATTTTTAGTATAGCTGCACTGTCGTTCATTTACTGCTCTGTGCGCCTTTGAATTGCCCCCCAGGGACAAATAAAGTTTTTTGAATTGAATTAATTCATATTTAGGGTTGCAAAGGGGTGCAATGTTTCCGGTAAATTTCCGCAAACTTTCCATAGGAAGTTGAGCTTGTGAATTTTAGAAATATTCCAAATTGGAAACTTTCCACTGGAATTACGTAACTGGAAATTGGGGGTAGTTTAATCAAGCTGTATCATATCCATGCATAAGTATAAACACTTTGTTTTGTCCTAAGCAGACATTAATGCAAAATAACACAATCAAAAAAAGATTTACATCATATTTTTAAAATATATTGTCCCATAATATCATCCAAATGTCCTCCCCTTTATGTAGTCGACAGGCTAAAATGTGTGCCTTCATTAGTCTCGTGTTTTGGGCTCAAGGTGTGGTCCAGGGTTCTAGAAACCACCTGTGGCTGTAGGGGGCGTGGCCTCAATAGCCCCGCAGTAATCGGGTTGTTTTATACAAGATTATGCTAAAATACATTCTCCCCAACTAAGTTTAAGTCTCCTGTTGAGGGCCAACCTTCAATTTTGTAAATTCTTGGTTAATGCCCGTAAATTTCATCTTCTCATGGAATGTTCCCAGAATTTTCCAACCCTGTTCATATTTTGTGATACAAGTTCTTTAAATGTTTTATCAGTCAAGCAGGAGTTAAATGATTTTTGTGGCTTTTATTATTCCTTAATTGTTCTCCTTGTCTCTGTTCCTTTATGTTCCCTCTCTTCCTTTCTATCACTGTGATCTTGACAGTATGACTTTTCTCTGGAGAGGCGTAGTGTGCGCTGGGGGGTTGAAGTGGCTGAGGCCAGACAAGCAGAGGCCAGAGCAGAAGAGGCAGCAGCCAAGCAGGCGGCAGAGAGCAGGGAGCGCTGTGCACAGGCCAAGGACATTGATGGTAATGAAAGCAAGCCTGCTGCAGAGGACCAAGACCTTCTACCACCAGCGTTGAACCCCATCCTGGCGGGGCTGAGCCATAATGACATCCTCACTCCACTGCCTGCCCCGAGCCTCGGCCCAAGGAAAATCCAGCCTAGCACTACCCAGCAGCACTGGCTCAACCTCGCTGACTTTGAGCGCGAGGAGGACCCCTTTGACAAGCTTGAGCTCAAAACTTTGAACGATAAGGAGGAGCTCAGGAGCATCCTCCAGAGCCAGCCCCAGCCTCCACCTCCTCCCTCTGTATCCCAAGCAGAGGTTTCCCAGACGGGGCCCGAGTCACGCGGAAACAGCCCGTCCCCTCCTAGCACCAACACCAGCCTCACAGCCAAGCCTGGCTTTGCACATAAACCCAACGGGTTGGTTGCCTTGCTGGACATGGACAGAGTTGGGCATCCTGGGAGAACAGGGTTTGACACAGATGATCGACCCTGTAATATCCGCTCTCTCACTTTCCCGAAGCTCTCTGACTCTGGTGACCCAGAGCCAGCGAGGTACAGCCCACTCCCTGCACCCATCCCCACGTCCCGACAGAACCTTCCAAATGGCAGCCCGCCGACCATCCCCAGAACTCAAGTTATTGTTGCCCCCGAGCCTCAAAGCCATGTGAAGAGTGGCACACCAAAACCGGTGAGGATCACATTATATTTTGAGTAGTGTACAGAGGTGGTCTGGGATTAATTAATGAAGACCAGCATGTGTTTGTAAATACAGAATCTCACCTAAGAACCCAATTAACACCCACTCATGTTTTCATACCAGGCTTACCCGGGATCAGGGTCAGCTTGTCTGCCGTGTGGCGGAGCCCTTCTCAGCATGACCCCCAGCGAGCGCCAATGTGTGGAAACCCTTGTGGGCATGGGCTACTCCTATGAGGGTGTACTACGGGCCATGCAGAGACAAGGGCAGAATGTGGAGCAGGTGCCTCTCCCCCTCACACCAATGCACAGAAACCCAAAGTTTTGATTTATTCACACAAAATAGATGATTCTGTGCTTGTGTAATTGTCTGTGATGCTTCCATTCTGAATAAAATGAAAAATCTTTCATTGAAATAAAATATTTATTTACACATTCTGTGATCTTTACAGCTAGTCCTACAGAACACACCCTGCCCACTATTACAGCAATACATGTGGGAAAATATATTCAAATTCAAGTCAAAGATCATACGGAGTGGATAAGCAAGATTTATTTTGCGCTAACTGGTTTCAAATTATAAAGCATACAGCATGATATGGGCGATAAACAAACCTTTTAGTTTAACCACAAATTAATCTGTAGTTGTTTTCTTCAATAAAAAATGAAAGCTCAGACACTTCTAAGAGTCTTTTATGTGATGGCTCTTTTTAAGACAAATCAGCAATGGGATGTTTAAAACAGATTCATAATAAACATGTACTTATTATTGGTCTTAAGGTGCTGGACTATCTGTTTGTCCATGGACGTCTGTGTGAGCGGGGCTTCGATGCAAGTGCAGTGGAGGAGTGTTTAGAGATGTACCAATGTTCAGAGGAAAAGGTTTGTTATGTTTGCATTTAAAGTAACAGTGCACTTTGAAATGCATGTGTCAATATCTTAGTAGATCAAATCATCAGTTAGAACACAGTATTTGGTTCTCTTTCTCTGCCTTCGTTTCCATGTCTCACTATGGGATACACCCCATCTTGCGTATCCACAGAACCCTGATACCACTACGACAGTCCTGATTGGCTGGCAGTCTTGACGTCTGCGTCAGAGCTCCTGTCCATGTCTAACCCTGATGCTGTGTCACTCGTCTCCTTACCTGTGTCCTAGCTAACTAGCTAACATTAACATTCAGGCCTGGCGTAGTGGTACAGTGTTTTTGTGAATATGTGCAAGAAGCGTATCCCACATGTCACTCATGCTACTCAGAGTTCCTAATTTAACCTAATCTTTTTGAGGAATGCTTCTACATCTATGATCAGCTCAAATTATTATTTTTATCCTTTCAGGCCCTTCAGTTTCTTGAGCTCATGTCAAGATTTGGCGAAATGGGGTTTGAACGAGATGCCATCAAAGAAGTTCTGCTGGTCCACAACAACGATCAGGACAAGGCTTTAGAGGACCTGATGGCCCGAGCTGCGGCTAGCTGAGCTAAGCTAACCAGCCAACTGCGGCCCAGCCCATGGCTTGCATCCCGCTACTAGCCAACACAGCCCCTTTCCTTCTGCCTACCCTATCACACCATGCTCTGCCCTTGCCTCGGTTGTGGAAGGGACAGCTGGGAGACAGTTGTATTTCTCTCTGTGCTAAAAATGTATTGTGTCTCAGCACTTCTTAAAGACTGTGTGCCTAGAGTGGAGGGGGTCAAAGGGTAACGATTATTCATGGCGGTGTTGTTTTTCTACGAAATCCTCGAATCTGGTTCCAGGATTTGGTACTTCTAGGGTATTTAAAATGGGAAGAACATGGCTATAAAGGAGAAACTGGAAGAATTGGGCTGTGGCATTTAATGCTGTTCTGGTTTACTTCCACATGGAAGTGTTTAAGTGACTGCAGGACTGAACGGAACGTTGATAGCAGCCTCTGAGTGTGTCAAAGAGACCAGTTTTGAACTCTTTAAACTCTTCCACTGCTCACTGCAGACCTAGTAAATGGTGGAGGGGATCGAGTCTTGAAGAGGCTCTCTTCCGATTAAACCAACCAACATTTAAAGTAAAAAAAAAATGATTAAAAAAAACAAACAAAAAAAAAAAGGTTCAAAAAATACATAAAAAATGTCTCAAGAAGTGCCCTCTCTGCTCTGGTGCCCTGCACCCAGTTCTTCTGTTCTACTTTATTCTTTCATTCGTTCATATCTATTTTTCTGTTCATCTGGGCACTTTTGTCAATTAATATTGAAGACACCGTTTATTTGCTTTCTGTTTTAGGAACTGCACAATTCGATCATTAGTCATTATTACTCAAAACGCGACATATACTACTGCCCCAGTAGGCTCTTTGACCTGCACTGGAATGGCCTCATAAACGAGTGGGGAGAAATTAAGAAATCTTCTCCATCGGAAATGACATAAAATATCCCATAACCCATTGGCACTGATGTGACACACACTGCACAGACACATTTCTTCATGTTCCAGTTATTTAATATAGTACACTGACACTTTCATTTAAAAATAAAGAGTTTGATTTGTTAATGTGAGATATGTGAACTTAAAAAAGTGGCGCTTTCATGTCGTTGTGGACTTTCTTTTTGCAGACTGGAAAAGAGTGAGTGGTTGAAAAAGAAACGAAATGTAAGTGAGGGCTGTGTTAGCAGCCACGTCACAGTGCAATAGAGACTTTTCATATTGTGTGATTGTCAGGTGGCATTTTGAGCCTCGAAATATTCTTGACATTTATGATCTTCAAGCCTTGCTGGCAATTTGGATTTAACTAAAAAAAAAAAAGATTTGATTTCAGTAATTTGTCATTTATTCTTTGTGATTAGATATCATGCCACTAGTTTAATCAAACATGACATTAGTCTGAAGACTTGTCCACTGATCGTTCATGTGTGATAACGAGCATTAGTCTTGACACCACAAAAGCATCTGCCCAGTTGTTTATTGGGGGTTATTGTTTAAGAGAAGTTTATTTTTATATTTTGTATTACTAATTCCATGCTACTTATGTTTATAAAACATATCTGGTCAGTTGCACCACAGTGAAAAATTTCCATAATCTTGTGCACTGTGGGGGTAATGGGGATTGATATTGGCACGGTAACAGATTAAGGGCTTAAAGCAGCTCTTGGTTTGGGGGTAGGTCCAACACTTTGTCCTATGTTCCAGGAATGCAAAACATTCAAACCACCCATCTACTGTACTCTATAACTTCATGTCAAAACAAACATTACTTACAGTAATTTATTTTGTCAAATCATAACCAAGAGTCTGTACTTTGAAAAGGAACATTGAAACAATAAGGATAAGCACAGGCAATTGAAGTAATCAGAGCTCTTTCATAAATCTCTCATTCTATCCACTCATAATATTGATTTGTGAGGGAGTGCCTAGTGCAAGAAAGTAAGAAGACACAATCTGTGGAAGTGTCTAAGACTAGTCAGCAAATGTCTGTCTTCCCCAAGGTCCAGTTTAATTAGCCATACCATCGGCCTTATTTTTCAGTGGTTAACAAGACACTAACTTCAACAGATACATATTAGCTGTCCTTACTAAACACAAGTTTGGTTTACTTAATCATACATAAATGCATCTGATTTCCATTTGCTTCCACACACAAATTGAAGTGTGTACAACATGGCAGGTTGTGGACCTCTTCCTATTCCTGTTTGGTCTTCTAATTGTAGGAATAGATTGCAACTAGGTTTATTATCATTTAGGCCACCATGTATGGGTGAATATATCAGATCCACTTCTAAGTCCCTGGATAATTGACCATGACTCTAATGAACGTTGGAATATCTTGACGGTGTGATTAAAGGCGGGTGGGTGATTCTACCCCCCCCCCCTCCCAAAAAAAGGAAAAAGCTCCTGAACTGTGATTTTCAATTTTACTTGGTATTTGGAAAATGGACTTGATTAAATGTGCACATCATTTCAGTGGTGAGACTATTGACATTTGCTGGTGTTCCTTCTTTAGTTACAGAAGCTGGTAGGGGGGTACAACTCTCTGGCTCCTTGTTTTCTCTCTTGTATAGTTTATGCATTTGGATTGTTTCTGTTCTGCAGACAAGGCTCAAACAATACAGATGATTCTCCATCCAGGTATTGTGAGTTGCAACTGGAAGCGTCCACCTCTGTTGCCCAGTCAGCTGATAAAAAGACAATTATGCATCAGAATAGAGGTCATATTTGGTCAGCCTGGGCTCATCAGGGTTAAACAAGAGGTGATCACAGTCACCATTTACATCTCTTAGCCAATCTTTAGGTAACTGCTTGCGAAATGTCATCTGTGTGATATGTTAACCATAAGATTGCGCTAATGCAAATAGTCATTATCTTACCATAAGCCAAGCAAGACAACTTTCTGGGATTAGTTTTTAAAAACTAAATTGAAGCTTCATAAATTTCAGCTTTGAGATTGTTAAAGGTTGACTTGAACTCAAGTGTTCACAGACTACAAACACGAAGGAATATGACAAATGAAAGACAAAGTCTTGCTCAGTGTTATAAAATGTGCATTCAACAACTAGAATTATTTATGTGAAGCTTTACAAATAAAAAAAAACAACAGGATATTTTCATGGAATTGAAACTGGCCATTTCCATAGCCGTAGATTGGATGGTATGGCTATAAAGCCGTCAAATTAAAATGAACGATGTTTAAACTTGTTAAAAAAAAAATATATAGAAATAAGAATAGAAATGTGTTATATATGACGATTAAAGTTTATAACAACCTGAAATAATGAAAAGGGTCAAAAGCAGCAGGGGGAGGTCAGAATGTGCTGAAAAGCTTAGGCAGCTGTCGTGAACGAGCACGCTTGACGTCCGCGTTCACATACGACCTTGTTTTTGTTGATGTTTAATTTGAGTGCGGCTGCGCGTTGCTCAATGCTTTCGCCGTTGCTGACGCGACTTGGCTGGGGAAAAAAGAAAGTGTTCACCCTCTCTGGCTGTTGCTGGCGAGTCTATCGAATCTGAAGACATTGTAGGACCCCGTTCTGGTATTGTTAAGGAGCCAAGGATAATTTAGAGAACATCTCTACCGGCGACGAACCAACACATCCCGTATGTGATCGCCCTTCCTCCTCGTCGGACGCTGCCAGCGAGGGCCAAGGAACAAAATAGCATATCGCCATTATATGATCCAGTGTCCAGAGTCACTTTTACCCTCCATGTGGGTGAGGGAACTGTGTGTATCAGATTATGGCGAGAAAAACAGTTAGCAGGAAAAGGAAGGCAGGAGAGCCCAAGGACCAACAACAGGTAGGCGGAAACCGGTGCGGATCAATTAAAGCTAACGCTAGCCAGTTTGTTGCGTTAGCATGCTAACTAGCTGGGGGGCTAGCCAGGGTTTGCAAATACAGGCCACGTCTGGTGCAATATATTTATGCATTTAACAAAATTAACAACGACGATGTTTTTACACTATCGGGACAAGCTATGGTAACTGTGGCGCAATTTAAATAACAATACTGCGTGTTTCTGTTTGAACGTCAGCTTCACTAATTTTAGCACGGTGATTACCAACGGCAGTACGTTACGACAGCTAGCCAGGAACAGCGTGTTGTTGTAGCTGTAATTAAGATTGATATCACGATGTAATGATCCATATATGGTTAAAAGTGTCATGGTTAACTGGAGTAATCACTATACGCCTCGAGGTCGTCATAGATGAACATTAAAGTTTACATGATGTGTGGTAGATGACTGTTCCTGCTTTGCTAACGTCAACTGCAACGTTTGCTGAAAAATGTTTATGATCAGTTTCACCTACAAGCGAGCTGGCCGTAAATAAACCTGTCCAAAACAATGCAGTTCTCTTCTGCAGGTTTGAAGTAAGAAGATCATTCATTTACAAGCAGTCATGGGTCCAGTTGTTAACATCCTAAAGTATGGATTAAATGTAACCAGCAAGTAGCTGGCATCATTTCTCGCACCTTTTGTGAGATTATAAAGTCTGCTAAATTTGAACCATTTCGCGTCTTACCTTGTGTGTGTAGAGGACTAAAACAGAAAATACACCCAGCATAGAAGTTACAAGCTACCGTTAATTGATAGGCCAACATTTAGACTTCACTTTTAAAATCCCATGAAGTAAACAAAAGCACGAAACGCGAATTTGACTCATATTCATGTCTAAAGATAAATTAATTAGAGTTAAATTTATTAATTAAAGTTATTCTTGGATCCTTTAAAGTGTCCCGGCTTGACGCTAGATGAAAAGTCATCTATCAGATCATTTCTTCACTTGCCGGTTACTGTTTCACTTGCTTTCTTTTGTGTGGCTTCCTTGATAATAATTTTACCATTGTGATAAACTGCAGGGTTTTTTTTAAATACATTTGTATCACGTATAGCTTTTGGTAGCCAGTGTGTGGAAGTCCATACACTCATTTACATACAAGCTCAATTAGACAGTTTTCTATGTGAATGTTGGACAGTAAGGTCTACCTTGCAGGATTTCCAAACTTCCAGTGCTTACCATCAAACAGGCAGCACATGTCACCATTAACAAGTTAGATGGGGAGGGGGTTGCAGAGGTGGTTGAGAAAATAACCTCTAGGAGGATGAGGCTGGTTTGGTCATTGCCAGACAGAAGATCTTCCTCCCTTTTAACATCTGTGCGAGTCATTCTTCTCTGAACAGGCTGTAATTCTTGTGAGGTCAACCACTTACTCCATATATGTATTTTTCATCTACTTGATAGAAACCTAATAATACTAGCCGAGCAAGATGTTGTATTATATTAAGGTCCTGTAATAAACCAACCTGATGCAGTTGTGTATGATTGCTCTGTTACTCATGATCCACTTGAGCTCATTAATCTGTGTCACTGAACTACAAAGACGTGTCCACAGTATTCTGGGAGATGAGTGGCTTGGTACAGTTTGTGATACTGAATTGGAAATAAATCAAACTAAAACCGATGATTGTAATTGGATTATGATAGTGATATTAATCTTAACTAGTTTGATCTTTATATTGATTTGATTTATTAGTGGTGATAAAGGTTCTGCCCTACTGTGAGTTAAGTATTTCTTGTATTCTGTAATCTTTTGGGATAAATGAAGATGATCTTTGGGACATTGACCTTTTCTCTCTTTTTTTCTTTAGCTGGGCTGGAGTCAGACGCCACACAAGCGGAGCCGTGTTTCTTCTTCTTCACGTCATGCCCAGCAGTGGTGGTGCAGTCGGCACTCCGTGGTATGTGCCCTCCGAGGCCGGGAGTTCAGACCTCAACAGCAGCACGAGGTGCGGCTTCAACGAAGCCTCCGGGGCTTCGCAGCTGGGAGGCTCCCTGGAATCCTGAAGGAGAGGGAGTTTTCTCTGGGGCGACTCAACAAGGTGTTTGCTTCACAGTGGCTCAATCACAGGCAGGTGGTGTGTGGGACCAAATGCAACACGGTAAGCATCACATCATTTTATTTTACTAACTTCATGTACAGCAGCATCATTATACTATAAATAGAACATGCTATTTAAGTTTTCTTACACTCAATAACTGAGTAGTGTGCAAAAAAAAAATGCCAGTAAGAGAAGAATAAGCTTTCATGTTTTCAAATTCACTTCAATGATCCATGTTATAGATCAGCAGGGTTTCAGATTTGTAGAAGAGCTTGATGTTTGTCCTGTCTGGTGTAAAGAAGTGTCATCCTTTTTTTTAATTAATTAATTTATTTTTAACTTGATTTAAACATATTTTTCCTTTGACATGACTAAAGCTGTTTTTGAGACTGTGCTTAAACTTCTGACCACTGGTAACCAGCTGGTGAGCTGAATGAAAGGCGATAGGACGGGGGAATAAGGTCAGAAGAGGAAAATACATTTTAATACCTATATTTTTTTTCAGCGACAAAGTGAGCTGCGTCTTACACACTGATGCGTCCAATACACCAGTATAAAATGCTGAACTCCACAGCGTTATTACCACGAGTGTAACCGCCACATCACACACTGCATTCGACCTTGACACGGTTAAAAGTTCACCTTTGTGCTGGGAAACATGACGCAAAGACCATTTTTGAATTTTTAACCGGTTTTCCTCCTCATTAGGTCAGAATCATGCATTCAGAGTATCCGTGATATATTGTAATGTAAATAAACTTTGTGGAATGCTGTGGGTCTGTAGGATACTCCACAACAGCTGTGGCTTGTAAACACAACATTCATAGACCCTTTTCCCCTGACACATGACAACCTTTTCTTTTTTCTTTTGTCTTAACAATCTCGTTCCAATAAAAAGATGAAGTTTCACACCTTGACAAAGATATCTGCTTGAGGCTAAACACACACTTTCAAAAGGAATCAGATCACATCACTCCAGTAAGATCAGGTAGCGGGCTCTGCTGCTACTTTTTAGTGGGTCACGTGTGATGATGTCGACTTGTGTTTACGATTTAACCATTAATGCAAACTCCAATCATATTCACGCCTCTAAATAGCGGATCATTTTTAAGTTTTGACTCCTGAACTCGTTAGGCTAACCTCCTGTCTTTACTCTGTTCACTTGCAGCTTTTTGTAGCTGATGTCCTGACGGGGCAGATAACACGCATTCCGATGCTGAAGGACAGGGAGTGCCAGGTTGGAGGGTCCGGGGTGGTGGGCACAGTGGTGGCAGGGAGGCATTACCACCCAACAGCGGGCTCTCGTTCCCGGCTGGACCAGCAGGGCTGTGGGATTCACGCCATCGAGCTCAACCCCTCCAGAACGCTGCTGGCCACGGGAGGAGACAACCCCAACAGCCTGGCTATCTACCAGCTGCCTACGCTGGACCCTGTTTGTGTTGGAGATGTAAGTGGGTTAGATCCATTTGCATTCACTGACACTATCCCTGTTTAGACTGCCCCTTCAAGCGTGCAGCGCTGTGTGCGTGCACGTCTGACTGTGTGTGTATGTGGAGCTTCTGTAACACCAAAACGCAATGTGAATTCAAAGACTGGGACTCCAATATTTATAATAACAAATAAAATAAAAAAATCAATCTGAAAAGGGCGACTGGGTCACGCTTTAAGAGTGCTGATACAGTCTTAGCCCACAGTTATTCATTTAGTCCCGATTAGTGAGTGTGATCTGCCGTATCAGTCGGTTTGTGGCCCCAGCAGCAGAAGAGCTCCAGAGACTAAAATGTTGGTTGTTCCAGGAGGAAACTATTTCCGAGTGATTGCTTTGACTTTATGTGAAGATCTGCAGAATGTCAAAACTGACCAAGTCAGCGAAACAATCTCCATTAGAGAGATCATACAGCTCTTGTGAAGGTGACTGTGATAGTTACCAGTGTAGATGAGATGTGTAGTGTAGGAACCAGGCTACCTCAGCTGTATCTAGAAGGTACTGCTAACAGTAAAGGAAAGACTTGAGCACATGTAATCTCTGTTGTGCCTGCCTCCAGCCAGAGAAGAGTGAATTACTGTGATTTTATGAGTGTGATGCACGTGTTTTTATTTGTGCTACATTCAGCTTCATAGAGAAGTGTAAGACAAGTTGTTTTGAGTTTCAATGTTTGTTTCAATGTTTGTTTTCCAGGATGGTCACAACGACTGGATCTTCTCCATAGCATGGATCAGTGATAACATGGCGGTGTCCGGTGAGTTGTTTGTGTTCGCTCAGCTGTTTGTTTTCGATGCCCTCTTTTTTTTTTTTTTTTTTTTTTTTTTTACTGCAATTCTGTTCAGTTTTGTTTGTGTTTTTGTGCGCAGTTAGCAGAAGAGCTTCTTTTCACCAGGATGCATCTCTTGTGTTATTTTCTAGGTTCCAGGGATGGTTCAATGGGTCTTTGGGAAGTGACCGAGGATGTCATGAGCCGGGCAGAGCGCAGTCAGAATGAAGAGACTGTACCCTCCTACGCCCACATCTCCCACCGCGCCCTCAAGGATATCCCAAAGGAGTACACCAACCCTTACAACTGTAAAGTCCGAGCTCTGGCCTTCAACAACAACCATAAAGTAAGGCTCATCCACATGCATGTGCTCGTTTTCAGTGAAACGATTCACAGGAACTGAACATCGAGGTCATTATTGAATTGGGCATTTTCACATGTGGTTGATGATGAAGAACATGGAAGGCTGGTCTTAACTTTGCTTTTCTGCTCAATCAATCAGATAGTGATGTCATCGTTGTAACTCAACAAAAACGAGCAGTTTAACTCCAGCCGAGGATCACGTGTATGTATTTTTTTGGCCGAACCTTGAACTAAAGTCTGAGGAGAAACGGTTTATTCATTGGAGTATTAAGGTATCGGCATGATGACAAACATCCAGGATTGTGCCTCTGAAAGTGTGAATTATTCAATGAGGAGCTGTAGTCACTGGGGCATGGAATGTCTGTAATTCCAGACAATGTGATGAATCTGGTACAGGTACATGTATGGCTGTTATATTGTGAAACTGACACTAAATGGCAGAGACTAAATCCATTCATCCTGCACTTTTGTGGGATGTGTATTCTTCAGTTCATCAGATATCGAGCTGTCTCCGTATATAGTTATCTTGCAGTATATTGATTATCATTGAAACGCTGTATAGTGATGTGGGTAATGTAAATCGTGTGGCGAGCGACCCTTCGATTCCCTCTCCTTCATTTTACCACGCAGAAAAAGGACGTGTGTGGTTGAATGACATTCTTGCAGCAAACTGATGAGCATGTTTTTACCTTTGCAGGAGTTGGGTGCTGTTTCCCTGGATGGCTATTTCCACCTGTGGAAAGCTGAGCACAACCTGTGCAAGGTAACACATGGTGTGATAAAGAATCAATCTGTAAAATCCAGAGTATAGGAAGCTTTATATTCCTAATTTTTCATCTAAATAGTGAGATGTTTCCTATAAAATGCTGACAGGCGCTTCTATATATGTGGGACCAATATATTTAGCGATCTGAAAGAGCTACAGAGCGGCACTTTTTACTCTTCTATGAGCACAAAAAAATCACCCTAGCAGTTTAAACCTTCTTTTCCCTCTGAGAGATCCTCAAAACACAACTGTGTCTTATAAACGTGTGTTACTGTTATTAAGGATTTGACATTTGCAAGGCATAATGGGGTTGATATAAAGAAAAGAAAAAAGGTTTAGCCTTTAGGTTAGGTTTGATCTATTAGATCAGTGAGAGAGATAGTTCTGTAATTGAGTAGTGGGGTTGTATTAGGTGCTTCCCAATAGCAAGTGTCAAACATACAGCAGGTGTCGATCAGTTCGGCTCCTTTATTGAGAAACTAGCAAGGATTATAGGCCTTTGCTACCATTTGTTTTAGCTATTGTAGTTAAAATATATATATATATCCAAAAAGACCAATGATCATGTAAGTGTATGCACTATAAAGTTCTTTCAGCACTCGACTTCAGTGTCGGCAAGCTGCTTAGTTTCCTCGTGTTGTGTAGGAGACAATATGCAAAGAGACTTTGTTCACAGGTGTCGCCGAAATCAACACAACAATATAAAAGTTCCTTACAGCAGCTTTAGATAGAAACAGAAAAATATTATATCCAATACTCTAAGGCCCCGTGTCCACCAGGCGTTTTTTTTCCGCCCAGTGGACACGGGCCGCTATCACGGCTTTCGATCAGACACGGGGCGAGGATCCGTAAGAAACAGCAACATGGGGAATATCTCGGCCTTGTCTGGGAGTTGTTACTGGATGAAGCCCGGTTCCAGTCATATTTCAGGCTTACTAAAATTAAATATGAAACTGAAACGGCCAAGACCAACTTCTCCGCCATTGTTTTTGGTTGCCAAGGTGACGAGTACCGGCCTTTCAATCTTGTGATTGGTTCGTTGAGAAAAGAACTTGTGACGTCAGCAGGGCCTTTTTGAAGAGTTGAAAGATTATTAAGTTGAGCGCACGGAGCGGCCGCACAAAAAGGACAGAGCGCTTGTTGGAAAGACGCTGGGCGTTGCGCTTTTCATCCAGGCGGCTGCTTTCTGCTGAAAACGCCCTCTACTCATTGAAAACAACTGAAAAAAGACACTGAGAAAAAAACCCGCTAGGTGGACACGGGGCCTGAATGTTTTCTTACACCGTTTTACACCTCAAAGTGGATCTGAGAGCCATGAGTACAGTCACTCATTTGTGTCAACGATACAAAGAGAGAAGGTTTTCTTAAAGGCTAAAGTCCTTACTAGTTCCTCTTTAAGTGTGATGTTGTTTCCCTCCAGATACTGTCCACCAAGCTGCCTCACTGCAAAGAGAATGTGTGTCTGGCATATGGACAGGACTGGTCGGTGTACGCTGTGGGTTCTCAGGCTCACGTCTCCTTTCTGGATCCACGGCAGCCGACAAACAGCATCAAGTCGGTCAATTCCAGAGAGAGAGGAAGCGGTAAATGTTCTTTCCACTTGTAAAAACACACTTTAAGCCCAACATTTATAACTGCAGACCATCCGTAATGGATTAATAAGCAACACATTAAAAGCCTGACGACTTTAAAAAGCTTGACAGTTATATTTTGTACTGTGCATTGAAGACCTCGGTTTCTGTGCAGGGATCCGTTCAGTGAGTTTTTATGAGCACATTGTGACTGTGGGCACCGGCCAAGGCTCTCTTCTCTTCTACGACATCCGGGCCCAGAGATTCCTGGAGAACCCATTAAATCCTGCCGGAGGATACAGGAAGTGTGCAGGAGATGGCATTCTTAAGCTCACTACTGGGAAAGGCTGGCTGGTATGTAATATTCACTAAACTTCTTTGTACAACCAATGTAATAAAAATGGATTGAGTCTGACATAGAGCATCGTCATTTTTAGTTTCTGTACATTTCCTCACCAATTACCTCCCTCTCCCATTTTTCTCTCAGAATCATGACGAGACATGGCGGAGTTACTTCTCAGACATTCATTCCTTCCCCAACGCCGTGTACACCCACTGCTATGACGACTCCGGCACCAAGCTGTTTGTAGCGGGTGGACCGCTCTGCTCGGGCCTCCACGGCAACTACGCAGGACTGTGGAGCTAGCCTCTTGGTCTCCTCCATCACTGCACCTTGTCCATATTTTTACAAAAACCAGTCCCTCCACCCCTCTCTTTCTTCACGTCCGCTGACATCACTGTCTTAGCTATCCCTCTTGCTCATTGACATATCACTCAAGTTTCGCTTACACATAGACTCAGGAGCACGATCTTACACCCACTGGATCACAGCTTTGTATATTGTTGTGGTGTATCTTTGTGTCCACCATCACACTTGCCCCATCTTCTGCAGTTATTCCTTTGCTCCTTTAAACTCAGCTACTAAGTTTTATATGAATATGTACAAAGAATTAAATAGAAATATTCTCCAGACCTGCAAAATCAGTCACTTAGGAACTCAGAAGAGTTTTAAGATACATTAGGAATAAAGTAAAACATGTTCCAATCATTTAAAACATTTACATCTGACCCGCAGGGATGAGGCTTTAGTCTTTCGCTGGTTTGTTTTTATATGTAAGGATAGTGTTAAATGCTGCTTCCTCTGCGATAACTGACAGTGTCTATGTGGAAAATACAGGTGGAGTTTTTTTCCCCCCCTTTTCATTATCTAACTGAAATGGACAAGAAAAAGAGGGAGAAGGACTAAGGAGAAGATCGTTTCTGAAGGAGCGACACAGAGTGCAGTTTGTTGTTAGACAGAGAATATTTACTGGTTGGACAGCTCGTCCTGTCCTGTAACAATCACCAAGAACTTCTCTTCTCCTGTTGGAAGTAAAATGAAGAAGCCAATCAATATGGGACTTTGTGTTGAGAATTTTCTCCTCAAATGATGCAGAGGAAAAACACTAAAAATGCTAAATGCTGTGTTGTTGTACTGCTCTGAATTAACCCCCCCCCCCCCCAAAAAAAAAAAAAAATGTATTTTATTTTTTGACTGTGGTTTGAAAGGTATACCCCTGCTATTCTAGGAAGCTTTATTTGTATTTATTTCCCCCTTTCTTTGTCCCTTTTATTTAGTCAATCAGGGGTGTTCATATCTGCTTCTTTTGGTTGTACTCTTATACCCCCCTCCCCCCATTTGTTTATGTTGTTCCTGTTCTCTTCGCACATTTGGCCAATCAGTGATGTTCAACTCTGATTTGTAAACGTAAACTGTTGGTACTAGAGAATTTACCTTGAGATTTAAAGATTTGGTAGCAAGTTGCGAAGCATCATATGTGACTATTCAAAGAGACAGTAGCCTTTAACTTCTGGGTTCAAGCTCGTCTATCATTAATGATTTTAGGACTCCTCCAAAGGAACCAGAGGATAGACATGTAGTGTCTCACTTCAAAATTTTCAGCCATCTAGTCGGAATGATGCAAAAGGAGAACCAATGAGAATTCTGGACCCTACTTTGATATGAGATGCTTCAGACACACATATTGCATAAGAACTTTGTTTTCTCCTCTTCTTGTGTATCAAGCAGTGAGGGATGCTGCACCTCTTCTTGTTTGGTTGAGGTGGGGTGGGCTTAGTTACTTTTTTGCCTTCCTAAAAGTCTTTCTGTGAAAGACTGCCACAAGTATCATAGTTTTCCTTTTCTACATGGAAATGTTGTCCAGTTTTCATGATAATGACAGATTGAAAGAGAAACCCCAATTAAGAACACACATTTAACAAACAACCAACACTTTGAAAGTGTATTTTATATAAATATGTGTATATGTATGTGTAAAATACATGGGGACAGTTGCATACATTTTATGTATATGTCTGAGGAAGTGTGTGGATCGATATGTATACTCGGTGATGCCCTGTTTTTTTTATACATGCCTCATGAATGTTTTTACAAATGACTGAATTTGAGGATATTGTAAAATACAAACATCTGCAAAAAACAAGCTATTAAATCTTTAAAAGAGTAAATAAAAATAAAATGTATATTGGTGTAAAAAAAAAATAATCATACTTTTCATTTTTTAAAATCACAAAGATCTTCTGTAAAATTAAAGGGGTTAGGGCAACTTTCGCTGTTGCCATAGCAATACCTCATGGGTGCTGCCATGACATTAAAGTTTAATAAACTTGATAATTAACGTGTATTTCGACAATGTCCATGTAGAGTGTTTTATACGGTGTACGTGAATCCGCAGAATTATGAACACACATAGGTACATCACGGCCAACGACATGACAGTAAAGGTAACCGTGAAGGTAAAGAAGTCGGTTTTGACCCGGAGAAGAAGAGAGCGAAGCATCCACCGCGGCAGCGTACGTCACGTGACCATCCTGTCTGCTGCTGGTTGAGTGAAGCGTGTTAGCAGGTAACAAAAACATTCATTTTATCACGTTTTTTAACTAACTTGTCTTTATTTCAGTGCATTTAAACGTAATACAGAGTCACATTTGTGCTGAAGTAGCGGGTCGATGTCTTCGTTGTTTCGCTGACGCGCGGTTGTAAGGGATGTCTTTCTGTTGTCTTGTTCCCCGGCGAGTAATGTCGGGATTGTGCTCCGCTACGAGGCCTCTGTCTGTGAAATTAATACTGTTGTGTTTTTAGCTGGATAGCCAGTTGTCTGCATGTCGAATAAACATAATGGGGCAACTGTTATTTGTAATGTATTTGGTGGATCTTTAAATACCTACGCACGTCTAAGCACGCCAGTTTTACTTTGGTTGGCTTCCAACTTGGAACAGATTTAGATAGCATTGTTAGCTAGCTTCATCCCCTCTGCATCGTCTGTTCAGTAGTGTCAGCATTAGCATGGTAGGAGCTAACCCGAGTTCATGCTAGCGAGGACAAAGAGACCCGAGTACCGACAGCACCGATTCGGTCAGGGTTCAAATCAGAAGCAATACAAAGAAAAATCTGATTTGATTTTGGAAGACAGACATGGTGAAATGATCAATAAAATAAGTTACTCTAAAGCCACTGGCTAATGTTAGCATCGGTTCAAAACAACGATAAGCTCGCTTTAGTAACATTATAAATAATTGCTGATAAATTCGCCACAACATGGTAAATTATAATTCAGGGACATATTTTCTTTCAGTTTGTAATATTGATGGATGAGCGTGTAAAGCTGTGCTGAGCGACTGACTGTTGTTTACGACAAAGACCGTCGACGCTTATTAATGTTTATAATTGATTACGATTGATAAATGTATCTATCTGTATAGGTTTTTACAGTCTCTTGACATTTTCAATTAAATCAGATTTTTAAACTCATTGTCTTTTTGCTTTAGCTTTGTTCATTCCAGCAGCCAATGACAGCTCTGTGTTTGCTGACGTCACTCAGTCGCTGTAAGCCCGAGCGCATTGTTCTCATATGTAAAACAAATGGGTCAACAGGGTTACTTGTTATTGTAGTAGCAATGGAGACCACCGTCACAGTTTGACAACCGAACTGCTGTATAAAGTGTTACTCATGACACGGTGATGATGATTCACATTTTAAATGTATGTTCAGGTGGATAAAGCCCTCTCTTTATCGTTTGTCGCTTAATACTAGGTGTAACTAAACAATAGTGCTGTTTATGCTTTATCTGGTAAAACTCAAGCCATGTTCAAAGTGCGTGGAGGTGGGGCTCACTTGTCAAATACTCACAGTAATTCAACTGCCATGGTAGTATAGTGTGTAGGATCCGTGACATGCATGTAAATCTTTGCTGAACTACATAAGAGAGGGGATGTGAGGTCACGCTTTGTAGAGTTTGTTCTGCTTCACACTCTGTGGGCTGTGCTGTTTGGAAAAGGACACTGGGTTGCTCTCCCTCCTTGACCTAGATTTTCAGCAAAGCTGTTCTGTCACCAGGCCAACTCTTACAGCGTCCATAAGGGCAGTATTCATGATTGTGCAATAACACATTTCTGGGATTAAACTTCTTATTTCCTTCCAAGGAAAGTACTGACTCTCTGCTCTTACAGTATTGTGAAGGAAACCAGTATGTGTGTGAGAGAGTTAATAATTGGGGTTTAAGACTTGTTTGGTTGGTGTCACTCATTGTTCCATGTTTGTTGTGTTCTTTGCAGATTTTTTTCTATTTTGTACATACAGAGTTTTGTATATACTGTATATGATGAGCTCGCTGGGCGGCGACAAGGCCCGGGGCCCTCGGGAAAAAGCGCTGCCTGCTGCCCCTCACACATCACAACCACAGAAACAGATACAGGTGAGCCACCGCAACCACACAATCACACAAAAAGGAAACCCTTCTCAGCCACATACACTTTGGAGCATAACACCAGTGTACTGTGCACACTACTTCATTGAAGAACAAAACAGTTGGTCTCATAGTTTCTTACTGAGTAAAAACTGCAGATTATTTTAATATTGATAGCTACTAAATAAATCTCAGTTGGCAGAGGAGGCACCTACATAAATACATGTTTAGATACAAAAACTCTAAAGTGTTACTTACACTTTATGATCAACAGCTCAGCCAATGTACTATGTGAATAACATCACCATTTTTTAAAAACTGTGATCACCCAGGTTATTGGCATTTTACAGGTGTACTCAATTAAGTGGCCACCAAATCTTAGCATAACTGAAGGCCAGCAATTATGAGGTTTATCAAAAATTGGGTGCCAGACTTCCAAGTCTGTCATTGAAAATCTCAGGGCAGGAGTCACACTACTGAGGCAACTCACAAGAGGCAGATGACAGACGTGTCAGAGTTGGCGATACCAGAACTGGTTTTATTTCTGCCACGACTGGAGATTTTGCACGTACGTCATGACTGGTTAAGATAAACGAAACTTGTTGACTTAGGAGGCAACACTGATTGCTCACAGTGGCAGCTAAATAAATGCAGCATAGCATGTCGCCTCCCCGTGTCAGAGCACTTGTTTAAAATGAAAGTGAATTGGGGTCGAGCAACTCTCCAAGTTTCAGTAAATAACTACCACATTAGATGGGCGTGTGTGTATGCCTGCAGTGCTTCTCTTTCATTCTGTCATCGGCTTTGTGCTGTGACTTGTCTCTCTGTCACTTGATAATCTCAGGTAATTGAAGCTCTTGCTTATATAATGATAAACACAATGTATTATCGACCAATCCTTCACAATAAAAATCCCCTTTTATTTTGGAAGGTAAAACCACCAAAAAATGAGTTAGGAGCTCTAACGTGGCCTACTGAGCAGGTCTTCTAAAAAACCCCATCTTTCTCTGGTTTTATAAGCAGAAATGAGTATCAAACCACACAGAAGGTTGGTCGTAGTGCATTAATATAAAAATGAACAACCCTTTATAGAACTGTAATATCCTGACATAATAGAGTTACTGTAGAATGAAAAGAAAATATCTCCCACCGCTCGCTCCAGGTGAATTCTCCCAATAATATCCTACTGTGTTCTCACTGCGACTCTATGCGGGGATAAAATACGGCGTTGTCTGGAGGAGAATCCCAGGTTAAAGTTAGAGTGAAAAGTTGGGCTGGTCACACATGCAGCTCGACATCAGAAGCATCAAGTGCTGCAGAACTCTGTGAGAATCCCCCCCACTGCATCATTGTCAAACATCTCAATAGCAAAAAAACAACAGACCACCCACTATCAGTGTCCACAAGCACCTCTTCATTTAATCTCAAGCAGCACCGAGTCTCTCACCCTCCCATAAACTTGAATTCAGCTGAAACAATGTGTCTGTTGTCTCCTCTCACACACAAACTTCTCTCTCCTCTCACAGAAGCTCTGCTTTTATTCAGTTTTGAGACACATTTAAACTTTGCTCTCTGTGTTACAGGCTACTGCTGAACAGATTCGACTTGCCCAGATGATCTATGACAAGAATGATGCTGACTTTGAGGACAAAGTGAATCAGGTGAGGAAGACTTTTTAGAGACAAGGCGTCCTGTCTTGTGCCAAACCTGTTGTATATTTTGTCATCAGTTCACCTTTTCTGACTGCCAGACATTTTTTATTTGGATTGTGTTTGTTGCTCTGACCAGCTGATGGAAGTGACTGGGAAGAACCAGGATGAGTGCATGGTAGCACTTCATGACTGCAACGAGGATGTTAGTAGAGCCATCAACTTCCTCTTGGAGAGCACCTCTGACATGGTAACTGACACGTGACGGTGTCTGATCTGATTTCCTTTGAACATTTACAAACAGGTGTCCCTTTTATTGTTAACGTTATCAATATGCTGTGAACAGATTTGATGTGCTTGAAGCTATTGTATTTCTGGCTGACATACACAGAGGGTCAGTAGGGGATTTCCCGTAGGTATGAACATGAGTGTCAGTGAGCTCTGTGATTGACTGGCGACTTGTCCGAGTTCTATTGTCAACTCTACTACATTCTTTTAAAGACAGGAGGGCTAGCTATTGGACATGTGAGTCGTTAAATAGCTATATCTCACACACGATGAGGTTAAAAAAAAGCTCAATTATTAGTCCACATATCATTATTATTATTATATATGAACACAAGAGTTTTCACCGACTTTATCTGATGAGCCCTGCTCGAATCATCCCATTTGAACAGAACACATACCTTTTATTATTGTCATGAGCATGTCAAATATGGTGAACTAACACTGTGCCGATTATTTTACTACCCGTCTAAAACGAAGTCAACACACCTTTAACTCGCCACTGTCGATCAACAGGATGTCCATGCAGGCATTATAGCACATCCTCTATCAGTGTTTGTACAGGATGTACTCGGGCCTTATAAACGCAACATAAATAGATGCTTGTTAATGGTTCATTTACTGCGATAAAGTTTCAGCAGATGAGCTGATCACTTAATAAAAGTTGGATAGATACATCTATGAGTTGTACAGACATAGTTGATGTTCAGTGGTTGGTAATTTCTTTAATCTTGATGTGATTCAAGAATGTGTGATTGGCAGCTCTGGTCTGAGTCTTTTTGTTGTTGTTTACTTTGGTTTTAGACCTCCTGGGAGACAGTTGGGAAGAAGAAGCCCCTGGTTAAGGAGGGTCCATCAGAAGGCAAGGAGAACAAAGAGAACAGGGAGAAGAAAGGAGAGAGGGAGGCGAGCAAGGGCCGCGCCGCTGCCATCCGCAAGGGCAAGGGAGCCAGCCGCAGCCGACAGGGTACGGAGTGAAAAGCTGACCATCCGAACCGTCTGCAGCTTCTCAGTATCAACACACACACGCACACAAAGCGAAGAACAATAAAGATAAGAAGCCATATTGGAAACAGTATTGTGGGCTTTGTTTTTACAGGCCGCCCAGAGGAGAACGGCGTTGAGGTGACACCAGTGGACAGAGGGTCTGATCGAGGTCGGAGGGTCAGAGGGGGACGAGGTACAGTAGAAACAGAAGTTCATTTGGTTTTTAGTCCAACTCCCACTTGGGTGGATGTTGACTTTTGTGTGAATATTTCTGCAGGATCTGGAGGTCGAGGCCGAGGCAGAGCACCAGCAGGGAGCCGGTTCTCAGCCCAGGGCATGGGGTATGGTGACAACAACACACATGCAGCACATTCAAGGGACTCTCCCATCAAAAGGTTTGAATGTAGTATCTCATGATGTCCTTGGTCAACAGTTCAAACCCTGTGTGGTGCCCTCAGAAATGATGAAATATGTCCCACATTATTCTCTACCTTGTGTCACAAACCTAAAGGCTTGAAATGCATCTTTTTTTTCTTTTTGGGTCATGGGAGCTCTTCCTCATGAATTGCATAAACAGTAAACAGTGTTACTTCAGTGGCCTGTACTACGAAGCAGGTTTTTCGCTTCAGGGTTTTCTCTCTCATTTATTTTGTGTGTGGGGGATAACGTGCCAGAGAGAAGCCACAGGGTCACCCAATATCACCCAGAGGCCACCGACACCCCAACGAGTTTGAGTGCACAGTGATCTTACCTGGGCTTGAGTTTCCCACACAGGCGATACCTGGGCGGGCCCCGCTAGTACATTTATGGCTGCGCCAAGTATATTTCTGACCTGTAATTTAAATTCATTTATCCGTAAAATTGCTGCATTTGAGAGAGAGAGAGAGAAAGAGAGAGTCCTTTCGACTCCTGTAGAGAGATAAGACGGCAAAACCAAGAGTCCAGAATCACATTCAGATTCAGAGCGAGAGAATGTCCAGTTTGTACTCTAGTAAATGCATCAAAACTGAAGCTTCTTATGGCTTCATATAAAAATGTTAACGTTGAGATGCTGTGCTGGACTCCTAACAGAATATCAAGTGAAGCTTTTCAAAACGCGTGGCGTACTTCTGTGAATAAGTTGAGCAAAGCTGGTTGTTGCAAAAACTAAAAATTAACTTAGAGGGGACAACATGTTTGCTTGAAAAACAACCTAATATTGAAATAAACCTTGTGTGATAAGAGTAAGAAAGAAATCTGTTAGCGTACGCTGGCTTTTCTCTTCACTTTCAGTAGTTCCATACCACCCTGTTTGTTTCTGTCATGGCTGCAGCTGAAACATGACCAACATGCCCACACGACTAACGGCCTCTCTCTCTCTCTCTCTCTCTCTCTCTCTCTCTGTGACCTTCCTCCCTGTCTGTGATTGGTCACATACTGCTCATGCTCACAGAAGCTCTTGTGTTGATTTTATCTTGTTGATAACCAGCTTTGTGCGACCACCTCGTAGTACAGGCCTCATATGTGGGTTATATACCGAGTGTAGGGATTTTCCCCCGTAACACCAAAAAGCCAACATGACCCCTGCAGTGAATTATTCGAGTGTGACTAAACAAATGTCATCTTTAATCCTTCCCAGGACCTTTAATCCTGCAGACTATACCTCAGAGGCTGGTACTGGGACCACACAGAATGAGTCATGGGACACAGTGGCTGACAACAGCACAGATGGGACAGGTAACCTCTTTTCCACTCGCATGTGTCCGAGTGACGCGTGACGCAGACAGTGATGTGTCGCTCTTCGTGTTCTCGACAAATGAAGATAAGCTTCATGCGTCCTGCATCTTGGTTTGTCCTCTAGTTACCTGGAGGAACACTTTGGACGACTGGACAGCTGAGGACTGGAGTGAAGACGTTGGCGTGAGTTGACCAACTGCAGGATAATCCATCTAACAAAGAAAAACACTTTGGTGCACATCTAATATCCTTCGTGTATGTATCGTGTATTCCTGCAGCTCTCGGAGACCAAAGTATTCACATCCTCATGTGCTCCGCCTTCTGAGAATCACATCACACCTGGGAAAAGGTAAGGAACGGTTACAGTCCTTGTATGGGAAAAGAAACTACAGTGTGCTAGTGTACCATCTATGTTAGCACTAAAGATACTCTCGTCGTTTTTGTTTCCTCTGTACGAGCGGCCTGTAACAAACGTTTCTATCTTTTACATTATGTCACTCTGCTCTGGTTATCATACAAATATAAATGTAATACTTTACATTAGCATCTTTTGAGTTTTTTTTTTCAAATCACCCTTTTCTTTCTTTGTTAGTCTGGACCTCGTCTCATTGCTGCAGAAGCCTGTGGGTGGAGGAAGAGAGCCACCTTCATCCTCTTCCTCACAGAGTCTGGTCTTCACCAACTCCCACCATCACCACCACCAGCCTCCTCCTCCTCCGCCGCAGCATCAGCAGCCACCTCCAAGTCGCACCGCAACTAGTAGCACAAGCTACGCGCATGCAGCTTTGGTAACAACGGTCGCTTTTGACGCTATCCGCTCTTTTTCCTCACACATCCAAACACATACTCAGATTGATCTCTCCTTATGTTTATGCCAGTCATCAGTTCTGGGAGCTGGTTTTGGGGACTTGGGCCAGGCCAAAAGGACTCAAGCCAGTGCTGGAGCTCAGATACTGGAGCAGCTGAAGGGTCCTGGTTTGGGGCCATTACCTTCATCCCAGGTTGCACCTCCAGCCAGCACCCAAGGAAGCAGCACCACCATTGGCCGACTGCCAGTCCTTGGAGGATCTGTACCTCCACCCTCCACATCTAGCTGGGACATTAAGGCTTCAGAATCCAACTCGCTGTCCTCACAGTTCAGTCGTAAGTCTTCTTTGTATTGTGAGCATGTAATAACCTTACATGTTTGTGTTCATATCTAAAGTCCTTGCCCTGTGTTGTGTCGTGTCTCTGCATGCGAAGGAGAATTTGGCTTGCAGCCTGAGCCGTCTATTGTGCTGAGCCAGCTGGTTCAGAGGCACGCCGCTCCTTCCCTGCCTCTGGCACGACAAGCGAGCCCACCATCCCAACAACAGGCAGCCTCTGTTTCAGCCTCACCTGCTCCGCAGCACGGCAGCACAGCCTCACAGGCAGGCCAGGTGATGTCTGCTGCCGGTGCTAAACCTCCTGCTCCCAGCGCAGGGCTGGACCCTCAAGGCAGCACGACACCGCAGCAGCAACGAGCCGCACTGAAAGGCCAGAAAAGAAGGATACCTCCCACATCGAAGGTAAGGGATGGATACGTTCACACTGTCTGTTAATCGAAAATCGTTCTAACTGAAAGGTTATACAAAGTGACCATCATTGTGAGGCCTGACCTTTTTTTTTTTTTTTATCCTGTATTTCCTCACAGATCCCCTCCACGGCAGTAGAGATGCCAGGCTCAGCTGACATCCCTGGGCTGAAACTCCTGTTCGGGGCTCTAGACTTCGGCTCAGAGTCGGCATTGTCGGAGTTTGGAGTTGTGGATAATTGTGTTAGTGCGGTTTCCAGGGAGTCAACGCCGGCTCCTGTCTCAGCACCAACTGCAACAGGACCGGGGACACAGAGCCAGACAAGCCTGTACTCCAAACCACTCAGGTACTGTCACTGCGGTTTACTGACTTGTTCTTTCTTTAGGTCATGGTATAACAAAAACTGTGGACCCCCCAAGCTAGCTTTTTGGATATATTTTTTAAATTTTTATAGTATTGCAAAATTCACATTTTAATTCTCCAAACCAAATGTGCTCTTACATTTCTATTTTACTTCAGCAGGGAGAACCCAGTTAAAGTAATTACACATGCGCTCTTTAACACACTCTGAATCTTGCAAACCCATGGTCACATTTTAAAGCAGTAGTTCAGACTCTTAAAAAAACACGATGTGATACAAGAGAAGGAAACGTCACTCTCATTTGATGCTCCACATAATTCGTAATCTTTACTAATCGTGTCTCTAACATATCTCCCTGCTGTTGTCTTGCAGTGAGTCGCTGGGCAGCCCTCTGTCCGTCGCCCTGCCTCTCCCCCTCTCCTCGTCCGAGCCAGTATATCACTCCTCCTCCGTGGCATTATCCAGCCTCCCTCCCTCTTCATTAGGGACTGTTGGCTCCAACAATCATCCCTCCTCTTCCTCCACAGTCTCTACCACTTCCTCTTCCATACCCCCTTCGTCTCACTATTCCTCAGTGGGTGGGAGTTACGACGGAGCCATGTCCACTCACACCAGACTAGCCTTTTCCCAGAGCAAAGAGGCTTCAGGGCCAGTCATGGTGAGTAGAGGAGCTGACAGAAAGTCACACACATTGTTTTTTACATTTCAAATATTTTAAATCTTTTCTTTAAAACCTGAGCAGAAACATTTTTTTTTTCTCAACCACCAGAATGGTTTGAATGGTGTAAGGACCTCCGCTGCTCTGGACAGTAAGTAATCGAGGACTTTTTTAAAAGTTTCAACAACCATGTTTCTGTTTAACTACAAATAAAGACCTCTTTTCTTTCTGACCCCTCCCCCAGCTTCTTCAGCGTCCTCCACGCCGAAGCCAGACTCGCCGTCAATGAACATCAGCACAAACGGTGCCTCAGCACCCTCCTCACACTTACCTTCATCCCTGCCTGCACACAGCTCCAGCACACTCTCAAGCCTGGCACAAGACCTGCCCTCAGTCAGCCAGCTCAACTCCCTCAACAGGTGACAGCCGTTGACTGTTGTCTAACTTCAAATCAAAGGAACCTTGAATTTTTTCTTTAAGTCGGCATGCTCATCAGAAAACAGTAGTGTGTCCCTGTGCTAAAAAATTTTCCTTTTGCGTCAAACATCGAAAGTAAATCAAGAAAACAATTACTGTACAAACTGAATGATAATGATGTTAATCCAGTTGCCATATCATCACTCTAAGCTCTCATCTTCCCCCTACAGCCATGTCAGCAGTCACTCATCCGTCTCAGCTCTAGGCTCCAGTTCCCTCACCGTAAGTTTCTGTCTCCTCTTCTAGCAGCACGATCGCTAACCTTCTGTTTTCTAATATGCCACCAAACAGCTGAAACAGTTGGACTAATGTGGTTCAAAGTGTCAAAAAGAACATTTGAAAAAATTTAAAAAAACCTACAGAGCCATACCACCTCGGTTTTCAACGTGTAGTAAAGTCCATGTGATGCATGTATACATGTGGAAGTGCTTTTATGTATAGCACAGTGACATCTGAAAAAGTCTACTTCCCTATTCAACTGATCCCCTTCTTTGTTGCCCGTCTCCAGTACACACATGTTGACAGCAGCAGTGGAAGCTCTCTGGCTCCCTCCTCTGGCTCGTACACATTATCGCAGCCCTCTGCTTCAGCACTCCACTCGACCCACAACAGCAGCAGCAACAGTAGCAGTGGTATCAGCCACCTAGCCAACCTGCCCAACATGGTCAACATGGGCAACATGGGCAACCACATGAGCAGCACAGTCGGTGTTCTCGCTGCCACCGCTGGACTTCACTCTGCCGCTGCCACCAGTGCAGCGCTGGGACTTGGCTCCAATGGAGCTACCTCCACGTCCAATCTTTCTGCACCAAGGACCACACCCCTGCTGTCCTCCTCTGCTGGTACACACATTTTTTGTTTTTAGTGCAAGACCAAAAAGGAAAAAATATTCCAATGTAAGTTAAGAACATCATAGTGATGGTTATTCTCTCATTGTGTTGACAGGTAAAGCTCCTCCTAACCTGTCCCAGGGAGTGCCTCCTCTCCTGCCTAACCAGTACATTATGGGCCCTGGGGGGCTCCTGCCAGCATACCCAGTGAGTAGCCTCTGAGGATTCAGTGGAGTCACTGTAGTGTGCCTGCTTTTCTTTTCAATCTACCGCCGTAAAATGTGATCGTTTTCATTCAATCTATTCATTCCCTTGGTTGGAAGTGGTTTGCAGTATTTTAAGTTCACTGTTCGTGTATCCTGCGTTTCACAGCAAATCTATGGCTACGAGGACCTCCATATGCTCCAGTCAAGACTGCCAATGGTAAACCCCATCAACACTCCTTACTCCAGTTTGTTTTGACTTTGGTTGTATCATGGCTCCCATCCTAATCCTGTACTGTCCCTTCAGCCCTCTTTGCAGGATTACTATGGAATCACATTCCCCGGCCCCACTGCAACTCTCTCGGGCAGAGATGGGAGCCTAACCAATAACCCTTACTCAGGTAAAGCGCGTTCTTATTTAATGAGGTCAGTGCATAGGGAGGGAAAGAGAGAGAGAGTTGTGAAAAACCTTCCTTCACACTGTCTAACTTGATTTCATGCTTGAAATAATGACATTCAGGTGTGCTCACCTTATATTTCCCCTCATTTGTCAAGGTGAAGTCACGAAGTTCGGCAGGAATGACTCCACCTCCCCGGCCCCCCCTACAAGCCTCTCAGCTCCACAGCCTCCCCAGGGTCAGAGCCAAGGACAGAGCCAGGCCCAGCCTCAGCCTCCGCAGGCCCAGCCTCAGCCACAGGGTCAGCCGCAGCACCACAGCAGCCAGCAGGCTTTCCTTCCTCCGGGCTACAGTTACACTGGCCTGCCTTACTACCCAGGGGTCCCCGGTGCTGTACCAAGTGCTGCTGCCTTCCAGTATGGCCACACTATGTTCGTTCCTCCTGGGGGCCCGGGACCAGCCTCGGCCAAGCAGCACAGTATGGGTCTCGGTCTGGGAAACCCCTCTGCTAGCCCCTTCCAGCAGCAGACCCAGCAGCAGCCAAGCGGCTATGGCCAGCACACCTTCAGCTCAGGTTAGTGAAAGCAACGATGAAGTCACAAATGAGCTCAGGGTTTGGGAGAATGGTTTGATTTTAAGATTTAGTACTTCTGTTCAATTTCTCCTGGTGTTAATGTCTCCCCCCTGCAGGGTATGAGGAGCTGACAGCAGGGCCAGCAGGAGTGGACTACAGTAAAGGATACAATTCCTCCTCACAGGCACAAGCCAAATCTGCTGCTTCTGGGCCTGGCAAAGGTACAAAGCAAAATACCACCCTTTCTAATGTCTTTTAAAAATGATTTTTAAACTTAGTCTAATGTGCAAATCTCATTTCTATTGTGTTTTCCAGGCGTCTCTGTGACGTCCAGTAACTCTGGTGTGCCAGACATCAGTGGAAGTGTTTACAATAAGACCCAGGTGAGCCTCCAGCAAGTAATACAAAAAAAAAAAAAAAGCCCTGACTGTTTGAGGAGGTTTTGAGTTTAATTATTCCTTTGCCCACTTTTTGCAGTCTTTTGATAAGCAGGGTTTCCATGCGGGGACCCCTCCTCCCTTCAGCCTGCCCTCAGCACTGGGGGGTCCAGGGCCTCTGAACCCTGGAGCAGCTCCTGGAGGCTATGCACCAGCCCCATTCCTCCACATCCTGCCTCACCAGCAACCACACTCGCAGCTGCTGCACCACCATCTAGCTCAGGATGGACAGGTAGCCCTCGCTGATTATTTACAGGTGCTGAACAAATTTCCCATTTTTTTTAGAATTTCTTTGATCGTTCATATTTGTTTTCATGTTCAGGGTGGTCCGAGCCAGCGTGGCCAGTCAAGCAGCCTGCAACAGAAGAGCCAAGTCAACAAGTCGAGCTACGGCAGCTCTCCCTACTGGGCCAACTGAGAAAGCTACAACTTTGGTGTGTGTGTGTGTGCGCTGTGTGCAAGGACAAACGCAAACACACAGCGCCACACCCACGTATCTGACTGACAGATCATAGAAGGACAAACCATTTTACAACTCAAGCTAAAACACACACACACTACCACCCCCCCTCCCCTTTACTCTGTATATCCCCTTTTCAAATTTATGGCTGTTGTATGTAAAATATATTTATGTATGTATTTATACAGTATATATGTATTGGTAGGACATTAAATGTGGTTTCTGCATTTTGTTTTTTAATTTTGAAGGACATTTTATTTCAACAAAAAAAAATGTGGAAAGACGAGAAAGGTAAATCATGGAGATGAAGTTGGTGAATATACTTGAACACAAGCATCTTGTGATGTGGATTTTTTTGTATGCATACATGAATTGAGAATGATGTACATAAATTCTACACATCATTTTCAACAAAGACCTTTTTTATTTTAGAAGACGCAAGTTTTTGTAACTTTGGTCCCCTGCATCTGTGAATCTTTATATTGAGGGTGACTTCAGTTTATAGCTTGATTTTTATTTTATTTTTTCCGTTTCCCTCCATCTGTCTGTCATTCCTCAACTCTTTATAGTTGGCTGGTTTGACCAGCCAGGCCTTGGATTTTATGTCATTTTAACATTGGTTTAATCCTTGTTGTCCAAATTAAAAGTTATGAACAGTTCTTATGGGTCTGGCATCAATATTTACCACCCACTCTGTTTCTCTGAACTCAGACCCACCAGTTCCATTCACATGCAGTTTGATTTTCATTCATTATCAGCCAGTTTAAATTCCTCTTGCATTTACTCATGGTCATACACTTCTGGGTATTTAAGACAACATAAAACTAATATATCTGACATACCAAGTGACCAAAATATGTTATTGGACAACACGTTTACAACCCCTGTTTTATAGAAGCATTGCTTCAGGCACTGGTAAGTTCTCGCCAATCCAAGTTCAGGTTATATTTGGGTAGCCAAAGCAACATCCAGTGAGGAATGTAAGTATTTGAACAACCCTGCAATTTGTCAAGGTCTCCTATTTAGAAATGAGAAACTGCATTCAAAAAAATTAGGAAATCACGTTGAGTTTTAAATATTTTATTTGCATTTTATTGCTGCATGTAAGTATTTGAAAACCTGAGATAATTAGTTTGAATATTTGGTAAAGAAGCTTTTCTTTGTAATTACAGGGGTCAAACGTTCTTGACCATGTTTGCATTCACTGCAAGAGGGATTTTGGCCCACTCCAAACAGATCGTCTCGAGATCTGTCAGGTTTCAGGGCTGTCGCTGAGCATCACAGGGTTTCAGCTCCTTCTAAAGATTTAGGTCTGGAAGCTGGCGAGGCAACTCCAGAACCTTGATATGCTTCTTACAGAGCCCCTCCTTGGTTCTCCTGGCTGTGTGCTTCGGGTCGTTGTCATGGTGGAAGACCCAGCCACGACCCATCTTCAATGCTCTGACTGAGAGAAGAAGGTTGTTGTTCAAAATCTTGCAATGCATTGCCCCATTCACCCTCTCCTTAATACAGTGCAGTCGTCCTGTCCCCTTCACAGAAAAGCACCCTGAAAGCATGATGTTTCCACCCTCATGCTTCCTCCAAACATGGCAAGTGAAGTTTAGACCAACAAGTTGTATTTTGACCTCATCTGACCACATGACTTTCTCCCATGCCTCCCTCTGGATCATCCAGAGGGTCATTGGCAAACTTCAGATGGGTCTGGACATGTGATGACTTGAGCAATGCATGATTTTATAAAAAATGACAATGTAGTGCTCTACCGACAGTAACCTTTGAAACTGTGGTCTCAGCTCTCTGCAGGTCATTGACCACCTCCTTTCGTGTAGTTCTCAAATTCATCGCCTTTCTTATCATTACTGATACCCCACGAGGTGTGATCTTGCATGCAGCCCCAGTCTGAGTGGGGACTGACCATCATCTTTAGCCTCTTCCATTTTCCAACAATTGCTTCAATAGTTGATCTATTTTCACCAAGCTGCTTGGCAATTGCCCTGCAGCCCTTTCCAGCCTTGTGGAGGTCTAAATTTTTTGTCACTGGTGTCTTTTGACAGCTCTTTGGTCTTGCCCATGGTAGTAGTTGGAGTCTGACTGACTGTGATGTGGACAGGTGTCTTTACAGGTGCTACTAATTTAGATTAATAAGTGGAGGAGAGGTGGACTTTTTAAAGGCAGAGTAACAGGTCTTTAAGAGGCAGAATTCCTGCTGAATGCCAGGTGTTCAAATACTTATGTGCAGCAATCACATACAAATAAATTATTGAAAAATCATACAATTTGATTTCTTTTTCTTTTTTTATTATTTCCACCTACGATGTAAATTTCAGTCCCCTCGATAATTTCTAAATAGGACAACTTGCCAAATTGCAGGATGTTCAAATACTTATGTTCCTCACTGCAACTATCAATGTAACAGCAACAGTCAGGACGGCAGTAATTTAGAAGTACCATTTCAGTCACTCCAAATGTATCAAGAATGGGAAAACAAGAATGATCTCAACAATGAGGGCATTTTGTTCTTATCCAGTATAACCAGCGCCGTCCTCATTAATGCACGGCCTGCTCAGACCTCCACCTCAGCAGCAAGGAAGTGTGGACAACAGGAACATAAAGGCATAAGGCCTGCACCTTATCGCTACTCCTACGCCCCCCTATCCCATGCTTGATAAGAGTGAATAAGGTCTTTAACCTGCTCTTTCATATAGCATCTCGAGATTAAAAAAATATTGTTCTTGATTAAGCTAATCAGTTATTAATTATATCAAGAGTCACAATAAAAAAAAAAAACATCACATTTTTCAATCCAATCCCTTTATCTTGTACATTACATCCAGTCCAGGATCCAGTCAACCAATGCAGTTCAGGTGTACTGGGAAAATGTGTTTACTTCAATGTTTGAGATGGTAAAATGTTGCCACACGTTAGGTGAGCAGTGCAGTTTGTTTAAAAGCTCAGGCATGGTTAGGTGGTTAAGTTTACATAAAAGGTCCACCTGTGAAGTATAAAACAGAATAGCTTGGGCTTTGGATCATTTTACACTACTCACTATAAGTCAGGGATATTGTTATTTTACATGAGAGCTTTTCCCACTCGGTCTGAATTTTAATGAAATAAGTAGTTCCTGAGGTCGAGCTATGACAATTCTGGCATGAACAGAAAGTTGGGGGTGTGCTGGTGGAATTGGGGGTGATGATGGGTTCTATGATGTCTCTGAGGTAAGAACGTGCAGTGACTGAGCCATCTACAATCACCACATCTGTTTTATGCTGACTGATGTCTGCCCAGACTGTTGCTCCTCCTCCAAAGAGAACCCTGGGGACCATGTTGACCTCAGCATATCGCTCACCTCGTCTTTCTCCAGCATCGCTGATGACCATTTCTATGCAAGGTGACCCTACACTCAGAACTGGACGGTAGACCACTGCTGCATTGTCCAGGTCACACGGTCTTGTGCCCACCTGCAACAGTTGTCTGGCATGAAGGCAAAGCGGCGGTGTCAGTTGCAAATGGTTTTTTGGAAACCTTCGTAGCCCTCACTTCTGGTGATCAGGCCTGCAGCTGTGACAGTAGCTTAACAGTGTCCGAGCGCATAGGCTTTAATTAACCTGCTGGTTGAGTAGTTTCAGTCTGATTGTTTTCACTGGTCATTGTCTGCTTGAGCTCAAACTATAAAAGGTGTTAGTGGGCTTAATGTCAGTGTAATTCAATGACTTCTAAACTTCAGGAGTTTCTTAAAACCTTGATGTGCTCAAGGCTAAGAATTACAAGTGATTATAGGTCATTTTGTCAATTATGTGCAGGATAAGGTTACAAGAGGACTAATGTACAAGCCAATGCTATAATGGAGACGCAAACAATTTAAGTGTAAGAAACTGTTAAATAGGCCACTATAAGAAATCACAGCAGAGATTTTATTTAACAAAGGTTTTAATCGATACAAATATTTACAGAGGTACACATACATTTCATGGACTACAAGGCACAATTACCAGGGATGCGATTGAAAAAAAAAAAGTGATCTTTTGTTCACTGCCTCGTAAGCAACTGCCTGCAGGAGACTGATGACTCAGCAGGATGCTAAATAGAACTTATACAGACTGCTCGAGCTAGGTTGTGCTGATCAGAACATTTTGGATACAGAGTTCTGGACCTTATTTACATCAAAGCTGGTTATAGACTTTGTTACTGAAACAAAGTTCATATAGAACAGTAAAGCTGACACAGAAGAACAACCTGCAAATAAACATGGTCGCTTAAAAAAAAAAAACAGATTCAGCACTGAAGTAACAGATATTAACATGATACTTGCAAATGAATTAACATGCGTCTCTGGACTTTGGAAGTTGTTACGAGATAATCTTACCACCCCCTTTGAAAATGTGCGTTGATGCAGTTCCACGATTCTAGACAATCCTTCACGTTGGAAAGCATCCAAAGACAGATTCTGGTGGAACAATCACATCCCTGATTATAAGCATTGTTGCAGTCTTGCCTGCTCTGAAGTGTTCCAAATGAAGAAAACAAAAGGAGAACATACAGCTGCTTATTGTGACCGAGCTCTTGATAATGAAATTAATACAAATAAAACTTTACTGAAATAAAGTGTCAGTCTTTGCCCTCTCTACTCGGCCTCTATTCTCTTTTTTTTCTTTTTCTTTTCAGTCACAGGAGTTTCTGGCGCCTCTTCTTCTGGCTCTGCTTCCACAGCTTCAGACTTCCGCTTCCTTTTCTTTTTGGCTGAAGTTTCTGTTTCCTCTGCTGTTGCAGCTTCCTCCGCTGGTGCCTCTTCCTCGGCTTTCACTTTCTTTTTCTTCTTCTTGGCCGGGGTGTCGGTGCCGTTCTCCGCTTCTTGGACCTCCATCTCCTCTGCTGCCTCTTTCTTCTTTTTCTTTTTCACCACGGGGGTTTCTGCCTCTCCGTTCTCTGCCTGCCAGGACGGAAAACAAATGCGTTTTAAAGAGTGACCATTTCTATGTGATAATCACCTAGTGCCATAAATGGATGAACTGCAAGTGCTTGAATTGTCTGACTCGCTTCAGTGATCGAGCCCATTGATTTGGACCAGCCAATGGTTCGGAGTCGAGCTGATGTAGCATGTCGTACACTGAGACAGGACCACGTGTGGGTCAAATCTCAAATCAAAACATGCGCTACTAGCAACCAGGGTAACGTGCATACCTTTGCTTCCCCATTGGTTTCGCCATTTGCTTCTTGCAACTTCTTCTCACGCTTCTTGCGTTTCTTTTCCTTCTTCTCCAACTTCCTCTTGATCTCAGCTGCCACATCAGTCGCCTAAAAATCAAAGAAAAGACATTTATTTTTTTATGACTGAGACGGAAACAAGGCCTCTTCTTTTTGGGGTTCATAATGCTGAGTCAGGCTCATTAAATCAGTTTGACCCTCAGTGACGTCAGGAAATCAGTGCTCATCATCCACAGCATTGAAGGTGGTGAAGTTGGCAGCTTGTTTTTTTAATATTATCTCTGCTCACCTCTTTCACGGCGTCTTTCATGACGTCCACGTTCTTGCGTGGCACCTCGCCCGTCTCGTAGAAAGACAAACGCTCTTCAACCTGTCCACGCAGCTTGTCGCCATACACGCATGTTGGCACCTCTGTGGGAACAATCGATATGGGACAAAAAAAAAAAAAAAAACATGAATTCACAAAAACGCGTAGAGGGATTACAGCCAGCTTCACGTGTGGCTTTGCTCAGGAATTTGATTTTCAACACCAACCCGAGGGATGAATACTGTTGACGAAAAATTTGAGCATCATCGCAAGAAGGCCACAATAACGGCGTGCTCTCACACAAGGTCCTGACACTCACCAGAAAAACAGTCGATGCGAGAGGCGATGGTGCACTTGTTGGCCAGATATCTGGAGATGCGGCCTTTGTTCTTGGCAGCAGCGCGTCCAATGAAGGTCGAGTGGAAGATTAATCCATACTTGGGGGTGTTGCCACGAGTCTTTAGGGCTCTGTAAACGGAACAATCACCAAGTATAATCAACTAAACAGGGAAAGGTTATTCAACAAGCAAAAAATGTCACATTGGCATCAGTACATCGCTAAAGTGAGTACTATGCTGTTTTATAATAGAAACCATGCCTTATATCCAAGGCTCTTAAAATTACTATTGAAAAAATAACTGAAAAAAGCAATTGAAAATGCTCCATCAATCTGAAGCCTCAGAGCTTATCATGACTGAAGAGTCTTTCTTGCATTTAAAAGACTTTGCCAAGTTTCCAGAAAATAAGGCATCTTTCTACAGTTACTAATAATCTCCACTGTGTGGAGCAAGTTAACTTTTCTACCTCAGTGCTGTGAGTGGCTGCTCAGACTGTGGGGGTGCATGACGGCGAGAGGGATCACTCCAGAGAAAATGTTAAACTGCACCGTCTCCAGTCACCCTGCTCTGCTTCTGCCCAGCCCTGCCATCACTGCAGCCACTTCTTTCCCCAGCAGGGAGGGGGCGCCCCAGTACCTGAACAGGGCTTTCTCTGCTCCCAGGATCTGAACGGTGGAGGCCGGGTACTTTGCCAGGTTAGTGAGGCTGCCGGCGTGCGAGATCAGACGGGCTCCCACCTAAACAGGAGAAAAGTTTGTCAGTGTTGTCGATGTGCAGGGTGAGAGTGGAGAGCCCGTTTGAGGACCATCAGCACCGGTGGAGTTTGTCATCACAGTGATTCAGGGGATTGACAGATTTTGGTAGAACATCATCGGTCCCATTTAATAACGGCAAACAAAAGGTTTCCTCTACGTACCACTTCCCCGATTAAGGCTGCTAGATTTGGAGCCACCTGGCTCATCTTGGATCTCAGGTACTCCTGCAGCTCCAGCCGGTACGCAGCCAGAGACACGACGCGATCAGAGAACCTCTCTATGTTGATCAAGTCGATGGGAGAGATGTCCATACCTGCAGGAGAAAAATAAGCAACATTAAACAGATGGACACCATTCACACATAGTGCATCAATTAGAATGCATAAAGTGTCATCTTTGGCATTTTTGTTTCTCCCGACAGGATCCGCAGCGAGGATTTTGTGCCTTCACTACAGGTTTATGAGAGAGCTACTGTGCCCCCCTGTGTTAGTCACCAAGGACAGTAATCAGTCCAGGGTGGGCAAATAAGGGGCATTGTGTGCGCAACAAAAAAACATGCAAGTCCAGGAATGACTAAGATCGTGTGCTGACCCATGGATGAGCGGGACGCGTCGAGGATGGCCTGAGCTTTGGCGCTGTCCATGACCACCTCCTCGAGACTCTCCAGACTCTCCTCCGACAATTCCTTCCGGTTTCCGATGAGCTGAGCGAGTTTGCAGTACATCGAGTTGTCCGGCACGATCTTGACCAGCTCTGGGAAATGATAGCCGTACCATTCACTGCAGAGAGAGAGAGGACAGGGGTCGTTAGCAGAAAATCCTCATTCAACACAATTTACAGGATCTCGTTTCAATGATAGTGTAACTTTTAGTTTTTAAAGCATGACAGAGGGGAAATTTACCGAACACGCATGGAGAATGTGTTGATGTCTTTGTCCAGCTGATCCAGCAGAGCAATGGACTGGATGATCATGTTGTCAACTCGGTTGACATTGAACTTGACTTTGGCTCTGGAGTAGCTGTGACCCAGACCCAGCTGAGCTTTTGAAGCAGCCTCACCAGTCAGACCCTTCACCAGCGAGTGGAAATGCAGGCGAACACCTTGACAGGACAAATGACCGAAAAAAATAAATTTAAAAAATCGGTTTTGTTTGGTACACAATCAGCAGCGGTAGAGCAGCATTAAGCTGGTGGCTGTTCAGATTTTCAGTATGAACCTTCATGAGTTTCAGGATCAAGTGGTCGCATCACAACAGGCCACATATCATAAAGTCCACAAAGTTAGAGAATAATGCTGAAACAGCTATGGACTGAGCTGCTTTACTTCCTGTTAACGCATGTAAAAATTCATAGTTGACAAAAACACAGTCCCCTTACCTCGGCCTATCTCTGCCACCACCCCACCAGTCTGGATTGAAAGGGTAAACTCTTCTTGTAAAGCTGCTCCTATTTTGGCATCTGAAACTCCCAGCACAGCTTTCTTCTTTCCTGATAGAGGCAAGTTTGTCTCCAGAAACAACTTCAGGTCAGCATGAACGACACCTGGAAGCAAGAGGGCAGAGATAAAAATCATCTGTATGCACACAGTTTAACAAGCATTAATTCACTCGCAAATCCATTTGAAAAGTGCCATTTAGCCAGAGGTTTTATTAATTCAGATCCCTTTAAAATGGGGTCCGCAGGTCACAGTACACCATCAGTAGATTTAAAAAAAAAATGTGCCAGTGCCTTTTACAGAAGCCTCCCAGATATCACTGCTGGAGGTGAAGTATTTACTAAATTTAAAAGAAACCAACCATCTAATAAGATGGAAAATAAACCTCACTGTTGTCATGTTCACATATTCAAAAGGATTTTCTCAGGAGTTCAGGATTGATATTGTTGTCAACACAGTAACTCAGTGGATTGACAGATATTTTTTAACATCATTACAACTGAGAATTTGATTTCAAAACGTATAAAAACGAGAAGTGTTCAGCTTGCCTTCAGAGATGGCATTCATGTTTTCCAGAGCCGCCTGAGCCGACTTGAAGGGGAAGAAGGCGGCCAGGCTCACCATGCTGTTAAACTTCCCAATGCTCAGGACGCTCTCCTCCACCTGGGAATCACTCAAAAGTTAACAATGGTCTGTGCAGAGAGACAACAAAAGGGGGGAAACTGGCATGTATGTAGATGTACCTGTGGCAGCAGCATGCCGATCTCCTCCACTTCTTTGACGGCGAACAGCGCGTAGCCCGCCGCGTGCTCGAACAACACGTGCAGCAGCACCTACGGTAGGGACCAGCACATAGACCACTGAGCCACTATAACGTCATAACTCGACAATTATCATTATTCTCCAACATTCCCCTCTCTACGTGTTGATCCTGAATGCACTTCGCAGTATAAATGTTCGACGGTAGCGTGAAACGTAACCACGTTGCCTTCACGACGAACCCACGTGTTGAACTAGGCCCGTACCGTAAGCTAGTGCTGAGGCTAACTTATGCTAGCAGCTAACTTCAACCCAGAAAACTTCTCTTTAAATAAACTATTTGCAGCAGATTTAAAACAGGCTTGTGCGTGATTGACACAGATGGACATAACTACGATCTGCTGGGAGAGCATGATGTTTTAGTATCTCAGCTACTGTTAGCCAAGAGGGGGGGCTCACCGACCTACTATGTAGGAAGGCCTTGAAATTAACAACACTAAAACGTTAAACAGACAGATTTGCTATAAACGTCTTGGTGGTCTTTAAGACCCTTTGACCATATTATACTAGACCAGATTTAACAACCACTCTGACGTCAATTCTCTTACCATGGTTTATGAATCTCTGCAGCAGCACGCAGTGTGCGTCTGCTCAGCTCCTTCACCTCGAGGAAATAGACTGGGAGGAGCACGTTTCAGCTATCTGCCACATGACTTCTTCTTCTTCTATGATTACCGGCAGCTGGGATCCAAAGAGTTGCATTACTGCCACCCTCTGTTCTTTACCCTTTATTCACTGATCCTGTTTATATTCCGTTAAACAGTCCTCTTATACTGAGGTACTGTAAGTCATCACCTCCTATGGGAACACAATGAACGTATCAATAATTGCTTTTTGACATTTAAGAATTCCAAGCCGACATATCCACCATGTAATTTTATAATAGTAACAATTCTAATTACAAATATCTACAATTCATTTTTCACTAGTGGAAATGGTCAGATAGATAGATATCTATAACTTCATTACAACTAGTCAATTTGTGCCATTGACTTTTATTCACATTGAATTACAGATATTTGTAATTCAATTTTTGCATGTCGTAATTCAAAGTCGACATATCCATAATGACATTTTGACATGTCGCAATTCTAATATCTACAATTTAATTCTTACTAGTAAAAATGCTAATTCTTGATATCAACAATTCCATTCTTACTAATGACAAGGTTCTTTTATGATATCTACAATTGTTCTAACACTACAGACATCATAAATTAATTCAAAATATTTCGAATGCAATTCTTACTCGTCAAAATTTCCTTATTGATATCTTTACCAGGAATTGTTAAAAGTAACAATGTAATTACAGATATCAAGAATTGAATTTCAGATATCTAAAATGCAATTCTTGATATCTGTAATTACATTTTACATGTAACAATTATATTACAGATATCTACAATTATCTTTTAAACTACTCAAAATGGAATTGTTGATATCAAAAATAGAATTTCCACATGGAAAAATGCCATTGTAGATATCTTCAATCATATCGAGACATCTGAAATATGGTCATTTAGACTACATATCCAGAATGACGTCATTGGCCCGACCACATATCAAAAACTGCAAATGTTGATATTTGATATGGGAAATTAGATTTCCACTAGTAACAATCCCTTTTCAACATTTGGAAATTCAATTGCAGATATTTACTTACAAGTAAAAAAAAAAATTACTGATACTGATATCTGTAATTTAGTTTCTACATGTCGAAATGTCATTTTGAGATGTAGAAATGTATTTGTAACATGTAAAAATGGTTTTACAGATATATTGAATTAACATTTCAACATGTCAAAATGTAATTTCAACATTTTGAAATGTAATTTATAGTAGTAAAAACTAAATCGCAACTTGTCAGCCATACTTGTTTAATGTTAAAAAGGCTTTAGCATGTTACCAGAATATGTTCTATTGTTTCTGGCTCTTGACAATGTTCACATATAGTCCTTAGGTGCTTTCCCTTGATGTTCCATGTACTGTTCAAGTTACTATTTCCACTCCTGAGTCTTGTTATAATTACTTGCTCTCGACTTTTATGCCCTCTGCCAGCTCTGTTGCCACCTCTGGGTCACTTTAGTCCACACAATGCTTTTTTTACCCTCTGACTTTGATAATTTGACCTCTTGTTCAATAGCTGTTCTTCCCACTGCCTCCTTTGCCAACTTATCCGCTCTCTCATTCCCAACAATACCCACATGTGCAGCGACCCACAGAAACACAACACCACTCTCCTCTCCCATTCTATCAAGTGGCGACCTTGGGTGGCTTGAAAGGCGCCATTAAATAAAATGTATTAACATTATTATTATTATTATTAAGTGATACCAACATTTTGAATATTAACTCTTGGTGAGATCTTACTCCACCTGCTCCAATACTGACCAGGGCTGCCACAGAATCCCTGCAAATGACAGCTCTTGTGCAGTCAGCTCAGTCTACAGCCATACCACAGCAAGCTCAGCATCAAACAGCCTAATGTGGTCAGTTGTTCTCACACTGTATCCATATTCATGTCCAGGTATTGCAACTGCAGCACTAATTGTTATACACTTGGACCCGTACCTACTTGTAGAATTCATTTACTAGATCTGTGTTTTCATTACACACTTTGGCAACATGTCCAAACTCCTGACATTTGAAACACCTCATTGGTTTTGGAAAAAACTCCCTGACTCTGTATTTGATAAAACCAAAATAAATCTCCTGTGGTAGTCGCATCGCTTCAAATTCTATCATTCATTACAGTTTCAGTCTCTTTTTTCTCAACTCCTCCTGTCAGTCTCCTGACTTTCTTCATCTCTCAGGCTCTCCAGCAGCCCTGTCATGCTGACTGTGAAGGGGACTGCACTGATCACTCCCTTAATGATGCAAAGCTGTTCGCTCTCATCTTTGTCAAATCTGTCCTTAAAAGGCCGGAGGTTGTTTCCAAAGTGGAAGGAATATCAAGATTTGTGTATTTGTCTCTAGTGCTAAAAATGCCTGCTGCAGTCTCCAAGAAATAAGATCAAATATTATTTAATTTTATCTGGAAGAACAGGTGTCCTTACCTCAAGAAAAAGATATTCTGTGTAACTCCAAGAGGGATGGTGACTTGGATGTATTAACCTTTGAAACACTGAACAATTCTTTTAAGATTAACTGGTTAATTAGCTTTTGTAGACAAAAGAACTTCTGGAACTCTTTTTACCCACACATGTATTCAATTCAGTTTCTGTTGAAATGTAATGATAAAGCTGAAAAGCTCCCTGCTAAACTTTCCAACTTTCACAAACAAGCTCTGCTGGCCTGGAAAACTGATCTACAAACAACTGTTCACCAACTGGATGCTGTCATGGCCAGCTCAGAGCTGCAACAAAGTATTGGAGGAGACAGAGTTAACGGTGTACAAATTCCCAGTTTATTAAACTTGCTACACCAGCAACAACCACATTCGGACAAGAGAGCAACGTGCAGCCTCTCTCCTCAGTCTCTTCCTCCAGTCTCCCCTGAACGAGGACGTGAGGCCAGATTGGGAACACCAGGCCCAGGTGTTCCCAATCTCCACACCTCCAGGAGCCTGCAACACAAAGACACACACACACAGCAAAACTACGAGCGGCAGGGTCATCACAATGCTACATATGGAATAACGTAAACGCTGCTTGGATGGATTATATTAGTTTATCAACTTTTTAATGACCGGGGTCTTTTAATTTCTTATATAGATTTTTTGATAAAATTTCAGTTGCCAGTGACCCCAAAAGAATATGCTGTGGTCTCTGATTCACTACCACAGGGGTTGCTGCAGCTTTTGAAGGGTACTGATTTTTGTTGGGGAAGTAAACATTACCAAAAAACTCTGTTCTGACAGATATCTGAGAAGCTGTTTACATAGTCCAACTTTGCCAAGAGGACAGATGTACTGGTCTGCACAACTTGGAGAGAAAAACCTCCATAAAGTATGGTTGGCTGACTTGCCCTTTAATAATTTTCGTCAGCTTTTAGATTAACTTTCTTTACTCCTCCCTCTCCCTCAAAACGCAAGACAACAATCTGTATCTTCTCTTCCTCAATCTCTGTTTCAGCTAAACTAACTTTTTTCCTCCTTTTACTTCCCTTTCTCCTCCTTTCCACTTTTCCCCATGTCCTTTCTCTCCTTTCCTCCTCACATTCCGTCTCTTTCCCTGACCTCCCGTCAGGAGTTTACAAGGAAATTCGCACGACTACTTTTCCAGTCATTCAGTACTTCGCTGCAGCAGCAGCAGCAGCTCTCCCGCATGATGCACCTCAGCGCAGCGGTCTCGTTCCCGAAAACGAGCGTCAACCAGCTTCCCGCACACCATCTCAGCCAAACAACGCGAGACTCAGAAATGTCCTTCTACTGATTGCTCCCATGAGGGTAAATGTGTAAGTTAAAAAAGGACGAAAACAAAGGATTCTATTTATTTATTTTTTGAATAAAATCACACTAGGAAAGTTAAACAATACTTTACTGCTCATGCTGTATCACTAGTTGGACACAAACAAACAGGACGGACATTGAGATCAGTTGACACACTTTATAAACCGAACTCATCATTGTAAAATCCTTACTAAATGTAATTTTTAAAAGGGAAAAAGGGTGATTAAATTAGCCGAAATTGTACTTCTTTTTTTTCTTTACTTTACGTATATAAAATATTACATCATATTGCTCCCCTTCCACTCAATGAATTCATTAAGCAAAATATAAATGTCTATCAGAGCATCTGCAAAAGGAGATTGTACAATTCCGCTTGCAAAAAGTTCCTTTGGGCAGTCTGTCTTTTCTTATCAAGCAACACATACTTGGAACACTATACTCAGAACTAAGGAGCATCACATCTCTGAAATCCTTTTCCAAATCAATAAAACAATGGCTATTCAAAAATCAGACGTGCTGCCATAATCTGGATTAATGTAGAATATGTGTAGTCTCTGTGCACTAATGTTCCCTGTCTGTGTCTATGTGCTTCTTGTATGTGCATGGTGCTTTTGTCTTTGTTGAAGTGATCATGTATTTGAATGTGCTTTATGTTAGACATTTTATTTTATGTCTGTGTGCTGCTTTAGCAATTGTTTCCATGTGTAGGCTATGTGTAATGTTTTAACAAACAGTTGTGTTGTTTTATTCTTTATACTTGTGTGTTCTTGTTTCCATGTTTTTGTACTGTATTCACCTGTTTGCTTTCTAATGTTTTCTTAAATATCATCAACCAGCCAGGGACTGTAGATGAAAATTAGCCTGCACTAAATCGGGCACATTTACATGTGTCACATGTTGCTCTTGTTAAACAAATGTGCATTGTTCCTTTTAAATAAAGAAATCACAAACCCCATAATTGCACATTTTAAAGTTGTAGGTTTACTGTAAATGTTTATAGTGCTGCACTGTAAACCACCTTGTGTTTCATGTTACTGTGACTAAGGAAAACTTCAGCTCAGTGATGAAGCTGCCGTCCTCTTTCTGAGGAGTCCAATCATTTATTGAAAATGAAAAGGGACAGTTGGTCCCATAACAATACTGTCATTGCTCAGAAGACAATATGTATCTGACATAATTTGAAATTATGAAACTGATAATGGCTGTGTAGAAGTGCACCGTCATGGTCTCTGGCAGGTTGAACTTCTTTAGCTGAACTTCTTCTGCTGTCCTTTCTTGATGAGGGATGTGATGTTCAGCACCCACTTGAGGTCCTGGGTGATGGTGGTCCCTAGGAAGCAGAAAGTCTCCACAGGAGACACCGATGGTGATGGGGCTGCGGGAGGCTGCGCTTTTCCTGAAGTCCACAACCATCTCCACTGTCTTCAGAGCGATAAGCTCTAGGTTGTTGGTGCTTCACCAAGTCACTAGATGGTCAGTCTCCCTCCTGTAGGCAGACTCATCACCACCAGGTGAGTCCAATGAAGGTGGTGTCGTCTGTGAACTTGTGGAGCTTGACAGACTGGTGACTGGAGGTGCAGCTGTTAGTGTACAGGGAGATAAGCAGAGGGGAAAGAACACAGCCTTGAGGGGAGCCAGTGCTGATGGTCCTACTGTCTGAGACATTCTTACCCAGCTTCACCTGCTGTCTCCTGTCAGACAGGAAGTCTGTGATCCACTTGTTGGTGGAGTCAGGCAAGTTCAGCTGAGAGAGCTTGTCCTGGAGCGACAAGCTCTCTCAGTGACTTTCGGGGACAGATGCAGGTCACTTACAGAATTGTTTGTTTTTGTTTTTTTGGCTTGGGGCTGGTGAGCTGTCTGAGACCCTCCCAGACTGAGCCAGCAGTCTTTATCTGAGAAGTGTTGTAGTGTCTCAGAGTAAAGGCGCCCTGCTGAAAGTGTATTTAGCTTCTTGGATTTTGGATTGGATTGGTCTCATTTTTTTATGCAACAAAAAAGACTTACACGTATACACTTGTACTTTTAGTATTTTCAGACGAATAAACTGTTGCAGAACTTTTCAATTAATTGCTGGATAGTGTAAGCTTTACTCGTGACAGAATAGGAACACACTATGTTAAGCTGTGGCTTTAAAGAAGAAACCTGTTGAAAGAAAAACTTGATGTCAGGTGATGAAAAAATGAAATGGCTTTCGTGTCATTGTGGTGCTGTTACACAAAGTGCTAAAGAAGAAGAAGCACAGAGCGATGCAATTGCACTTGAATTGCATCAAGCCAAATACAGTAGCAATATGTTTACTTGTCCACTTCTGCAGACTTTAACAACAGCAGTAAAACCAGCCAGCAAAACGCTACCATCATGCAGGAAACAGTTGAGTGTTTTATTTTGGAAATTGTATCTTTTACGTTTTTTAAAAGGCACAAGGTTTCCAAGGAACGGATGCATGTGACTTGGTTATAAGTTGCAGGCAGGCCATAAATGTCCCATTGTGTTGGATTTAAGTTGAGAGCAGAGAATTTATGACTGACCTCTTTGGACAGATTGCCTCTGGCCTGCTCTCTCTCAAACACAGAAACACAAACACACATGCAGGTACATGCACAATTAAAGTCCAGGAGGCTACATTTTCCCTTTTCAAAAATGAACCCAAATCCCAAATCTTAAACTTTTCTTCTCAAACAGTATTAGTCTACTTAAGACACAGTACATTTGGCGATCAGCATTTTCTTCTGGCTAAACCTAAATTTCCTGCAAAATTATGTAAAGTATAAATAAAGGACACTGAATAGTTATTCTATAAATAGTTCACAAACACATCAATCTAATCCCCCTCATATAAACACCTTCAGTGTGCTCATCAATGTGTCATCATTTCAAAGCCGACATCATACATGTAGCATTGCAAGCTTCCTGCCTCAATAAAAAGCCAGATTCCTGAGTAATATTTGTGTTTCTAGGGGCACAGAGGAGAGTTCATGAAGGAGCCTGTTGAGGAGCGGATGTGAGGGAGGACAGTAAAAAGCACAGGGACCAGGAGAGGGCTTGATATAAAGGCTTGACTGGGACAGGGTGCAGTCAGACTGGTTGAGTTCAGCTCATCTCAAGACTTTATTTCCCTAAACTGAACTGACCAGAGCGGACACATTACGTGAGTAACAGATGGCTTCTGCTTCTTCTCTGTGTTTATATCTCTCCCTCGCTCTTTTTAACTCTTGTGTTTCTGCTCTTTGACACCCAGCTTTCTTTCTCTGACATTTGTGTTAAGAGCTGCCTTGCTGTTGTAATTATGGCTGGTCCACTCCAGCCTCTTATCTCAACTGTCAGTGGAGCTGTTTGTTACTTCCATGCCTCCCCCCTCTCCTCTCTTTCCCTACTATCTGTCTGACAACATCTCCCTTGCATAATGCATAATGACATAGAATCCCCTTTGTCCTTCTTTCACAGTTTTTATTTCAACCTCACAACCTGACACACACACAAACACTGCACCTCATGTCAAATACTATGTTGACCTATTTTGACTGTTGCCTCTCTTGTCCACTGCGAAAAGGTTCTTTGAGACTCCTTGCCGCAGTAACATTTTCACATAGAAACATTGATTCTGCTGTACATTCGCATGACCCTGATCACTTTGTTTACTTATGTACATTATTTGTTTCTCCTGTATATGTTTCCAGGACTGAGCAGAATGAGCATGCGTGGAGCAGTAACTAGTTGCGTTGTGCTGGCTTGTCTGGTGACGCTGCTGGCGGAGAGGACAGAGGGACACATTACCTTCTTCAGTCCAAAGGAGATGATGCTGATGAAGGTAACGAGCTTATCTTTAGTTAGTCAATGTGCAATCATTCATTAAACTCTCACTTGTTTTTTTGTTTGTTTGTTTTTTACGTGACAATGTCAGGCATCAAGTTGACTGGGTCTTTTCTATATTAATCAGAAAATTATTAAAAAACATCTTTGATATGTATGTCATTTTTAAATGCATTTTTTTATTTACTGCTTTTGTGATTTGTTCTAGTCTAACAAACTTTTCTTTCATAATAATGTTACATATTAAGTTCATGTCAGTGTTCCAGGTAGCGACAAAACAATTTGAGAAGCTCATTAACTGCTCCTTCTCAGTGATGGATTAGTTCTTTGATTTGTAAAATATCAGCGCCTGTGTTGCAGGAGAAAGAAAGTAGAAAGGACATGGAGCCTCGATCGGAGGATTTTCAGTTTGAAGACGTTACAGTCCAAACGCTTCCTCGAGTGGAACATGGAGGAAATCCTGTGAGCACACATCCACCCACACACTCAACACCTTCAACCACAATATCATTGCTGTTTTTTACGAATAAATTGCACCATTGATAACAAATCATGACCTCTAATTTCCTGTGTCTAGGATAAAACAGTCGAGATTGCTGTCCGTCTTTCACCCAAACAGCTGGATCAAGTGGCTCCTGTGCTCGAAGACATCATCCAAGAACTAGCAGTACATCAGAAAGGTGTGATTGGTGGGAGACACACAATGCTTAAAGAAAAACCTGACACTTACAGCATGACATTGTATCAGCTTTTATTATCAACAAATGTTAACCAGTCACATTGTAAGAAGTGATAGAAGTGATAGTGCTTTGATTAAACAACTTCTTCTCTCACTATCTCTTTCTCTGCAGCCAAATAGTGAGGTCAAAGACGGGAGGCGGACGAATGCTGTACAGATTCTTCAAAAAGCACAGAATGCTTAAATGTTTTGTTGTGTTTTACTGAATTATTCAATAAAGAGAAGTTATTGTGTCACTTCATGGAGCTCTTGCCTTTTTTTGAACAGGACTGCAAGCTCTAGTTGACCACATGGTGTCACCGTCACTCTCATAAAAACCAATGGATTCAGTAACCTCCCCTGCCATTTAAAAAGCCAAATTATGTCAGAGTTGTATACTGAAGAAGTGAAGTAAGAGGTTGGAATTTGACCCCTTTTCTTTATCAAGCCTACCTTTGGCCTGATAGTTGTTTCAGAGCTTTGATGTCACTCTCTCACTGATCTCAAAGTCCTTGACCGCCAGAGCAGGGTCTCGCGCTAACGGGGAGGGGAGTACAACGGAGCAGTCGCAGTCAAAATACTTCCCAGTTATTCCCTCTGTTTCTTCTGCCACGGCACAGTAGATCGAGCTGACTGCACCCTCCCGTGGAGACTGAGAGGAAGACATGGATGGTGAACGGGAAATGTGAAAGTACAGTAAAAGAACACTGCGAGTACAAAAAATGCAAACAGGATGTTCATGTAATCATGCCTCCATGCGTGCCTTGTTTAACCAGATGTTTCACATAGTCTGCAGTAATGATACAAATCATAGATTCACATCAGAAGTCCAGCCCAACAGTTTGAATAGACAACTGGTGATTAATCCCAGATTTAAGTGTTTATGAACTTAACATCGATGTGTATTCTCTGTATTTGTGTTGCTGTGGTTACATGTGACGCACAACAACATGCAAAGGATTTGTACCAATACAAATAAACAATAATGAGATGAGCTTATATTAGACTGCAGTGAGTTTGCCATCATTGTTGTATTCTGCTGTATTCTGTACACCATGGCAACATTTAAACAATCCTAATTAACTCAACTTGACATTTGTCCTGCAGATTTTGAGATTATTTTGCAAATTAATTTCCAAATAACTTTACTTTTATCATGTGACTAAATACTTGACGAACTCAGATATTGTTTTCTTTCTCCAGAAAAACAAATGAGAATGGCAATCAAGGCTTATACAGTCTATGACTTGTTTAAATAAAAAAGGAGACGTTTCCTGAACTTCTCCTCTGCTCGACATTTTAACATGTAGAGTGTCACTTTAGTCTAATATAGAGTTCACTATGTGCTTGAGTTCAGGGCTGAGCACAATACAAACATCCCCGGTTTTTCTGATAAACAGGAAATCACACACATGCTTTTCTTCAGAGCAAACTATTCTAAATTTAGTTCATGGGTGGGATTTTAACATAGTTCAGCTATAACACATGTGGTAATAATCATGTGGTATAAACTTTGTTCTAACAAATCAGAGATCTGGTTTGCAAGAAGACAGGCCTGCATAACTGCGCCAAAAAGATTTTATTCCTCCAGAATCACAATGTTACATCCAGCGTTAGTTTTCAGGTGATAATGTAATAATCACCTGAAGGAGACCCCTGGTGGAAACGTTGTAGGAGTTAATCTCATCTGAACTGAATGATCTGAAACTTGACAACACTATATAGGAGAAACGATGTGGACAGTAAATTTAAAAGCAAATGCATGTTTACCTTGAAGAAGAAAAATCCAATGGTGTAGAAAATGAACTGGATAATATATGGATAGTGTCTTATCACTTCTGTCATGACAACACCAGGGTGGACAGAGTTTGCAGTCACGTCTATGTGCAGGTAAACACAGAAACACATAATTAGATCAAATCTTTGCAAGGTTATACTCATTCTTTCCAAAGTTGTTGTTTTGTTATGATACTTTGCCTAAAACTTGAATTCTTCATTGTCGTCATCTGTTGCCCCTTTGGAGACTTTTTTGAAAGGACAGAAAATCTTTTTTTCTTTTTTTCCCTTTTATATTCATCACAAAAGGCAGTAACCCCTTCCCCAGGTGATGAACTCTCACAAAGTTTGATGTTTGTTGAGCAGGAATAGAGGAGTTTTTAGGCATGATCAAATATAGAATTAGAGTGGATTGCAAGAAACTTTACAGCTATATTTTGGAGAGCTCTGAGACTAATATAAACTTGTTGAAAAGGAGTATAATATGTGGCATTTAAATGATTGATGAGGAGTCTTACAGAAAAAACAACAAGTTGTTTCTTTGTCCTTTTCATTGACCTTTTTTTTTCTTCTTGAGAAGACTCAATGAGGACTTTGAAACCTAAAATCATTATCCACCATTTTTCATCTGCCATCTTCTTTTGTGCATTGTGATGCATTATCTGCAACACTTTTTCTTCGACAGTCCCTGCCATATCTACACTAATACATGGACTGTCACGGCTACAAACATTAAGAATCTTGCTTTAGCTAACCTGTCCCTTTGAGCCTGCGCGCGAACTCATTGGTACAGATGACATTGTGCAGCTTTGTGTGGTTGTAGACTGTATCCATCTTATAAGTGAGATTCTCCCCATGGAAATGAGAGAAGTCCACTGTTCCTTTAACGTGGTTGACTGAGCTGAGGGTGACGATTCGCGACGGAGCGGAACTTTTCAGCAGGTCTGAATTTAAGAGAAAAATAAAGAGCGAGAGATGAGATTAAGAGAGAAATGTTAAAGACTAAATAATTAGTACAACAGTACAAGGATGAGGTCTTCAAACTATAATTTTATGTACAGCTATTTTTTAAAGGAAGACTGCAGAGGCGTACCCAGCAGCAGATTGGTGAGAAGGAATGGTCCAAGGTGGTTGGTTGCAAAAGTCATGTCTAGTCCTTCTTTGGATATCTGCTTGGGTAAACCTGTAGAATGTTACAAACAAGATCCACAACTGAATTGAACAGACTGGAGTGGATGTGCAAATATCCACATAAAATGGAAAAACCAAGAACTTATTTGTTGTGAACTTAGTAAAAAAAAAAACACACTGACATAATAGGTTCTCTTATTAAACCTAACCTAACCTTGCCTCACCTCACACATAAAGTAGATGCACCCACAGAGTTGTAAAATGTTTTCTGTTGCTTTGGAGTGAGTTTTTATCAGGTCCCAGAGGCTAACCCTTAGTTCCTGCCAAAGAACTTATTTTCTTAATGATCACATTGTTTGGAGCTGTTTCTGTGTCTAACCGCATGTTCAGTAAACAGTTCAGTTGTCAGGGAGCCAAACGCATGCATGTCTTGTTCTTTTTATCACGACGTTTGTCAGATTGGAAAGTGCAGACTTCATGTTCTTTTTTGGTAAACAATGCTATTTCTTCCTTCCAGGGCTGAAGTCACTGATATACAAGCCTCATTACATTTTAGCATAGGTAGTAAAACATTGAATAAGTACAAGAGAATCAAACATAAGTGAATCAAATAAGCGCGAGAGGTATTGAATCATTATTGTATATTATCATTTTTATGAAATTTGAAGGGATCTGTAAAGTGTTCATATGTTTGGCTTTAAAATACAAAGTTACCCAGTGCAGCTTTTTAAACAATGACTCAGTTCCTTCAGGAGGTCCTTGTATCACCTGATACTCCAGCATTGTTGACAAGGATGTGAAGAGCTTTTTCCTCCTCAAGAATCCTATTAGCGAACTTTCTGACAGAGTCCATGGAGGACAGGTCCACCAGACGCAGGTGGACTTCAGAGTTTCCTGACTTCTGCCTGATTTCTTTGAGAGCTGCTGTCCCCCGGGCCTCACTTCGGCATGCCAGGATAACACGGGCACCACGACGTGCAAAGTCCAAGGCAATGAACTTCCCGATCCCTAACAGAAGTGAAGGCAGACATTAGGAATACATTATGACACAGATGCTAGAATACCTGATTATTTATGTTTTTACCGAGTATGTACCCATTAGCCATAACAAATGTAAAACTTCCCAACCTCTTTTGTCGAGGAATATGAAAAGGAAGGCAGGAGCCTAAAGTTCTTAAAAAAACAAGTGGGACACCAGTGGGACACCAGTGGGACAGGGCTTGAAAAAAAATGATGAAAAATGACAAAAATTATGTGGTTTCATAGTCCATTCTGTCGAAAATATATATATTTTTTAATTCTTATTTTATATACTTTATCAATCCCTTAGGGAGAAATTGTGGTTCTCTCTCTCTTATTGTAGAGACATGCTTCTCACACATACAGGCCTAAATCGCATACACGCACTTGCAGGACCTGGGGACCTACATTAATGGAGAGATGTCAGAGTGCCCCCCACTGGAAGCGCCCCACTGATCTGGTGGGTGTTTGGTGCCTTGCTCAAGGGCATCTTGACAGTGCTCGTGAAGTGGTCTGGAACCATTTTTGTCCGCATCTGGATTTGAGCCTACGACTCTCCGGTTGCCAACTGAAGTCCCCAAGGACTGAGCTACTGCCGCCCCCCAAATAGATTGTGTAAATGACTTATTATGGGTGAAGGAATTGTATAGTTATATATGCGTATAATTTTTCATCTGAATGTGCATCATGTTTTTCATGGAGTGAAATGTAAAGTAAAAGTCACAAGCTGTATGTAAATCTAAACAACAGAATAATGACAATCTGAAAATGCCAGTTAATTAAAAAGTAGCAACCACAGTACCCATTGCTAAAGGGGAAACTACAGTTGACAGATGTGTGTTATGTGGGGTTGTTGAGCTCTAGTAACATTATGGAGTTGTTTGTCCATGTCTGGTTCTCAGTTTGTTTGTCTTGTTTGTGCCCACAAGGACGCACGGGTTAATAGTGGGTACAGAAAGTATTCAGACCCCTTTAAATGTTTCACTCGTTTCATTGCGGCCATTTGCTAAAATCTAAAAAGTTTGTTTTTTTTCTCATTAATGTACACTCAGCACCCCATTGTGACAGTTTGGGATGACCAGAACTCTTCATCGACCTGGCCATCCAGCCAAACTGAGCAATCATGGAGCCTCGGTGAGAGAGGTAAAGAAGAACCCAAAGATCACTGTGGCTGAGCTTCAGAGATGCAGTAGGAAGATGGGAGAAAGTTCCACAAAGTCAACTATCACTGCAGCTCTCCACCAGTCAGGGCTTTATGGCAGAGTGACCCAACGAAAGCCTCTCCTCAATGCAAGACATGAAAGCCTGCATAGAGTTTGCCAAAAAACACATGAAGGAATCCCAGACTATGACGAAGAAGATTCTCTGGTCTGATGAGACCAAGACTGAACGTTTTGGCATTAATTCTAAGCAGTATGTGTGGAGAAAACCAGGGACTATTCATCACCTGCCCAATACAATCCCAACAGTGAAACATGGTGGTGGCAGCATCATGCTATGGGGGTGTTTTTCAGCTTCAGGGATAGGACGACTGGAGGTAATTGAAGGAAAAATGAATGCATCTAATATCCTGGAAGAAAACCTCTTCCAGAGTGCTCAGGAGCTCAGACTATAAAAAACAGAGGAGTGGATTCAGAACAACTCTGTGACTGTTCTTGACTGGCCCAGCCAGAGCCCTGACCGATACCCAACCGAGCATCTGTGGAGAGTCCTGAAAATCGCTGTCCACCAACATTCACCATCCAACCTGACAGAACTGGAGAGGATCTGCAAGGAAGAATGAGGATCCCCAAATCCAGGAGTGAAAAACTTGTTGCATCATTTCCAAGAAGACTCATGGCTGCACTAGCTCAAAAGGGTGCTCCTACTTAATACTGAGTAAAGGGTCTGAATACTTTTGACCATGCGATATTTCAGTTTTTCTTTTTTAATGAATTTCAAAAAAGTTTTACATTTCTGTTTTATTTTCTGTTATGATGGAGTGCTGAATGTATATTAATGAGAAATGAAATGAACTTCTTTCATTTTAAGCAAATGGCTGCAATGAAACATTTGCAAAAAGTTTATTTATTTTTATCTGTCACGATGGGGTGCTGAGAGTACATTAATGAGAAATACAATGAACTTTTTATTTTAGCAGTGAAAGAGTGAAACATGTAAAGGGGTCTGAATACTTTCCATACTCACTGGACATGCATCCTTCTGACAAGTGACTTGGTGCAGATTCAAGCCAATGGTTTTACAAGAATTCACTGCTCAAAAGTTAGTGCTAACACAGCAAGAAATGAAGAAATGCTCTAACAGATAAAAGCAATAAGAAATACTAAAATCAAGAAGGCTGATTGCTGATGTAAACAAAACCTTATTGCAAATGTTGTACAAGCAGAGTAATACATTAAACACATGTAAGTTTGAGTTGTCGGGTCATTTATACATTTTGTCGAAAAACACCTTATGAAAACAGAACTGTTTGTTTATAATAGACTCATAAGGGAGCCTTCAACAATTAGCCATTTTTAATCTAGTGCTCCGATCATGCCAAACTATTGAAGAAACAAACTCCTTGTGCTGTTTGAGTTAATTTGTGTTCCATAGCGTTAATGACCTGTTAAAAGAGGTGAGACATATGGAAACATTTGACTACTTAAGTTCTGCCTGTGACGTTGGTACAGATCGTCTGATGATAGCAAAAACAGCTGTGCATCCGTCAGTTCTAAAACCACTGCATACCTGAACTGTCCATTGACAATGGAGGCATTACTTTTCTGCATCAAATAATATTCTTTCCCTCGTGGCCGTACATAAAACTGATTGTTATATATGAATATCACTATTTTTAATCTGGACTGCTTACATTGTTGTGTTGATCTAGCTTGATAAACCTGCTCAACAGGTAGCTGTTCTAAAAAAAAAAGAAACTGATAAAAATGATAAATGATAAACTCACAGTAGACATACCTGCACAGCATGGTTAACATTTTCCACACGTTGGTGCAGACAAAAGAAAGCCACTAATTGTTAACATCAGATTAGTTACTGAAAGTTTCCTAGAGCCTCCATTTTGAATGAATGCTATTGCTCTATAGTAGCATGTTGACAAAACACACAATAAGGGAAAGGTAACATGCTCTACTGCCAAATCATAAATAAAGGTTCACATTCACTGCAGTGTTTCTTTGTACTTTATTCACAAAGACCTGATGAGCCAGGTTTGAGAAAACTTAAAACACAACAGATATGAAATGCTATATGGTTTTTAAAGATTTCCAGATAGACAAAAGGGTCCAAGTGACTCACTGGCAGAAACAGAAAGCAGTTGTACATTCCTTAGTCAATATCAAACAGCTGCCACGCTTACAATATTGAAATAAGTAAAAACACATTTCAATGCAACATAAAGCTGTTTCACAGTCACTAATGTGCTTCATACACACAGACACATCATCTGTCTTTGGTCCCAATAACTTCAAATCTAGTCAATCTTTCTGCTGGGCGAGGCAAGTGAAAACTGAGTTTCTCATCATCAGACACCATGCTGATTTAGTGTTTGTATTATTTGTTGTCACTCTTCCCTGAGCAGTAGCATTGTTACTGGCAGATGAGGTGCAAGGCTTGGCCAAACTATGAATGGGACCTAATAAGAAAGTGAGCAGATAATGTACTATTTGGAAATATTATGATGTTCTCCTAGCTGTTTTACCTCTACTTAGTCTGGGTTGCTCCTATGTATCATGTACATCCAACCTAGACAGTATAGTAGTATAGACAGAAAAAACAAGAGAAAAAAAAGGGTGTTTATGTTAATAAAGCAGGGAAAACAAGAAATAGATTATGAATTGGTTTGACAATATAGTGAAAACCAAAATTATACACTTAGGTTCTGATACGTTTGGAAAAATCCATGTACAATATGCTGCATACACCTGCTAGTAATTGCATTAATTAAGTTCAAATGTATCATGTCATTGGGAAATAACATGTTTAATTTTAAAAGTCAAAACTGGTTAGTAAATTATTTGATTCGAAGCTTAATCCAAAGACAACCTCTCCTCTGAAAGGATGCCTTTTGGAAGAGAGGAGAAATGTCTTCAAAATCTTCAACCAGTTCAGTCGCTTTTGGATCAAGCTTTGAATTTACCATGACCTGTATGATTTATAACCTACACAGACCTAAGTCATTCGATACTGACATTGACGGGTGAATATGCAGTTACAGTAAGAAAGTGTTGGATCACTAAGTATGGACAATGTTACTTCGCAATCCATTCCTTTAGTTGTCGTAAGATTCAAAGATTTGTTTCATGTTAAACAGAAAATAACTGTTTAAGAAGTCTATTAGAGCTGCGCCAGAGAGCCTAGAGCTCCCCATGTACAGAGGTCACAGCAGCTGTAGGTTTGAATCCTGACCTGCGTCTTTGCTGCATGTCATCCCCCACAAGGCTATGATGGCCAGAAATATCTTTTTTAAAAAGTACATCACTTATGTGTTGTATCTTTCAGCAATTGGAAGAGCCAAGAAATTAAAATAGAGAGAGAGGAGAGTGTTGTTTGATCAAACTAGTGTCAGATCGATCATTATCATTAAACATGTCTGTAGTAATTGAAAACCCCTAATAAAAAAGTTGCTGTTTTACTGCTTACTACTAATGTTTATGCATAAACAACTTTACTGTCAATGCAAGCCGCAAAAACCATCCACATTTATTGCAGTTATCCTACCAGTGACACATCCGTTTAGTCACTTAAGTTATGTTTGTTCATTTTCTATTTCATTCTTTGCCTGTTCCTGTTTTATTTTGTACTTACCCTTGTCTCTGTCTTCCAGATCCTGCTCCTCATGTTCCTGCCTTGTGTGTCAACTCCGCCCTAATTACCCTCACCTGTGTCTCGTCATTCCCTGATGGTCTGTCCATATATCCCTGTGTTTCATTCCTCATGTTGCCGGTTCGTAGTGTGTTCTCGTGACCCTAATTCCAGCAATTATTTTTCCTGTTAATTATTTTTTCTGGTATTTTTGACCATCTGCCTGCCTCTCGTTCGATTCTCTGTCTGCCCCTTTTGGATTTGTTTGCTTGTGAGGACTGACTACTGGAATCTTGTTTTTTTGAGTCCCTATGGTTCCTGGCCTTGACAACCAGACTATTGCCTTATTGAAATTGTAAGCTTTAAAGTTAACCTTGTGCGCTCTTGGTCATTTAATGGGGGTTTCTGCTTTCATTTTTACTATGATCAGCCCCCTGCCTTTATATTTGGAAGACAAGTGTAGTTTTTATTGAAGTTTGGTTGAATTGTAATGACACACTACCTTTCTAACAGTGATAAAAACATGTATCTCTTTTAAAATGAAGGTCAGTAAAGGTAATTCTCAATTCTACTCCCCAAGTAGTTATAGGGACGCACGCGCATACATCCACAAACCTGCGGGACAGGGAGCCACGCGCATGCACTACAGAGATCAGAGAGAAGTTCCAATCGGATTCCCCTCACTGTATACTCAGATATCAACATCAACTCATGCTTCATGTTCTCCTTTTCTTCTTTCCTAACGCGCAACCTCGTGCCATGGGTAATAAAACAATTATACCTAGGACAGAAGGGCATGACCATATTTTGGTCACATAGGTAATGGAGGACTTTTTTTCAAAAATGTTTATAGCCTTTAAACACACAAAACAAAAATAATTGTCATGTGCTTTTATTATGAAAACACATTTTAATTAAAGAAGAAGCTAGAGTAATCAGAGTAATCAATAAAAAGAAAGTATTTAGGACGTTAAGGGTGAACAAGGGTTAAGAATTCTCTTGCATGCTTTCAGTAAACAACTCTCATATCCAAACCTATGTTAACGAAACGGGTTAAATGAAATGTACCTGTATTGGCTCCTGTAACTATGGCAGTCTTTCCTGTGAGCTTCACTGTGCACGCGCTTGGATCCCAGTTCCTTCTCTTCAGTAGTCGAACAACGAAAGCCAACAGCGCCGTGGAAATAGCCCACACCGGGTGACAAAACAAGTCAGTCAAACTCATTTCTCCGACCGGGTTTAGCGCCTACCAGCAGAGAATGAGAAAGGAATCCAAGGGTAGTTGGCCAGTATGCACCCACTTCTGATATCACTTTCAGTGGGTGTGTCTGCAAATTCCCACAGCCATAGTTTTCAAAACTTCAAGTTAGTTTGAGGCAGTGGCTGCCTCAAAACTAACTTGTGATGTCAGGGGATTGACACAGAAATATAAAACATCTGGCTGTAATTGCCAACGCAACGGTTCAACTGACGTCACTGCAGACGATACACTTTCTCACTAAGACTCACCAGCCCCTGGCTTTATGTTATTCTTTATGTTGCTATTTTATAGAAATACAGAAAAATATAATCTGTTTATTTATGTATTTTACTGGGTTTAAGTTACAAATAGGACAGATTTCGTGAGTGATCATCAGAAAGAAAAGTCAGGTGATTTATACAGCAGTAGACAGAAGGGTCTCTAAACACTTTTTATGGGCTATCAAAACCAATTTAAAGCCACGACAAAGAACCTTCTTTTTGTGTCGATCTTTGCAACCTGTATGACAAAAATGGTAGCCTATGATTGTATCTTTGCTGATCATCTCTTGTGTGAGTGTAATTCGAGTGCATTTGCTGATGAAAAAAAAAATAATGCTGTTGTGAAAAATTTAATTGTGCAACCTCATTTAATTACCTCATTGGGACACAATGGTAGCTAAAACCCATCGCTTTAAGTGAATATAAAAAGAGTATGTTTAATGTACATCTTTAAGAGAAAATATAATGAGGAAAAATGACTGTGGTATGCTCCAGTCAATGCATACCACACATACCAAAGCTATATCAGTCATTAACACGGAAAACAGCAACAGGTCAAAGTCACTATACTGTGACCACAGCAGGGTCAAACAAACACACTGAATAAGTGCTGGGTGAAATTCATTTGACTGACATATTTTGTAGTTTTGAAAGGTTTGTAAACATTAGACAGAGGCTGGTCAAAGAAAAACTTGAGTTTTTATTGGCAGTATCACAAGTCCAGCCCATTGTTGAAAAAGGTACAAAGGTGTCATCAGTAAGACAGAAGCAGAAGGAATGTAAACTGCACCCAATTGCTTATACAGGTTTACATGTTTAAGTAGTAGCTTAACACGTGGGGTAACTTTTTGTTTGACTTAAGTTTAATCGTTTAATCTTTAACTATACCACAGTTTGTACTGACACACAGCCTATATTTACCTCAGTGGTGGGTAAAGTGCTGTGTGTATAATGGGCATTATGTGATTTTTGAAGTTGCAAAATAACACATGTTAACAAAACAATGGTAGGAACTTAATTTAATATTCATGTGTAAATATATTGCTCCAAAATACCATGTTCACCTTTTCAGCCACAAGAGGGCAGAACCTGCCTAACCATTGCAGAGGTTTTGAGTGGAACTAATGCCTAATAATAATTATTATTTTCAAGTTATTTGTTTGAGTCTTGGACCTATAAACTCACAAAATACTATACCTGTACTAATAATAGAACAGAACCTCAAGTAATTTCAAATATTGCAATTACATAAATGTTGATTTTTAAAAAAAATATATCACAATTAGGCTATATTGTGTCCATTTTATGGTCAATGTGATAATAAAAAGCATTGATGAGCTCACTTTAATGGGATAAAAGTCTTTTGACCTGACCTTCCCAATGATCAATGATCTTTTTTTGTACTAAATGATATTTAATAATAATTGTTGTTTTTCTTCCATCCCTGTATTGTTTGTGTATTATAAGTGGGAAAACTTCAATGTGCAGTAAACATAATAATAATAATAATAATAATAATAATGAATGTCACAAATAAAAAAAAAACTTCCTGCATCTACATGTTTTGCGAATGAAAAGTTATACATTTTAGAGTTGTCAGTATTTTGAATGCTGCAGTACGTTTCATGTTTTAAAACCATACAAAATCCACAATTTGAATAATTAATGGTACTGATAAGCACCAAAGTTCAGACAAAAAATACAGATCAAGAGAGTTAGCATTGGTCTAAATTCCACAAATACATTGGCAACAGTAGGCAGACAGACAGGCAGGCAGGCAGACAGACAGACAGACAGACAGACAGACAGACAGACAGACAGACAGACAGACAGACAGACAGACAGACAGACAGACAGACAGACAGACAGACAGACAGACAGACAGACAGATAGATAGATAGATAGATAGATAGATAGATAGATAGATAGATAGATAGAACTTATTTTTAGGACAGGAAGTTATTTTTCCTTTTTCTTTTTTTAAACCTTTCTCCATATTGGTCAGGGACCTCAGATGATAGAAAGCTATATGGGGGAGGGTCTGCCTGTGTGAGTGCATTTTAGGGGTGGGATCATGGCTTACAAGGGTGAACAAATGGGTATGTGTGACAGAGAGAGGCACACACAAAGAGAAAGTGTGAAGAGGAGAGAAAGAGAGGAGGAACCGTTTGGTCACAGAGATACTTGTTTGCGCTTAACTATTGACATGGGAGGAACCAGATAATGCCATCACAGGAAACCCAGACTTGACTTGTAGTTTTGCGGAAAAAGGAAACAGAAGTAGGTTTAAGAAGAGAAATGAAAGACTTAGTGCAGTCAGTAGAAGTTGGGGTCTCTCAGCGGAAAGGAGTTAAATTAAGTCGACCCAAAGTTTGGCTTCAGAATGAAGTGGTTCGTGTGGGACTTGCTGAATCCCTTTGCACTTACGTCATGATGGTAAGAAAAAGTCTGTTGTAACAGATTTCTAATAGGCTATTTGTCACATGTACATGATGTAAAACTGACTATATATTTCACTCACTTCATAAATGAGCTATTCTCTCTTTTTTAAACATTGTGCCACTCTTATCTGTAACATCCACATGCTATTAATTATTAATGTCATGTTCTTGACCCTTATAACATGCCCCCTCTGTCAAATACAAGTGTGTTTCACGGTCACATGCCAGGGGTAGGAAGTAGGGATTGGCTGGTTCAAGTGGGTGAACCAGGAAATGTAGTGTTACCAGAGGAATGGTCAGGCAGTGGGCCACATGGACAGGGTTTCAAAAGTCACATGTTCTATCAGCTGTTACAACAAAACCCTATACGAGGAGGCCTGGAAGGAATACACATCACAAACATGCATACATGCATCGTGGGCACATGCTGAACACCCCATGTAGATGAGAGATGTAAGAGATGTAGCATGAGAGCGCACACAGGCAGGCATATTTTATTCAAACTTGCAGGGCTTTCACTTGGGAAGGCGGTCTTACCTTTGACCTAAATACACATCATTTTTTGCTGAAGCAACATCATGTTTCCTGTTTCCTGAATGAATGACTTGAGGGGATCTGTGTTTAAGTCATTTTAGGTCATTTGGCAAAGGTTAAAGGGGACAGTGTGTTCCAGTTAGGCACATTTCAGACTGTCGAGCTGCTAATTTTTCCTTTACACATCCCCTTGACTGGATTGACCTAAAAGAGACTGTTAGGAATCAACAGTATTCTTCTTTCATTTCATCAACATCAGTGACCTTGCTTGACTCTTTTCCATCTAGGTTTTTGGCTTGGGCTCTGTGGCCCAGGTAGTGACAGGACAGGGAGCGTTTGGACAGTACATCAGCATCAACCTGGGGTTTGGACTGGGTGTTGCTATGGGGGTTCATGTTGGAGGGAAGGTCTCAGGTATACCAGCTTGACTTACTTGTGAAGACAACCATCACGAATCCTTTGAAGCCAATACAGATAACATTACATCTCATCTCAACATCTTTCTCAATCAGGGGCTCATATGAACGCAGCAGTGTCCATCACAATGTGCGCATTTGGTCGTCTTGCGTGGAAGATGCTGCCTCTGTATGTTTTTGCACAACTATTGGGTTCATTTCTGGCTGCAGGGACAATTTATGCTGTTTATTATGGTGAGAGCACACTTAGTAGTGGACACCAGCATGAACTTCTGCTTTCTTGCACTTTTAGTGTTATTCAAAAAATAAATAGTTTCTGTATTTTGAATGTTTTTTTCCGGCATACAGAAGCTATATTTGACTACTGTGGAGGGAACTTGACTGTGACTGGTGCCAGGTCCACAGCTGGTATCTTTGCCACCTATCCTGCACCGTACCTCTCCTTGATGGCTGGATTTATTGATCAGGTAGACATGAAACCAGACAGATTACTAAAGTACAATCATGTGACCCACTCTGTAGTAACCCTTGTACTGTTTTTTGAAAGGTGTTTGGCACAGCTATGCTGCTGCTGTGTCTGATGGCGCTGAGCGACCAGAAGAACAAACCAGCCGCAGCAGGAAACGAGCCTGTCGCAGTGGGCCTCCTGGTGCTGCTTATTGGTATTTCTCTGGGCAGCAACAGCGGCTATGCTATCAACCCCACCAGAGACATCGCACCCAGGGTCTTCACCGCCATAGCAGGCTGGGGGGCCGATGTGTTCAGGTAAACAGAAGTAGTGTTTCTTTGTTATAGGGGGATGGGAGAGAATTTGATGTTGTCTTAGGGCAAATAAACCAGGGCTGAATTGAGGCTAATGCACTCCGTCATCATTAAATGTTATATTTGGCTTTTTAAAAAAATAAAATAAAACAGTTCACTCTTTACTGTTATTATCTGTACAGGTCTGGTAATGGTTGGTGGTGGGTGCCTCTTGTTGCACCCCCAATTGGAGGAATATTGGGTGCAGGGCTCTACAAGGCCTTGGTGGAGATGCACCACCCTCCCGTTTCTGAGCAGAGTGAGGGACTGTTGGAAGAGGAGACGATTGCTCTGGAGAAACAGGAAAACAACTGTGCAAATATATGCGTCTAAGACCCCTCATCCAACTTAAAACAAAGCACGTAAAACTGTGTGGCTATCTGCATGCAGTAGAATCATTCCATGAAAATTAATCTCTAAAAAAACAGACCAAGAGTAAAGAAAAAAAAGCTTGAATGGAGAACAGATGGTTTTTCTCAAAAAGAGGGACTTTCTAAAATAAGGACTTTTTTTTGAATATGTCAAGCAATTTTAAAATGTGAATAACATCTCATTTAGACACTAATCTGGTGCATGTGATTGTGAGTGACTGCAACACAAAACGTATAAACATACTACATTTATGGCTCGTTCTGCGACAGAAATAAGAAAAGGTTGAAGAATATTTCGGATGATGAAATAAACACTCATTGACATGTATTTTATTTTTCTAATATTGAGGCAATAGCACCAGATAAAACCTTTAAAACACATTATAATTATCATTCTCTTTTAACAATCAACAGGAGAGCACTTACATGAGCTCTTTATCTGAACCATTTGTGAGGAAAATAAGTTGCCTCATATTGCACAAAAATAAACATGTATCTTTTTGCAAATTAAATAGGAACAGTAGGAGTCGGCTCCTCACAGCTTGAAAGGGCAGCAGCACAACCAGAGATAATAAACATGTTCCTCTTTCCAAGAATCCAGCACGCAGCAGCCTAAAGCTAACAACTGTATATGGAGGCTCCTGATTAACTTTATAGGAGCTACAGGGTTATTAAAAAAAGAGCATTGCTTAGAGATGTATATAAGCTAACAAGTTCTGTTGAATATAACCTCCAACATTTGGTCAAATGCATGGAATCACCATAACAGCATGCACTCTGATCTCAAAGTACAAAAATCACTTTTTGTACCCATCTATTGATTTCTTTTTAAAGAACGCACGCATCTGAACCTAAATCTGAAAAACAATTCTAAATTCAGATTTGCAAGCATTCTTTCAATCATTAATCATTTAAACTAACGCTCACATATCGAAGTTTCAACAGACACTCAGAATAGGGACTTCCACAACCTTTTGTGGATCATGTGATCATCTTCCTTTATTTTAAAGTCATAGATACATGCTTTAGGTCATACAAGCCCTTTAACTAACCAGAGAAAAAGTCATCATACTGGTGTCACATCTGTATTTCCTTTAATTGTGCACTAGCGTTTACATGAAGACAGATTTAAAATGTTTCTTTTTAATTTTTTTGTAATGCTACTTTTATTTGTTGTTATATATTACATTCAAAATGTATATATGTGTATGTATATATATTTACAATCAATCCTAGTGATGATAAGCATAGATAAAAACTCATAGTGTTATTATTGAGTACTGTTGAGTCCTCGTGGTTACGGCACCGACACAATGTGTTACTAAAGTATGACAGTATTATTGGTGCCTATAGCACACAGACAGATTCTAAGAACTGGTTACCTTGGCTTTAGGTTCACCACTAAAAATATACTGTTTTCACTTAGGCTTTGAAAAATGTAATCTATTTGTGATCAAAAGGTCTCTTTTCTTCCTCCCTTGTAATGTGTAGTGACGCGTGAACTAAAGTATGATCCTCAGGACCATCATGATGGCCCTTGTGATGTGAAATGTATGACAAAACAAAACATTTTTTCTTATCACTTTAGCTAGATTGGAGGGTCAGTTTACTCAAGAAACCTCCAACACATGGCCACGTTATCTTCACAAGATGGTACCACCAACATCCCGCTTATGTATCTATTCAGACATGCAGTAGTCCAAGTCCAGTTAATGGTATGCTCCAATGGAAGAGCAAGCGGCTGACAGACAGATTGATCAGAGTTAAACCACTGACAGAATTGCGGCTTCCTCTTTCAAGTTTTTTCGATGAACAGACTGTAAAGTGGATCAAAATATTTTCTGAGTTGAAATGTTTTCACCGTTTTACACCAATGTGTCTTCCTGTGCTGCCCTGGCTCTTACCAGTGCTTCCTAAGCTGCACTGTGCTGACTGCTTCTTCTTTGGAACAGGCACCTTTGCTTTGCCTTTGAAGGCTTTTGTTGGATCCAGCTTGTTGAGATAGGAATCACCAGCAGGATCGGCCAAGATGAGCTCACTGCTGAAAATCAGGGGTTGGTACAGAGATGCCCACTGCTGCAGAGGGAATAGGAGATAGATAGATTTATTATTACTGTGAACTTGTTGTGTAGAATAAGTGAATAAATAAAACCCAACAACACAAGATTTGTAATAATAATGAGAGAAAAAAGTGTTATTTCAGGGATTCATAAAAAATGTACTTCTTTCATGTACATCAACATGCTGTCAGGAATATTTGTAGAAGTCAAAAAAGAAAATAAAGTGAAGACAAAAATGATTTTTATATAAATGTCCTGTTTCAGATACTTAAGCAACAATATTTTATCCTTTGTGTAACATATTGTGACATCTAAGTACAAGTATATACAGTACGTATATACTGTATATAGTCAGAGAATTAGGTAGTTAGTTAAATAAGTTAGGTAAAATTACATTGAAAAGACAAATCAGAAGTTAGTAAGGTACAGAGGTCATGACAGATTTCAGCCTAAAATAATTAAGTAAATATAACTTTTGTAGATACAATTTTTCCAAATGTGTTACACTCATTTGCACCTTTGCCTGGGGGCTGGGGCCATAGGGGGTGAAGGCATACTGCCACTCAGGCAGACCAAGATGGGTGATCATCAGCCGGTAGTAGGAGGTGAAGGTTGCTGTCAGAAAATGCCAGCACAGTGAACGATCAAGAAACCAAATTTCGCTCTGCTGGGCCACAACACCTGCAAATTACAATAAATACATGATAAAAAATGTATATTTTACATTTATGATAAATTTACGCTTCGTGAAACATTATGAAATGTGTGAATAAAAACAAGACCTGGAGTGCAGCTTTTGTATACTAGGCACACTTTGCCGTTCCCACCACAAGAATCCAGCTCAAAGATGCGGCTCCGGGAATCAAAATGAGGTGCAGCAGAAGCAGGTCTCTTGTCTGGCAAACAGCATTAACGAATCTTGAATAAACATTCACTTTCCAATCAACATTTCATTCATTAGCCTGCTTTCTGCACAGCTGAGCACACAAACAGACCTAATCAAACTTGACATGCTGTAATTGTTGATCTAAGCCCACATGAGGATCTGACAGGTGATGCTTACCACTTTCTGTGCTGTTCTCCTCCCAGTCCAGGTCAGCCAGTGAGGGTGCGTTTGGTAGAGAGAATAATGACACTGGCTGCAGAAGTGGGCACAGTCTGGCCACACTGTTAACCATCATGCATCCTAAGGAAACACATTCATCTGAAAGAAAGCAAACCCCACACATAGTGATCTTATCAAAGAGCTAAACAATTCTTCACAAAATACTTACTTAATCACTTGTTTTAAATGAATAGCCTTTACTTTACTGATATATGAACGCTTCATTAGAATGGTATTATTACAGTCATAACACGATCACACTGATGTGGTCACCTACTGTCAAGTTGAACACCCCAGGTAAGTGTAAATCCATCGGTTGTCAGATAGAAATCTCGCAGGTCCTCTGGCAAAATACACGTGTTTTTCTATGGAAGAAGCACAGCGAGGTCAGTTAGTCGACAGCCATCGACATCTATAAACATTTATGTGTATGTCTACAGCAATACAGTGACCACATTTCAATCTTTACAGTGTCAGTAAATGTTTCCACCTGTTCCCAAGACAGCAGGGTCCTTTTCTCCGATGGATCTCTTTCTACAAAACGCACATCCACCACACCAGGCATATTTTCTGGCACAGCAGGAACACATTCATACATTGTATCAATATCACAGTAAAACATTAATATTCCTGTTAGCTAATCTGGACGCCTTTAGCTAGTTTTACTGCAAAAAAACATGACGATACACACCTAGTATTCGAGTGATACCAATCGTCAGTCGTTCAGCAACACCTTTAAATGATAAGCTTTCTTTTGTCTCTTCCATTTTCCAAAAATGTTTTATCACAAATGTGTGCAAAATCCTTGATGCATCCTCTGCGGATATCTACACCGTAACCTATCAGCTCGGAGCTAGCAACACAAACAGGAAGCAGCATGTGCTGCTTTAAGGCATATTTAATTCACTTTTTTAGCCAGTAGCAAACGCTCTTACAAAAACTACAACCAATAAGCTCTCGCTATTCAAGTGAAAGGCGGGACTACGATTCCTTGGCAACGCTTGGCTCCCTGGAAGTGGTGGCGGTTGTTTCAACATGGCGGCAGCGTCAACAGCGAGTGGGAAGTCAGGGATATTTTGGATGAACAGCGGTACGCTTACCTATCTTAAATACATTTTACCGAAAGCATACAGGTTGTGGAGTTTCCACACACAAAAGCTAAACTAGTTAAGTGATTTTCTATGCTGAAAGTTTTTAAAAATTTTTTAAGTAAGCCGCTAACTTAGCTTTAGACTTGTTAGCTTCTTTTGACCAAAGTAGGTTTAACTTCACGTTTACAGTCCCGTCGTCAAATATATCTTCAACAAATGTTCAGTCGTTAAACTTCTGCCATGTCATGAGCAAAAGCAATTTTATGTATGTGAGTTGAACATCAAACAAATTAGATTTTATTTTACTGTAAGACAAACGTTTTTGTTTTTACTGCTACTTTGGAGGAAGCTATCTGTATTTGATGGTAAATAATGATTGTGCTAACAAACAGGAAACGTGTTAACACACTTTACAACAAATGTCTGAACGTTCATTTCGGTGTCTGCTTCTCTTCTATTCATCCACACAGGCTCAGATGATGACACACCTTCACGGTTTGTTCCAGGTGAGTCTAGGTGGCACAATGCCTTTTAAACACTGTGAGCTGTATATGTACCTAATGCACACATTGTATGTCTTCCTAAATATTGTCTCAGGTGTGGATGGAAAGATGAAGACTCAGACTCCTTTCAGGATGGGGCCTAGCAGCACCAGTGCGTTCAGTAAAAGAGTTTCAAACATTCAAGCCAGGCATGGCTCTGCCTCCAAGGATGGGACGACGGTAAAGAAAGGTGCGAAGAAACACGTCCACCTACAAAGTGAGCCTTCTGGGTTATATAGCAACGAACAAGTGTCAGTCCACTGCCCTGCGACAGAAAACATCCCCTCTTCAGCCAATGGGACCCTTCTGTTCTCCACACAGGTAAAACGTTGTTTTCTGCAAACAGTTTCTCTTCCTGCTTTCCTAGATTGAAGCTGAATAAGTCAGCCAATGTATTGATTTTTGAAATACTTAATGAAAATAACGGGAAAAAATGAATGTGAAAGAATCTTAGTAGCTTACTGAATGTCTGTTATCATCTGTTAATGTTTTCTTATTTTTGCTAAAAAACAGACTAAAAGAGAAAAGAGCCTGGTATGTTTAAAGGACCTCTGCCCTGAAGACAAGCGCCGGATTGCAAACCTCATTGAAGAACTAGCCAGGTAATTGATGACACTATGGGCTGAAGCTATGGGACAACATAGTTTTAAAGTTATATATAAAAAATATGATTTAAAGGGGGCGCTGGTGGCACAGTGGCAGTGCGCGCGCTCCCATGTATCGAGGCTACAGTCCTCATGCGGGCGGCCCGGGTTCATGTCCGGCCTGTGGCTCCTTTCCCACATGTCATTCCGCACTCTCTCTCTCTCTCTCTCTGATTTCCGCTCCTGTCCACTGTCCTTCCTCTCTAATAAAGGTACAAAATTCCAAAAATAAATCTTTAATAAAAAGATTTAAAAATGCTGCAGTAACTTTGTATACCATGTCACTCATTATATAGATCACCCGTCCTTTAACTCTGTTATTATTTCTTTTCCAGAGTGAGCGAGGAAAAAGAAGTGTCAGTGCAGCGCCTGAAAGACGAACAGGAAACTTTTGAGCGTAAGATCCAGCAGTTGGAGCAACAGAACCTGATCATAGCACAGGAGAGAGAGAGTATCCTTTCAGAAATAAAATGAACGAAACAACGCAGAGTTTTTATTGGCTGCGTTGTGTGTGCTTATGTGTTGACGTTTCATCACGTTGTAGACATTGGAAATGGCAGTGATTGTTGTTTGGAAAGATCTCAATCCGGCTCACTTTATTTTTCAAAGAAACCACAGCTGTAACAAGTGTAACAACCCTAAACTCCAGGGTAGGATTGTTTTATCAAGAGGTACAGTTCTTTTGTTTTTTTCTTCAAAGAAATCCTTGGTTTAAACCGTTTTTCTCCTGAGAAGGAAACAAAGTTTATTTTACTGAGTGGATGGACTTTAAATTAAAAGGACAGCGTATTTAGTAAAGTTATCCACTGTTATCTTTGGCTGGAATAATAAACAGTCGCTATGGGACCTATTCATTGCAGTCTGTCTGAGCCTGATTGCCTTTTGTTACCTATGTTGGTGCTATTTGATAAGAAATTCAGCAGGGGGCAGTGTTGTCTTGGGGAAAGCCATGTCGTGTTTTTAGCCAAAAGGCCTCCGTTTGGTACAAAAGACTGAGAAACAGATTCATTTAAATAATTTGAAGCCTCCTGCAGTTGTCTTTTGCAAGTGCTTGTAGCTTATCCGCTGTGTACAGAATCAATTTCATGGTTGGAGCCATGGCCCGAATCATCGAAGTCATCTTAATATCAAGCATGAATTTGGATTTTTACTGAGAAACTACAGCATGTGCTCCCCCCTCCAAATGTTGCAGAAGTGAGTTTAGTTCCTTCACCTAAAACAAGATCAGTTTGACTCCTGGCTGATTTTTTGATTGTCCAACATGAGTGTTAAACGCTTTGCTGGTCATTGCACCCCATAATCAGCAGACTGTCTTCATAACAATTCTGCTCAGGTCAAACCACAGCATCGCCAGCAGTCAATTTAGGTAAAAACACTGCAAAATATGAAGAGTAATTGACCCGGCTGGTAAATTGCACAATTGGCAACGGTGGCGGGGAAAATTAGGAAAGCACAACTCAATTAAAGGCACTTTGGCTCGGAGACTTGGCATTTACACCAAACTTCCAAACTCCATTAAAAAGGTATTTGAGTGGAAAAAAAGTGTAAGGATCCAAGCTCCTCAGGGGGGGAAACGTCGTCCTTTAAAAGTGCATGTAGGAGTCACGAAGGCTCTTCTCAGGCAGGAGGTTTGGGCACTTCTCCGAAAGGTTAAGGAGACACCAAAGGCAAACACAGTGAGAGAGGGTCTTGTCAAGTTTAATTCCATTACGCCTCAGCTTATCTTATCAAACCAAGATTCAGAGTTGTCAGGCGTATAAAGAATGTTGGAAAATACCGTAGCCCCGAGCCACCGAGGATGAGAGGAAAACAGTACTCTTGATATTTTGGGGCGTTCAGCTGACATTTGGAGCAGCAGGACTGAATTTACGTCTCAGATAGGAAGGGTGTCTTTTGTACTTCAAGGCATGTTGGCATGGTCTGAAGTCAAGGTGGCGTGACTAACACGATGCAGTGTTTTTACTTGTTGTATCCGGATCAAGGCACAGCAGGTGCTGCAGCTAATGTCATTTATTCAATTGAAACAATTGGAGGGAATCCTGAGGCCGTGGAGGGAGGAACGGGCCTGTTAGGAAATGTCACTGAAAAATGCGACATGTTGCGATGGAGGATGGTGAAGCAGAAGTCAGCCCTCCATAGATTCTGACCGATGATAACAACATGTGGAAATGTGGCAGTAACGAACAAGCATTTTGTGATCAGTTTGCATGAGAAGATCGAGTGTTGGAGATTTTTGGCCGATCAAACTCTTCAGACTTCTTCTTTCGTGTTGGGCATCTCTTAGCTTTATTTAAAGAACGAGTGATGGGGTAGAGGCCACATGCCGTTTAAGATGTTATACATGATCCTTCTAATGTGAAGCTGCTTGATGCCAATGTCCTATTTCGAGTTCTGCCTTTCACCTCCCTGCTGAGTCCATAAAAAAGGGCTGTTAAAAAAAGCATAAATGCACCGAGCTCCTGTCGCTGATTATTTACCAAGACAAAGTTAAGCATCGTAGAGGTTGATGTAGGGTTTCTATAACTGTTGACTGAATCCATTTAAATGCTTAATTGGGTTAAATAAAATCCAAATGAGCCAATTTAGGGCTTGATGTGACATTAATAATGCATAAGGCATTGAATCTGTACTTAAAGAATACAGATTGAATCAGGTGGTTGTCGATTCAGCTTTATTTAGTAGTAGTGTGCTCATGCGTGGCAGGTTTGCAGTTGACGCATCACAAACACATTTGACTCTTTGTTCAGATGAACTGTAATAACTGGAGATGTGCCGTTATTGTTAGGAGTCCTGACACAGAAGGTGGCTGGCGATCTTTGGTTCTCGGGAGCGTTTGCTCCGAAGACCATGAAGGTATTTTCCAAATAATTATTAGCTGACATGTTGAGTTATTTATTGGTTTATTGAGTGACTTAAAATCGTTTCTCTTGTTCAGGTTTCATAGCAGTGAGGCCGTTATGTAATCTGTCTTCTTCTATTAATTCCCTGTCATTGCATCCTTACACACATTTATGCTCTTCAGTCTCCGCCCCAGTTTCCTCTCACATTTCTGCTCAGGCTCACTCTGTTTGGCACAGTGAGCTAAAGCAGGCTTTAAAATATTCCCCCCTCCTGTGCAAATTTGTTCCACCTTGAAGTGGATTTCATTATTTCATTTGAGCCGGGGCCTGACAGGGAAGTGAATCATTTTGACAGGCTCCGTCTGAAGCTTCTTCAGCCAAAGCCCTTGATTTGGAGTATTTTTGGAGGGGGGGGGGGGGGGGAGGGGGGGAAGAAGAGAAGTCGTTGTTGGCACTTTGCAGCTCTAACCTAAACCAGGGGCTTTCCGAGTGCTTGGCCCCCATTGGCTGAGGTCCAGGGCTGTGGAGGAAGCATGTTTAGTGTGGCGACAGCGAGTGAGAGGTGGAATCTTATCAGTGTCGCTCCACTCGCTTCAGATTACCTTTCACTTACTGTCCAGTGACTTTGTCAGCCTGTCAACACATTAACACACCTTACAGTCATCTTTGGTGTCGGGATGCTATGATGAGGAGGCGTTAGTGTTGGTACAGACTTTGTGTGTGTTCCCTTCTTTTTTGAACATCACTGATTTGCATTCTCTTTCTTTATATTTCTATGTATTTGGAAACATTTGTTTTAAACAAAAAAACAAAAACGTGGGAATGGCAAATCTTTAAAAATGAGCGAAAGGCTTTTATTTATTTTTTTCAACTAACAATTCTTTGTTGGACTGAGGTGAAGGGTAGCTCTGTAAACATATTCAGTATCTCCTCTTAAAGACTCTTTTTCATGCTGCATAAATCGAGCCACCAGCGCAGGTTTACATGATGTGATGTCCTTGTGATGTCTTTCAGCTTCCTTCACAAGACGACTTCCATAAACATTATCGGTGCAGCGATAGGGCGGCTTCAGCTGGATGAAAGCCTCCCTCACCATTTCCCTGTGTTTACGGATGCCGCTGCATTGCATTTGTCTGCTGTCTGCTCCTCAATTCAAAGTCGTCCCGGCTTTCTTCTCTGCCCCTGCCTTTTCATTTCCACAAACTGATTGAAGTCTTCTAACAACCAAAGTGTTTTCTTATGGAGTGTTCCTCCATCTATTCCTCCAATAAGACTCTTCTTTGAACTTTGATTTCCTCTTTAAATGGAGGCTCCTCTGCCCCCCCCCCACTGAACGAATGCTGAGAAACTCATCATCTGGGGGAGCGAGGCCACTGTCATAAATAGATGTGGCCTGCAGGAACACACTTTAAGGTCAGCTCGTGCGGGAGTGCCTTTCTGCCTGCTTCAAGGAATTGTTTGTGAGCTTGCTTTTTAGGGGTTCAGGTGCAAAGTGTGCCCCTGTCGTGTCTGGCTGTTTACTCCAAAGAGTCAGACTGGGGTTGATTATTGAAGGTGTGCAAGTGTGTCTGTGTGCAGTCTCTCCATTCTCATGCTCATTATCTTTGTATGTGTCGTCGTGGAGTGGGGCTGCCACTGTCATTAGTTGGCTCCTGAGGCGCAGCAGTCGTTCCGCTCCAGATTAGTTTTCTTGTGTCTGCCAGCTCACTGTCTGGCAGATAGCCTGGCACGGCGCTGCCCAGCTCAGCTCGACACAGCTTGGCCCGACCCAGATGGCGAAAGCTCTGTGCCACAACAACAACTTTGATTTTGCTGGCCTCCTCTCCAACTCTGTTTTTCAACTTTGCTGTTTCTCTCTACTTTTCTGGTCCAATGTGTAATTGATTGTAGAAAAGGGTTTAATTCAGACTGTCAGTCTAAATCCAGCATAAATTGCAATTCAGAACTCTGTCCTTCCTAAAATTGCTGATGTTCACAAAGATACCTTCTCAGTGGAGCACAGTGGGAAATCATGTAGTTATTATTTACTTCTGTGAGTTTCATCTGAACTTTGTTTTTTTGATTGATTGATTTTGTGATTATACTTCTTCATTGTGCTTTTCCATCTTTAACAAACACCACACATGTATAAATAATGTACACATTTCAAAGCAGATAAAAACAAACGACAACGAACAAACAAAACGGACAACAAAACATGATAAAAAAACTTCATCTGTACTTTGTACTTTGTAAATCTTTCCCTTTATATTGTTGAGGAGGATAAATTTATTCTGGCATCTGTCGGCCAAGCAGTATCATGAGTCTACTTTATCTCAGGGTTTGAATCTTGTAGAATGTTTCTGATTGGTTTGCATACCTTCTTGTTTCACCTTGTTGGTTCTTTAACCCTCGCTCCTTCAGGCATGCAGCAGCAGTACAGAGAATGTCAGGAGCTGCTCGGGCTCTACCAACAATATCTTTCTCAGCAACAAGCCAAACTCAACCAGTCCATTGCAGAGCTCAGCCAGGCACCAGCACACAGTAAGGTATGATATGGGACGGAGTGGGTTCGTGCAGGGCCGTAAATATCTGTGTTATTGACAGTATTTCAACACATGACGTCGATGTGACGTCACACTTTGGATGGGAAGCTCAAATGGTAATCGGGTTAATGTGATCATGACTTAATGTTGAGTCAGGCGTACGTTGCAAAACTGAGCAACCATTTTCATTTTAAAACTTTTTCAGTGATGAGATATTACACAGACAATGATCCCAAGAATCTGGAGAGACATTTGGTCACATTATGTCGCTCGAAGGCTCGAAGGCCGTCGCTTCCTTTCGCCTGACACCGGGCGTTCCTGTTGAAATCTGTCAATTTGAGATTAAACATAGATTAATCTGTGCAGATCGTTCTTAAATCTGAACCTCAACATTACAACTATGTCATCTGTGCAGTGATTTTCACTTTAAGAAATGAGCTAATGAATTTTCTTGAATCAACAAATCCTTGAAAAGAGAAAAGAAACTTTACTGAGCCTTAAAAACCACCAAGTTCTGCCCATACCGAACTGCAAGCATTAAATGTTCGGTATGTGAACATTAAAAAAAAAAAAAAGAAAAAAGAAAAGACAACCGCAACAAAAAAGTCACATGTAAATTCCAGCAATTAAAATAATCAGTTTGATGAAATAAATGTTTAAAATAATCTAACTGTATTGTTTCGATGCAGCTCGACAGGAGATCTGCACAGATCACACTGAAATAGATCCAGCTTGTTTCATCTCAGCCTTAAATATGTTTGAGATGTGTGTTGATATCGAGGATCAATGTAGACCTTTCCACAACTATCTGTGCTTCTCAAACATGTAGATGTTCTGAAGGAAGCGGGTGAATGGTAACAGCAGTGTTCTGATGCTAGTAGTAGTTTCTTATCAGTCAGAGTTGGACACGATGACCAACATATCCACCGTACAGCACACAGCCCTCCTGACATGTAATGTAATGATACGATACCTACTTGATGGAGTCCACTTCAGCCACTGGCTCAGTATGAAACAACGTACTGAAAACTCTCGCAAGGTGACCAGGTGAAGCAAATTCCCGCCTCCCTGACTTCAGCCTCTGAGAGAAAAGAAGACTTGGCCAACCTCTCTGTCCCACCGTGGCTCTGAATAATGCGCGTTTGCTTGCTCTCTGACCCTGAGCAAATTAGTCACAGCCTCTTCCTCAGTCAACTATTAGAGGAGATTTCCTCCTGATGTTTATCTCATCATTTTCCTGACCTTGGCTTACCTGCCAGTTGTTCTTTGAGGGAAATTGTCCTCTAAATCTTGTGGCCATTGTCCAGTTTTATAGTTTTGGAAGATGATTCGCATTTGTGCTTTAGACCTCCTCTAACATCATGTCTATACAGCAGCAGCCTGAGACCTGGGAGCAGTGTCTAACACAGGAAGGATTCAAGGCTGATAATGCCATCTGAGATCACTGTAGTCACAAGTGACAAGAAGAATATAGGACTTGAGGAATGAGTCTTTGCACCAGGTCTTGGCAACCCTCATAGAGACGAGGAGGACTTTCACACTTGAATAATTCTCCAGCTCTTTCCTGTAGGAGCTGTAGATGTGAACCTAAACACCCATATTTATTTTATTTTTTGCTTGGAATTCACCTGAAGTGTCTCCTGCCAGACCTCTAGTATTTTTCTGCAGAAAATCTGAGCGAGCTGATGTGAGAATTAGGCGGGATATTCTCCGGAGAATTTCACCACGAGCCAATAGGAGGGGGAGTGACGTGTCTACACTGTGACTGCTGCACGCTGCGTAGAGTATCTGCAGGCGACCACTCTGTGCACGTAATGAAACGGCTGCGTTACGTTTCCTGTTGGTCATGATGTTCTCCGCTCTTTGGTTGATGAGGTCATTCCACTGGACGACACGTAGCACTGATATGAAGGCAAATATTCTCATTATAGCATTTTGTAGTGGACTCTGTTTGTCCGCTACTTTCACATTGTTTTTTTTAAAGCCCCCCCCCCCCCGTCTGTCCCGCTGTGAGGTGCACATGTTAACAGCCAGGTCAGGAGAATCCCCGGACCAAATGAAGTAGATATAACAGGAGTGAATATGTGAAAAACAGCTTAGGTTATGTGTGAGCTGTTGTGGAACAGTTCTTGAAACCACACGGGGAAAGCTGTTAATGCACGTTGCAACATGATCGAATTGGGGTGGTTAGTGGCTCCTATTTCTGTATTGGTAAAATTCCATCTGTAGAGTGGCTCTGAATTACGGTGATGTGAAGCGCTCCAGCGTTTTTTTGGCTTCAGCACTCCATGCATTTTTCAGAGGATTCCTAAATTGGCTAAAATGCATTCATTGTTCTCTGTGTTCTATGTCCAGGTGCTCAGCAGTGAGGAAGCACCCAGCAGAGCTAATGGCTCACTCTTTGATGGTTCATACCTCGGCCTTGCCACTGCTCGAGCGCAGCAGCCTCAAGCATCCAGGAGTGGTAGTCGAGGAAAGGGAGCGGTTCAGATCTCAAGTGACGCTGACTCGCTGTCTTGTGTTAGTGAGTCTAGCCCAAGCGACGGGCCAATCAAACAGCAGAGGAGTCAGAAAAGGCAGTGCAGGAAGCCACACCTCAGATGTGAGCACTGCCAAGACAGCGGCTATGGAACACAACAACGCAGAGCTGATAATGGCTCTCGTCTGGAGAGGGACCAATACCAATCCCTCAACCAGAACGAGAGTGCAAGGTACAGATTATGAAGTAAAGATCTGTCATCCAACATGTTCACATCACTTTCTGTGTAGCTTGAAATCAATATGTGCTTTTCATCATGAGAGAATTGTTAGCATTAAAGCAAATGAAATGCTTATTTGTTACAAAGGCTTCACAGGGGGAATGCCATTGGCTCAGAGGCCAAAGAAGCCCTGGCCGGGTCTCAGCTGGGTCACGAGGACTGGGAGGAGAAGAGGCACCAGCTGCTGCTGCAGAAGATGCAGTTGGAGATGGAGAGAGAGAGGCTGCACGCACGGCTGGCTGAGCAGGAGGAGAGACTCCACAGACAGAATCAGCAGTTACACCAGACGCGTCATGATTACAGCAGGTAAAAAGAAAGAACATACACAGTAATAAACCGCATCTGGTAAAAAGCTGACATGTGGGCTGTAATTAGTCATTCATTTAGTAGTAAGAACGATTGGTTACTTAAGTGTTGTGCCCTTGTTCCCCCTAATTTCCTTTCAAACTCAGTCCATTTTTCTTTTTCTTTTCCTGTCTTCTCTTTAGGTTTCAGCAAGCTACAAAATCAGATGTCAAAAGCACCGCCTCTAGAAATGTAGATCCACAGCTGGCAGGTTCCTCTAACCAGGATTTACCCTCCAGGTAAACCAAGTAGCCTCGTAGAATGTCAGACAGAAACAAACGGCAATTCATTAAGTCAGATGTGTTTAAATGTTCTGTGGTCTACAGTGTGTGTGAAGAACCAGAGGTACACGCTGGAAGACAGAGCTTACATCAAAAGCCTTCCCGAACCCTGGACAATGGCAACGGTAAGATTCAACTTTTAATAAATCAGAGTTATTTGTTCACTGACCAGCAAAATGAAAACCATTGCAGCTCCAGATTAACATTGTTACATAGAGTATTTACTAAGTAATTCACTGTGTTTAAAGCTTTGATAAAGGTTGGTATGTCACAATTCATTCTTTCTGTCTTGCGAAAATTACTCAATTAACATTGTTGCTCTTCTATTATAACCTTCCTATTTTGCTTTTTTTTTTTTTAACAGAGGCCTTCGAGCTGTCCAAAAAGGACATGGCTACATCTCCTGTTCAGCCCCCTGTGAGCCTGAGTAAGCCCACATCCGTGTCTGCGATCCTAAAGAGCCCAGAGGCCAGGTAACAAATCTACCCATCAGTGAAACACTTAACAGAGATTGAGCATGTTTATTTAGTGATTTAAAGAAAGACAGGTAAGTTTAAGCTCTCCTTGAGGAATACTTTCACAAGGTAACAGCCTGTGAGCCGACCAACACAAAAGAGTTGCTCATTGAACGGTGACAAACGGCTCAGTTAAGCACTTGACTAATGCTGTATCCGAAGGGGACACATCTTTTATCTGTGCGAGTTTGAAATTCAGAACAGAGATTTCTCCAAGTCTTAAAAGAACTCCTCTACTGCAGCAAAGTTTGAAACATTCCTTCTGTTAGCACGCTTCTCCGACCTGTGTCGGACATCGGGAAGAGTTCTTGCAGGCTCGTCCGTCTGCAATATATTTCTTTCTTTATGAACTTTTAATGCGATTGAGTTTTTTGTTTTCTGCTTTCTTGTTATCATCCTCACACCATGCATGTTAAATAACATATGATACATGTGTAAGTGTTAGCAATAAAGCTCATGCTAGGATTGTATTTTCTGCTGAGTTAATTATGTCCTTTCATAGTCGAGCTAACTTTTGGAGCTGTGAGAAGCTAAATGAAGCTTTTTACTGGGCTAGGTAGCGATGTGGCCGGCCTGTCAGGAGACATGCTGCGTTCCATTAGTCGGCCTAGCAGGGACCCTGCAGCAGGTGTAATTGAACAGACTTCTGGATGCACACTGTGCTCCCTTCTCTCTCTCTCTCGCTCTCTCTCTCTGCCACAGTAATGAGTCGCAGAAAGCAAGAGTGAGGGAGAGATGTTAAAAGTGTCTGAGGGTGAGTGAGGGGTGAGAGAATCGGATAAAGTGAGAAGAGGGGGGGTGAAAAGAGGAAAGTTAACACAGGTTGAGAAGAACGGAAATGCAAATGGTGAGAAAGACGTAAGAAGCGAGAGAGATTTGGAGGACGGGAATGAGTCACTGAGTGCAAGCATCAGACTTTTCCTAAAAAGGAAAGGGCATTCATTACCTTTTTTTTTTTTTTTCTTCTTCTTCTTCCAACCTTACACGGAATGCTAATTAACCTGGCTGTGTGACGTCTTTGCGTGTGCTGCATGTGTGCATGAGCAGCTGTGCATCGGCCTGCCTCTGTTTCAGGGCTTCTTCAGTGGAATCTCGAAAAAAGTTTCAGGTCCTGAAAAAAAGCTTCCGATAACATTGAACAGAAAATCTTTTTATATTTCATTTTCCTTTTAAAGTTAATCCATAATATTTCCTTTTGTGAATGCCTGCAGTACCTGTAAGACAGCTTTACAGCTCAAAGTTTACAACTTCAGATCTTTAGCTCTTAAACAAAGCAGTGCCTGGTCCAAGTTGAACTGTGCGCTCCACTAGATGCCCATTAATTCCAGCAGCGGACCCCGGGTATCAGATCGTATTACCATCCATTTACACCTCCAAAGCCTATTAAAATAGTTGGACTCTTAGCTTCACACAGGGATTCTTATACTACCACTAATGAGGAAGTCTGCCTTTTTCTCATTCATATCTTTGGATAGTTTTAATGATTTTGTAATTCACTTAAAGACATACATTGTTTTTTTTTTTTCTTCTTCTGCTGTCCATAAAAATAACCTAATAAACATCGTGAGATAACATTATTTCGATGAATGGATGCAAAGGAGACAAAGAAAGTTGTGAACGTTGTGCTTCAAAGCTTATTTTACCAACGATGTGAGGAATGGAGCAAAAGTCAGTCACGTCTCGTCTTTAAAACTTCCAAACTACAAGTCAGTCAGAGTCTGTTACTGCCATAAATACGCTGTTGTTAACTGCTGCCAGCTTGTAATGAATGTTACACAGAGGCTATTAGACGTAGGAGACGAAATAAAGCAGCTTTCTTCGGTAAAGCAAATCTACCTATACTGTCAGATTCAGCATGCCACCTAAAGCGCTCTGTTTTACTCGGTAACAACGTGCCCCTCGTGACCGTTTAATCTTAACCAATTCAATCTCGATGTGCAAATTGCAAACCGAATCTGGGGTTAACATTAAATGACCTTCTTAATCCTTTCATGAATCCTGTGCTAGTTAGTAATGAGACAGTTCCAGCACACCCCGCCCAGCTCATCTCCATCCTTCCTGCCATTGCCCGCCTGCTATTGATTGGCTGGGAAATTGACATGCGGGATATACGCAGTGGCCATTATAGGTTTTTTATCTCACTGTTTGGACTGCAAATGAAAAGGGGCGCCGGGGCGAGACGGCTATCTTTAATGAAAGAGAGGAGCCAAATAAGCAGTGAAAGTTACGAGTGGGAAGAAGGCGAAGGGGAGCATAGGCAGAGGAGTTTTGTGGAAATGTTATCTGGCGTTACTGAACGAGAATTGGCGCACAGGGAAGTGAAGCCCAAAGGTTTTTATTACACGGAGAAAGTACAGTGCTATATGTGTTCAAAAGACTTGGAAAGTATTTGGAGGCAGGGAGCTTAACCACCACAGGACCTCTTTCATTTTTACATCCAGGCTCAAAGATACTGAGAGCTCTTTAATTCATTGAAGGATCTGTGTATGCTGTCAAAATCTCGCTGCTCTCTGTAGTACACTGTACTCTCTGAGGCTTCTTTCTGCTCTACCGTCAAACGCAGAAGATTGAAGTTTTTAATAGAGCTTTAATGTTGGCAATGCAGCATTTTCTAGATGCTGTCAAAATGACCCACATCCCAAGCTAAAGCTTTTTTTCTTTCTTTAACAATGACTGAAACTTGTTTTCCTGCCACTGTGGTCGAAGCTTTTTTAATTTTTTTTTTCCCTGTATGCATGTTTCAGTAAAATGGATTAGCCATAACTCCCCCGGGGGATATTAATATTGAGCAGCAGTTCACAACTTCACCTCACACAAACCGGAGCCAAGAAATGAAGTTCTTTGTTGGACTGTATACCCCCTGTGAAAATCTATTGGCATTCTCTCTGGCTCTCGCGCAATCTCGACCCACTCCCATTCCCCCGCATTCCGCCCAAACTGTACCCCTACCCCCCCTGCGCTCCCCTTGTTATAGATTGTGACCGCTGGTAAGTGATGCATTATTCATTACCAACATGTCGTCTGTTGATGGATGGCTGTTTGAGAGCCCTGTCCGTTAAATAAATCAACAAATAAAAATGCAAATTCTCACATTTTGAGAGAAGGAACCCAGCCAAAGTCCCTCCCCCACATTCCCTTTCTGCCTTCCTCTCCATCCACAAAGCTGCACTTGCTTCCAGCCTCCGTCTCTCTCTCTCTCTCTCTCTCTCACACACACACACACACACACACACATACACATACACACACACACACACACACACACACACACACACACACACACACACACACACACACACACACACACACACACACACACACACACACACACACACACACACACAAAGTTGCTCATGCTCTCTCTTTCTTGTTGACAGGCAGGAGACCAAATGAGGAAGACAGATTTACTTACTTGAGCCTCACTTTCTTTTTTCCCTCAGTTAACATTTAACATTGCTCAGTGGACTTAACCCTCTTTCACCCCCCCCCCCCCCCCCCCCCCCCACACACACACACACACACACTCATACTCCTAATGCTCATGCTCCTAAAGTAAATTAAAAACAAAAAAAGTTTTCAGCTACTGATCTGTTCTGCCTCTGGTTTATGTGAAAACATGGCGTATCAAGGTCTATAATAACGTGTGGAGAAACCCCGATTTGCCCTGATTGGAAGTTTCTCCTGTCTGTCTTCTGACCACCCACATGCATATCAACAAGTACACGCCAAAGATCACGCTTACCTGGGAAGGCTCTGTGTGCCGAGCTGTGCGATGCAAATCGATGCAGTTTCAAACGAGCAGAGAATTATGTTAGCAACATCAGTGGAGCGTGCTTTAAAGAATTCATGTTTTGTATCTGGAATGGCAGTCGTTCGGCTGTGTATACACTGAATAATTTATCAAGCCAGCCAGACTGAGGGATTGAATCTCTATTAGCTTAATCTCCCCCGTTTTGGTTTATTTATTTCTCTGCACATTCCCTCATTTCTATTCCAGGGGAGAAAGCATCAGGTCCGCTCCCCTCTTTTTCTCTAAAACCTGCGAGAAACTCTGTTTTTCTGCCGGGACGCCCCAGTGGCTTTGACTTGTTAAGGCTGCTTGTTAGGGTTCAGCAGACACCTCAGTAAGAAAGATTTTGTTAACACGTCAAAGAGAGATTTGCTTTCTTATCGTCTGTGGTAACAAGTGAGAGGTGAGTGGCAAATCCTTAAGTACTAGCATTGGACTCCAAATGGACTTTCGCCTTTTCTGTGTCTGTTACATCTTGGCCTGTACATTTCTGTTTACCATGAAACACAGCAATCATTTTCATTCACAATGCCTACCATCCTAAGGGCACCTTTGGGTTGTATCTAACAGAATATAGCAGTACTACCTTTATGCATGTTGAGGTCACATGTAAACCAAAGAGAAGGAAAACTCCCAAAGCTCTACTTATCTTTCCAGGTTGGAATTTTCTGTGGTTGAGTTGTTGGATATCTTTACTCCTGTCTCTGCACCTGAGCTAAATGAGCCGTCCACTCAAAGATCCAAAACCACACAGCTTCGGCTGGCCCCCGCTGACCCAAAACCAGTGGACAGAACCTTGTGTACCTCTGTTGGGCCTTACCCTCGGCATGCCCAGCAGGACCTGGAAGAAAGCCAAATACTGGAGGATATTTTCTTCATTTGCTGACGCAGAATCAGGATGAATCCAGTCCAGTTGTTTTTGGTCCCGCAATTGAGAGAATGATCATGATGTTATTTCCTGTATTGTGAATTTGTGGTTTTAATACAAATAAACAAGTATTTATTCAAAATCTGGGATGCGTCTAGTTTTTAATTGATTAACTTCTCCGTTGTTTACCTCAGAGCTACACTATTATCTCTGAGAACATTTGCTGCATTATTGCTAACTCAACTGAAACTCAATAAACAATGACAATATGTCAGATTTTACAAAAATGAGTTGAATGAATGATTCTTAAATGTAGAAAATCTCAAGGTTAATTAAAGCTTGTTCATACCCAACACCATGAATTTCTTTGAGGTTTCACAGAAAGATGTTCATATATTTTGAGAAATTGTGAATGAAAGATCAATGAAAACAACCAATCACCATTTGTGAATGGAGGGAATCATTTAAGAAAAGGCTTGTTTGTAGTTGCGTATTATTATCATCGTGTAAGTAATTATGACAGGAGGCAGAATGCTTTATTCTAGACTGTGCTTTAATATTGGGCTAAGCTGAGACGCATCATTCATTTAAAATTACAAAAAAAGAGTTCAGGGACCACAGAATGGTGCAGTCTGGAGAGCTAGGGGCGGGAGCCTAAAGCGCGCTGCCCAATCTGAAGCTGAGCTCGTCAGGAACCTGGCAAAGCTTAATATGCAACATTCATTTCCCCATCCTCCACATGTGCTGAAATTGGGAAACAGATTTCCAGAATACTTTGAAAACCATATGAAATAAAAATGTGGGTGTAGAAACTCTACTGATCTTTAGAAAAAAAAATCACTCTTAACAGTACTAAAAATGGTAGTAATTCAATACTTTTTGATGAGATAGTGCAGTCTTCATAGATTTTTGCTCTTGGTAGAACACATCAGTTGAACAAGATCAGAGCTCTGACAAACACAAGCAGCATAAGGAAGATATGAAGAGGGATTAACATTTAATAATTAAGATTGAGTTTGTAATTGTTGAACAGCGATTCACTATCATCGGTTTAATGAAGAAAAAAAAAGCCTAAGTTTCTATGTTTAGTTATGAAGACATCTCTTTGAGTTGTGAATCTCTCCTGGTCTTAAGGTTTCAGAATGCTGGCAAGTGTTGCTCAAAATAAATCAAGTTTTTGGAACTGAATGGTTTGAGTTGATAGTTACAAATATACATAAGGCTTTAGATTTGTACTGCATTGTTTTCAAGTGTTTATCAGCACTAGGTCATTGTAAGTTGATAAAGTCAGCTCCTCCGTCTTCATGTGATGCAGTGATAAGAAGTAGCTCTTCACAAGCAAACAGATCAGTGGCATTAATAGAGCTCAGATCTTGAATCAAACGGCACAAATAAATAAATACATAAACAGAAATAAATAAATAAATAAGTAAACATAAATAAATGACAAAAAAAGAACTGTCTTTGACATCACTTGGTCAATAGGAGAATTTTCGTTTTTCCATCATCAAAGCAGTGCTGAAGGCATGGTCCTGCAGACAGGAACAATGATCATCTGTGGACCACAACAGTGGCCCATGCATGTCATATAAAAACTATTTGGTCACGTACCAACTCATAGAAAAATAATGCCATGAAAGCATGCATATTATCTCAGACATGACTTATAAATAAATATCTAACAAATAGATAAATGAATAGAACCCATCAAAGTATTTTTTTTTATAAAATAGGTCAATGTGTGTTTAAGCTCTAACTGAGGTCAATGCTCTCCCTGACTGTATTCTGGATAAATGCCTTGGTCAGGTCCTACAGTTTGTACCGTATCCTAGCAACTATTTTTTTGTACCTGGTTTTATTGAGCATTATCATGTTTTCATTCATATATTTTTTTAAGTATTTAAAGTACTTTATCCAGTCCTTGTAGATAGAAGTAAAAGTCCTATAAAATATGCAAACCTATGTACAGAGGAAAACAGAGCAAAAAAAGAAACATTTACAGTATATTCATCGGTTTATGTATATATTTATATATATATATTTATATTCAAACTTCTGCTCTGTTTGTTCCTGTTTTTGAACCACTATTCTTTGTTTTTCTTTTCTCATGTAAACTTGCAGCTTTAAGTTGGAGCAGATGAAAAAGGAGGTGCTTTCTAGTTCCGTAGTGGCCTATAACGCTTCCCCTCCCTCAGTTCACTCGATATGAAAACATTGGCTAGGGTGAAGGACATGAGTGATTGCCCAGACAAACTATTAGAAAAGAACATACCGTGGCGACACCTTTTTTCAATTTTCTCAGGACATGGTGGTGGTGGTGGAGTGGGGTGTAAAAGAGGGCACAGTGCAGAAATCAAGCACCAGACATATGACATTTATCTTCAGATCGTATTGTTAGCTTAGGGGCAGCGCGATTGGATGTACCGACCAACCTCGGACTCTGTCAGCGCATAGTGGTCATCTGGTTTGCACTGTATGTCATAATCACGGCACTGCGAAAAACACACATACACACACAGCGGTGTCCTGGGATGTGCCGTGGCATCTTTTAGCCTCACTGGATTTGGAAGGTAAATGTTAAATTATTCAATCTGCTAAAAAGGTTAGACAGAGACGCTAGGGAAACAGCATAATGAGCAGTTTATAGGAAAAACCAGTAACAGCACCCAACAGGAAGCATTGTCTTCCAAAGTGTCATATAGCCTCATAAATATTCATATACATAAATATTCATTGTGTAATCTCCAGCAGCTGAAAATGTGTTGAATGCAGAGTCCAATAAATCCAAGTCTGTTGACCTTTTGCAGGTGTATAGTAGGTGTTCATACCTTTTTTTTGTAGACTGTTATGAGAAACTGTATGCTAAAGCAATATGAAACCAGCCTCAGTGACACAGCAGTGGATAAATGGCTTTTCAGTCTTATTGCTTCGCTTTACAGTTTCATTTGCCTTTTAATGTGTATATTTAATTGTATGAGCACGTTTAACATAAGGCAATATAACATCTAGAGGATATGCTTCATGTCAAGTATTACCAGTGGAGATTCACATATTAACTGCGGAATTGGAAAGTACATAAAACCTTCCTTATTCAGCTCAACAGGAAGCCTGCTCTCTAATTATAACATATTCATCAATATTACATCTCCTTCATAACCATTAAAACCTAATGTCAGGCTCAGTTAGCTCAATAAGTTCTCTTAGTGAGTCACATCATGTCAGCCCTGAACTTTACCCCAGTTTTAGCTCCAACCGGTGGAACGTAGTCACAGGTGCCCTGCACACAGATGTTGTTTGTTAGTACCTGCTTCCAGGTTACCCTAATGCCCACTTTTATCTGAAATGTAAATGAAGTGTTATCATATGAGTGCATTATAGCTAAGTATTTTTTTTTAAAGATATCGATCGACCAGCCGAGGTCTGATGGGTTGTTCTATTGGACATGCACTGAACTCTCTACATGGCTGAGAAATGACATGATGATCTGGCTGTAGTTTTGACATCATAATAGCGCGTTGGCTGCTTGCAGAAGTGTGTATTTCGTTTTTTTTCTTTGTTTTCTGAGAGCACAGTGCTTGATGGCAGATTCTGCAGGTGACAAGGCACACCTTGACATGGTGACAGCCCATACGCTACATGCACTTTATGCAAAAGAGAGCAAGGGTTGTGAGACTGATTCATTTTGGTTCAAGTTTCAAAGAGAAGTTTGTGTTGTGTGTGTGTGTGTCAGTGTGTGTGTGTGCGTGTGTGTGTGTGTGTAAAAATTCAAAAGATATGTTTGGAATAGAGTCGAAGATAATTGTCCTTTTTCTCTAAAATCATGGAGCCTGATTCTCTTAAAGCCTGCTACTGAGATGTGGCTTTTTGCATTTTCAGATATTATTTACACCATATGTGTTTTGTCACACATGAATCTTTTAGCAATATATTGTGTTTCAGCATATAGGTAATCAGAGAGAGGAATGCCTGCAGTTTTGGGAGCTGCCAGATTTGCGATTCTTCCCAAGCAGAGCAAATTTTCAAACTCCAGCTAAAATCTACAAAAATTACAGCTCAACATAGTCAGTAGCTGTTCTATATACAGACACACACATATAAAATATGTGCATATAAATACATATATTTGTTTGTGATTAATATCTATTTATCCATATATACTGTATATATGAATACATTTGCTTGAATGCTTGTTATACATATATATGTACTGCAAATATAAACAAGTTCATATATTTCAAACGTTTCTGATGTTTTTCTATCTATGAGGTTAGGATGTCAAGTTAAAAAAGATAAGGCTGTGATACGGAGCAGCCCCTCCCATGCACTCGCCATCCCTCCCAAGACAAAATGAGAAGAGAAAAAAATAAACATTTTTGAGTAATTGTAAACTAGCGAAGTGAGAGACCCCATATGGTCATCTGAAATAGTTTTGCCTGTATTCAAAAAGCATATCAGCAATATATATGTACATGTACATGTGTTGTATATATTCGAAATGTACACTTCTTTTAAGTGCAACTCCTCAACCAGTTACCTCTGACTGAAAGAGATGCAGTGGTCCGAGTATATTAGAGCTACAAGTCCTCAGCAATAAAAACGTTTGGTCTTTTGGTCCCTAAAACAACTAAGGAATGACAGGTAAGACTCCCTGGAGACCGTTGCTATGGCTCTCCTTGGCAACGGTATCCCCTGGAAACGGACAGGCACTCCGAGCTAAAGATGGCCGTCCCAAATTGAAGCCAATTTGTGTCCTGAAAATATCACATTCCCTACTTAAGTTCTCTCTCCGAGAATGTCGTGTCCTTTCTTGTTTCAAGTCGTATAAATTGGTCTTCAAACTTCAACTGTCCAAACTCAAACCATCTTACAGAAAGATCTCCTACGGCAATCCTCTAGTCATTTTTTTTAAAAAGTATTGTTCTCGTCGGATTTTTGACATCCATTTTCCCTTTAGGAGTTCAGTGGGGTTGGTCATTGTAGTCAAAGTTTCTTTTACTTTTTTTTTTTCTTAATGTTCAAGTAAAAGTTTTTGTGGTCCAGAAAAGGTAGCTGTCATTCAAGCAGGATTTTGTGGGGAAAGAGTGTGTATGTGTGCAGAAGAAAAAAGGTCCTGGGGTTTAACCAGGCTGGTACAAATTCTCTCTGAGTTCCAAAGTTTTAGTACATCCAAAAGGAGGTGTCCTTGACTCGACCATCATTCTCTCTCTCTCTCTCCTCTGTTTGTGAAGCAGCCTCAGTGGTCCAAATGTTGAGTTTGCACTCAGTGGCGGGTAGCAAGAAGTCAACATATGATTCAGCTCAACAAAACCTGAAAAGCACAGAAAAAAGGTGTTTGATGCAGGAACACTAGATAAAAAGAAAGTAAGGTGTTTCATGCACGTCAGAATGTTGTTAAGTATATGATATTGTAGGGAATAAGAATTTTGAGAGCTAATAGTAATGTGGTTCTTTGTGGAAATGTGAGTTTGTCGGAGGGATTGCCCTTTTAGCTTGACATCTGTGGTCCCCTGAGGACCTTTGGCATGACCTGTCTTTTCCCTAGACCTCTAAACGATTGAGGTATTTTTGAATTGTGGGGACATTTCCTCACAACCTATGGATGGATTGCAATTACATTTAGTTGATATATTCAGCATACCTAGAGGAAGACACCTGACAAAGTGATCTCCCCTCTGTACCATCTTAAGAGGTAGCGTTACAGGGGCGAGTCAGGATCAGTTGGGGGAGCGCAATACTGTGTGCACCTCTGACGTGTGAGTCTATGCGGAGCTCCTGCACTGTCCTCTCTCCCGCTTTCCAAAAAGGGGAAGGCAATGTGAATTTACAGAGAGTAGAATCAGTAAGAATGTCTCAAGGCGTAATGATGGCAGAACTTTATGAGGCTACTTTAGCAGAATTGCAGTCTGAAAAAAGGTTCCTGTTTGACAGGTTTTCAAGGATTGTTCTAGCACCTTAAGCAGCCAAGCGATTTCATTTATTCAGTGAAACATCTCAACATCCTCAGGCTGTATTGGGGCAACATTTTGTACCATTAATAAACAACATGATGTATCTTGATAAGTTTAGACATCCCTAGACTCTCCCTCTGGTGCCATCATTTGATTTTGACTTTTGTAGTTGTATGTGAATTATTTTGAACGCAACAACCATTAAATTTGGTGCAGACCTGTGTTCCCTGTAAAGACATTTCATGACAACTTATTCAACACCATCAACATGTTACATGATTGTCTTTGGTTTCTGATCTAAAAGTCTATTGTATTGTTTTCTCCCTTTATTTAATAATGTAAACTTGCTCATAGCTGTTTTAGTTTTTTGCTATTAATGCTGTTTATATTTATATTTCCTGTTTTCCTGTTTTCTTGGCTCAATCAAGTTTATCCTTATCCTTAATACTTGCACATTTAAAGACTACCACTTTACACTTTAACTTATTTCTATTGAGTGCTGAGACTATAAACATGGTTAACATTAAACCTGCTTAAAGGTCCCATATTATGCTCTTTTTGGGGTTTATAAATCTGTCTTATGTGTCTACTAAAGTAAGATCACTAATGTTAAAAAAAAAGTGTCTGTTTTCATGGACTGCTGCTTCATGCAGGCTCTCTCATCTGCCTGTATTTCTGTCACTCAGAATCCCCACATAGAAAAAAAAAAAAGGGTCCCCACATGTGCCAAGTCTGATCTGATTGGTCGGCTCTCCTGTAATTGGTCAGTCATTCGGCTTTGTTCTCAGATATTTCCCGCCCCTTTCGATATTCGATATTGGGGATGCTACAGTCAGTCTGAGGGGAGCTTGTTTGCTACAACGTGCCAATGGGCTTAGATCAGTGACGTCTTTGTATTGTGATGTCACAACATACATTTTCAACGAGGGGGGGGGGGCTAGGAACTGAGTGTTTTATGCAGCTAATGCTACTGCTAAGGGAGGAGGTAGGAAAAACCGCGTTTCCGCAGACTTTTAATTTTTGCAAATAGATGTGCCTAAACATGCAAAAGGCACCTGGAAAACACACTAAAGAGCATATAAAACCAGAAGAAGCAGAATATGGGACCTTTGACATCAAGATATCATTGTTACCATATTACCATTTTACTGAGAAACACTCTGCCTTAAGACAATTTAATAGAACTGCTAGCATGGCAATGACTTCCTGTGTTGCTAATGTCTAGATTCTAGATGTCAGTAGTTTTGTATTTAAAATTTCCATAGGAATAAAAAAATTGTTTCTCTGATTGGGTAAATAGATTTGTTGATTTATTTATTGATTTATTGATATTATTATTGTTCTATTATTATATTATTATTTTCTTTGTTTTCTTGGAACTATAATAAACCAATCAAGGAAAGAATGACATGCCTCTGGGCTTAAGCAAACAATGACTACATAAGAAAAAAAAATAATTAGAAAATAAATGGAGGAGCTGAAATTGATATCTTTCTGTCGTCCTGTACTGTTGATATTTGCTGAATAACTCACTGAGATAACAGAAAACTTTGCTCTTGAAAGAGTCTTTGCTAGAACAAAGACGCTCAGTTCTGATACAGACAAAGATCATTTACTGAGGCAGCTCTGGTAACAAACCAGAGCTCATCCTGCAGTGACTTAATTGATCTTCCTAGCAGTGGCGCTGTTGTAATCTCCAATTTGATAAACAATTAGGCTTTGTTTTTTTTATTTCAATCAAATGGTTTAATCTTGTATTTGAGATGATGAAGAGATTTTAATCAATTCACGCCTTCACCCCATTGAGACTATTTGAATATAATAATAGTTTAACAGGGAGTGCATGTGCAGAACAAACACTATATTATTCATCAGTTGAAATTTTACACGCTGTTATAAATGCAAATTGCAGGCAAATGAAAAATAGAATAAAATGTCACATTTTGTGACACATTCACTATGCTCCTGCTGAACAGCAGCCCGTGCCGATCTGTTAGTTTGGGAGCGGGTGATAAGTTGCCCTTGAATGAAGTCATCAGTGGTGAATGAACGACGCAGCCTAAACTCTCTATCACACAGATGAAGGGGGGAGACAAAGAGAAACAGCACAATTACCCGCCTGAGGGGTAATAAATGCCTTTCCCTGGGAAGCAATTCCTTCCCTGTGCAACACACTGAAGCATTTACCAATTATCTTTTACCTACAGGGTAACATACAGGGTCACTTACTGTAGAGCTGTTCTACAAATAGAGCAGGCAACTTGTAAGTAAATGCCCCTACTGCTTTGTTTGTTTCAACCAGCCATTACAGCTGAATATAATATTTATATTCTGTTCCATGATAGAGGGCATATCATTTCATGACATAGTGATAATAATATCATGATAAATCACACAGTTTTTATTCTTCAATCAATGTCAGTCATCAAACTCTTAAGAGATTACTCAAAGCGAGTCATAATGTGTGCTCAAATTAACATTTACAAATGCGAACTTGAACTATCAACAAAGAGGGTAAAACTTCATCACTATTCTTTACAAGCAATTTGCAGACAATCACTCTGTTATTAGGCATCTGCAAATGTTTTATGACATTTATAAAAGGTTACTGAAACGACACCAGGCATTGCCATAAATGGGCTTGCCATTTGAGTATTTGTCGATATAACATTCAGCGGTTGTGCAAGCGTTGGCTCAGTTAATCACATATCAAACTAAAGTGACAAAAAAAAAAAAAGTTTCCAGACGAGTTAAGATTGGAGGTCTGACCTGTCTTTCCCTGGTGTTAGACGGCTGCCCCCGGCCGACCAGATTGGCGGCGGCTGGCAGGGGTGGGGGGGCTAGTAGGGGCGGTTGGCGTCCTTTGGCCTCTTCAGCTGCACCTTGAGTCTTTTCATGCCGATCTGGAAGCCGTTCATTGATTGGATTGCAGCTTGGGCGCTGCCTGGGTTGTCGAAGCTCACAAACCCTGGGGGAAAGGCCAAAAGAGAGAGAGAGAGAGGGAGAGAGATAGGGGATGTGGTTAGACAGAGTGGCAAGGGCATTACAGGGATTTAAGAAGAATGGAGAATGAGGATGAGTTTATAGAAGATGAAGCAGTATTTATGAATGCATATAAAAACCTTGCAATAAGAATGAAATGGTTTTATATGTACACAAAACTCGAAACAATCAACACCCACAAAAATTGCACTACTACTGTTAAGTCTATAATAATACAGCTCTCTACTGAATGGCAACACAAAAAGATCTCATTTATGACAGTAAAGCATGCAACCAAAATCACAACATGAACCTGTTGATGGGATGTATAATTACATGGTTGAGCTGTTTTTTTTTTTTTCTGTACTACTTTAAAACTTCCACTTAAAACGGGAAAAGCATCAAATTGGAGAGGCTGCATCTCCAGATTTCAACATGAAAAATACAACCTTAATATTGTGTTGTATTAATGAGCAAATGCTACTTTGCAAATAGGTTGCACCTGACAGACTCTCTATTAAATATTCTCCACTACCCATTTATAATTTGCAACATAATTATACGTTCGGCTAAATTGTGCTGTCAGTGGCAGAGCGAGACAGCACTCCTCTGTCTCTGCATGCTGGAGCAGCTGTTATATTCTGAGCATGCGATGCCTTCGCTTGCAGTGAGTTAGAGCCGGAAAGAAAGCAATCGTGTTGCATGTCAATGGGACAATAGGAATTTACAAATATGGTATTATAATAGAACTCGTCTCTAACTTCTAACAGAAGCTAAAAAACAGTAATACACTTTACATCACTAGACATAAGTCATACAACAGATTGACTACATTATACAGGAGACATCTTTCTGTGTTTCTAAAACATGGCTTTTGCACTTGTATGTTTTTCCTTTCCTTTTTTTTAAGGGGAGGGGTGTTGAGAGGTTAGGGGAGGGGGGGGGTGTTGACTGCGGCAAAGAAGGTGATTAGTAAAAAAGAATAATCATAATAATAAATAACCAATAATCTTTTGGTTTGGTCATTTTTACCCACCAAAGCATTTACTTTGGTTTGTCGCCCGATCCACAAACACTTTGGAGGAGATGACATTACCGAAAGGCAGGAACATCTGCATCAGCTCTCCATCCCCAAACTCCTGAGGGAGGTGGTAGATGAACAGGTTGCAACCCTCTGGTCCTGCACACAGAAACAGAGAGAGAGAGAGAGAGAGAGAGAGAGAGAGAGAGAGAGAGAGAGAGAGAGATGGACGGACGAGAGGAGAATAAAAAGATATAAGGGGCAAAGGTTGGACAGAGAGATAGAAGCTTAAAAGGTTTGCTGTGGCAGGAGAGGGCTGCATGTTGATAGTGGTAAAACTGCATAAACCAAACTTTAATACAAGATATTATAGACTTTTCTTTTTGTCTTTTTTTTTTGTAGATGTATATTTTTTTATTTCAATTTTATTTGTAGGTTTTTTTAATTCATTGACCAAACAATACAATTCAATACAAACCTAAAATCTTGAATGAAAAAGAGCAGAAAGAAGAATAATCTTATACAGTCTGTCCCTTTAGACATTTATTAATAAGAAATTAGAATAAAATGAATGAGCTGCATGAAAATCCCACCATCAAAGTTTTAAAAGCCAAACTAAGCATATAAAAGCTAGAGATGTTATTTTGCTGATACAGTGTTGAAGATAACGACAGTAGGCCTGCAGTAAAAACTATGTTTTTAGCAGCTTCAAATACTGACTGATGTGTATTTCTATGTGGCGATTATCTCGATTGAAATATGATTTAAACCCAGCTCATACCAGCGTGCAGTCATTAGTTAACAGAAGGTTTGACAGCTTCAGCGGCATGCTTTAAGTTCACTGTTTCATCATTCACAGTTTTCAGGTTTCCCAAATCAAAGGATTATTAACTGCATGATGAGTAACCTCTGGGATGCCTCAGCTGTTTGAAGATGAACGTTGTTTTGTTTATTTCCCACAAGAGGGCAGTACTGTCCCAGGCATGGCTGTCTAAAGCCTTCAGGTCAATGAGTTCGGAGGCAGGTCTACAGCTCAGATTGAAACACTTGGTTTGGTATTGAAGTTAGTTAACTTACATCCAGGAGGGACAGCCGCTGAATCACGACTTAAACTCATCTCTCAATGATTTGTATTACTTTGATTATTTCAAAAGGATAAAAACACAACGTTCCAATTAGTCAGCCTTCTCAAATCAATCCAGACTGAGACTGAGAGTTGTACTCATAGTTAGTGTTAGTGGTTGTATCCTGTATATTTTGCTTTTAACAGACTGGCAGAAGGTGAAATCATGCCTGAAAACAAAGTGAGCTCTGTGAATTGCCTGGATATATTTAAACGTGGGTGTTCATTCCAGAGCTATGTTGGCAGGAGGATTAAAGTTGAACAGAGAATGACTAAATGTTTTCAGCATGTATGAATATTTAGGATTGAATGGTGTGCCAAATGTGTGTGCGTGTGTGTATGTGTGCGTGTGCGTGCGTGTGTGTGTGTGCGTGTGTGTGTATTACCTTCTCGTTGTTGCTGTGGAATGATAGGTGGAGGGTGGGGGAAGGCTTGGCTGATCTGGCCGTATGCAGCGGGGTAGGCTGCTGAGACACACACACATACACGCAGAGCACGGATCAGATAACAGTCATGACTCGAGAGAACACACACACAAACACACACACACACACACACACACACACGCTCCGATACATACAAACAATGTGATATATGCAGGGGCACAGCAGGCAATCGATCAGATAACAGACAATAGAGTGTACGTGTCGCACAATACACACACACACACACACACACACACACACACACACACACACACACACACACACACACACACAGAAAACAACAAAGACTAGGAATAAATTGATGTAGTCTGACTGCAACACTTAATATTACATGAACAAAATTCAAACAAAGGAATCTCTTATCTTTCCTTCTCTCTCTCTTACTCTTACACTGATACACACACTCACTATCACACACACGCAAACACGCACAGATCAGTGCTTCTGTGAGAGTGACAGACAGACCTGCATACTGCTGGACTCCTGTGTAAGCCTGCTGGAGAGGATCAGCTGCAGTGGGACTTTGAGCTGTTCCACCCGAGACAGAGAAGACGAAGGAGGTGGTGAGGGGAGCATGGACGGATGGAGCAGTGTGTGTGTGTGTGTGTGTGTGTGTGTGTGTGTGTGTGTGTGTGTATGGGAAGAGAGATGAGGCAGCGAGAGAGAGAGAGAGAGAGAGAGAGAGAGAGAGAGAGAGATAGAGGGGGAATATAGATGGATAGGGCACGGAGGGAGGCCAAAGTAAAATATAACAAAGGTGAGAGGAAGGCGGGATGGAGAGAAGAACAGACAGGTGGAGAAAAGCAGAAAGGTTAGAGAGCCCAACAGCGAGGTGTCAACTCGCTTCACTTTCAGTGTGTGAGGAACTGAATTCTTTTTTTTCCTCTTTTGCCCAGCTCTTTACTTTATGTTTCTCCAAAAGCTCTTTTCCAAAGTAGCTCTCTTCTTCCACCCGAAAGAAAGTTTGAAGGACCACAGCCGATAACAAAAACACAAAAAAAGTCACCACAGAAAAAAACCCCAATTATAGTGTCATTAACCTGTGTCTCTAACAAACAGATCTCATGTGAAAGAATCAAAGACACATTTTAATTGTTCTGACACTCTTCTGTAAACATTTAAAACAGGACAATTGCAACATACACAACCTGTTGCTATCACTTCACATGTACGACATACTGGTAATTATTAAAACAAAATCCACATTCTAAATAGACTTTTTTTTTTTTTTTTTTTTCTTACCACAGATTCTCTGCCCCACTTACTAACTAGCCATCTGTACACATGCACATGAAGTACACCATTAAAAGATCCCACAGGCTTACTGTACATGCACACAAACACACCCCACTGTCAACAAAAACCAACAAAACACTGACGACCAACAGCAACACTGAATAATAACTCAGAACGCCACAAGATAAAAGAGAAGCACAGGTCCAAATACAGGTCAATTATTTTAAAGCCTGTGGTTTTATATGACCCTTTGAAAAGTATTTGTGAAGTGTTTGTGAATAAATAGAATAAATCCGTTCTCACCCTAATGTCTGAATGAAATGTTATGCACACAGAATATTTAAAGATACAAGGTCTTCAGTAAAAGCACCGATTTGAAAAAAGGTAAATTGTGCTCAAAGAAAAAACTAAAAACTCCTGAAACTAGTCCTAACATGTTAACATATTTAATAGGTTCGTCGAGCTTTTATCTGATAAACCAAGGTCAACATCTTTGTGTGTTTGCTTGTTTGTGCAAACTCTGAATGTAATGCCCTTCTTTTTTAACCACTAAAAATATTTACAAAACATTTTCAAACTTGAATTTGTCAGACATGTTAAAAAGGGGTCATCAAATCCACATGCTTTGAAAACATTCAGTTTTTAAAGACGTTTCACCAGCTGAGAATCTTATTGACCCGTATTTGTGCCAATAGGGGGAGTGGGAAGGGGATAAGGGGAAGAGACGTGTTGGGGGGGGGGGGGTGCTACCTTCAGAGAGAGAGGACAGGAAGCAGCCACCCTGAACCCCAAAACAACTCCGCGGAGCCACGCCCAAGCCGTTTTTCTCCGAGTCCTCTCTAAAAACCACCTCCTGCAACACTGGAGAGACAAGAGTGAAATAAATAATAATACAGATTTGTCTTCCACCTCTTCACACACCGAACCAATGAGGTACTAGCCACGGCTCATGACACAAGCGCATACTGAGGCTCCAGCAGCCCATAAGCACCTTTGCCAAACACTCATCTCCTCGACATGCTGACTGTCTGTTGGCCACGTCTGTCTGGCCTCGGCTTCCTGAACATGCTTCAAGGCTATTCACGCCTATAAGCCAGCAGCATGCACACTCTCCCATTAGAATCACTGCATTACTGCAGAGTGTAGCTAAGGATTTAAAGCTTCATTTTCATAAATACAGTTTCACAAAAAAATGGTATAATGTGTCAAACGTATTTGTCACAATTGTCTCTGAAAATGTCTCTGCATGTTTGCATAAATTCCTGTGAATTTGATCATACTTACCAGGGTAATGATGTATCCCATTGGTGAAGACAGCCTCTGCAGGCGGCTGCCCATTTGCCTGCGGGGGTGGCATGCCAGTAAAACCATTCACACTAATGGGGGAGGGGATGCTGGTCACTGTGGGGGCGCTGATGCCTGGAGGAGTACTGCCACCTGCAGCCACGGGGCAGACGGGTGAAAGACAGAGAGAAACGGTGATCATTCTGCTGTAGTTTTCCAAGAGACATAATGTAGAAAGTTTTTCTTTCGCTGGACACCTAGTAACTCTGCGAAATGTCAGAGGGGCCGGTCTAGTGGGCCGGTGAAGACACTAAATGTCAGGGCTGATTTCTTGTCGCAGTGTAGGCCCTTACAGTGACACAACAACCATTAGAGCTAGATGTTAGACATATGGTAGAGGAAGTGTGAACACGGCATGGATGATATCTTATAGGCACCAATTATGTTTTTGTCTTCGATGATTGCATGCTATAAATACATCAAGAAACATTTACACTATAGATTCCTTGTCAAAGTATCTAAGTGATGCATTGTTCTTTAATACTACGATCTCCTCAACTACCCTAGAGTAAAGCCTTAAAGGAATATACTTTATTTTATTCAAGACACAACCACAGTTTTTTTTTAGGAATCATCTACATTTTTTTTATGTTCATCACTTTGATTAAGATGACAGAAATGAACTGAGGGAGAATAAAGGGTCCATTGCTCGAGGGACATATACAAAACATTATGCTGACATTTGCACATTTTACATGACACAATATTGGCCTGCAGTTAAACAGCTTTGCTGCCTTTTACTTAATGGAACTGTCACTCTCTATTTGAAATTCAAACTGCTGTTGCAATGTGGGTGAAAATCAAATATTTGATTTGTAATGATCTGCTCAAATTCAAAATTGTCAGAATGTAAGCACGACACGCTTGTACAGCCACTTGAGGGCATCCATCATTCTGATCCATTGCATGCCGTATCGCCCTATCAGTAAGACAGACTATTGTTGTTCAAAATGGAGGAACTAGTCTTTTTGAATGGATGATGACAGCAAACAATGGTAGGAACGTGAGGGTGCTGTTTGGATTTGATAACATGGATGGAAAAAAAATTGTGGATTTACTGAAGGCTCTCTGCTGACTTTATCAAATGCTGCTCACTGTTACTTTACCTGGATAATGTCAAAATGTCAGTCGGAGTATTGTCAGTCTGACGGTGTGGCAATGTGTTGGTTAGGGTAAAGGTCCTTGCTTTCATAAAGAGCTGTCTAAAATGTAATTCGTGTGTGTAGTTTAAACCCCTTATTGATAACCATAAGAATGGCCCCTTAAAGCTTTGTTCTTACCTGACGTCGGGGTCATCGGTGCCCCTGGGAGGCCATTGATGGTGGCCATGTGCTGCATCTGGGCTGCAGCAAAGGCCGCCATTGGACTGAGGTAGCCTCCCTGTCCCACAGACGCCATTAGCGCCGCCTGCTGTTGAACCTACACAGTGATTGTGCAAGATTTTAGAAATGGTAGAAAAGAGTGGGACGAGGGAGAAGAAGAAAAGTCAGGTACAGTATAGAACCAAGAAAAACAGACTTAAGGTTAGAAATCGAGTATTGCTCCTAACATATTGGCCATTTATTTTTGTTTTTTTAATCTTATGTCAGCTAGGCCAGCGTTCTCTATTTATCCTTTGTGGTTCATTGAATAAATAACTGTGGATAAAGAAGGCGTTTTGCAGGGCGTCTTGCCTGAGCGTAGGCTCCGTAGGCTCCAAACTGCAGGGCCATGGGGTTGAAGATGCCCATCTGACCGGCCATCTGCTGCATGCGGCGGATTGTGCGCTCCTTATCCGTGTCGGCGAACTTGACCACCAGACTGGATGAGGCACCCTGTGCACCCACCCATCCACCCACCCACACAACACACAAATGCCAGGCCGTACATGTTAGTGTGTATCTTTAGACACATGACATAAGCTTAAATCTGCACTTGCACACTCATGCGCACACTCACTCCTTGCCAAAGCAAAGCTGGAGTTGGCAGCCGCTGCCTCAGAACAGTTATGATGGGTCATATGCAAACGATACATTTCCTTACTTAGATGAATAAAGTATAACTTAACTTTAAGAAGGTAATTAAACAATCTGAGTCATCTCTGTATGTGACTCACCTCTCGCACATATATCTACGCACACAATTATGGTGTACTCACAGGCATTGTCTGGCTGCCGTGTAGTGCACTGATGGCTGCCTGAGCTTCAGCATGAGATGAGTATTTTACAAATGCACAGCCTTGAGAGAAAGAGAGAGGAGAGGTGGTGTTAGAAAATATGAAAAGGTAAAAAAGACAGTATGAAGAAAAGTTTGCTGAGAAGTATATGCTACAGTACCACAGCAAAACTCAGCCAGTAAGGAGTGCAAGTAAAAAAGAAAAAAAACCCTTCTTGTTTCATCACTTGAGATAAATTCCCTACAGCGGTAGAGCAACAAACATTTATTAAACAAAGCCCTCTTTACTGGGGATGGTTGCATCAGTGTAGATCGACGCTCAATAATCGGGGCCAAACACGACACTCTGACACCATTAACAACTTTGGGATCCTCCGATGGGGCTTAAAATGCCACAGCGTTCTGGTGTCGCTTACTATTGACAAGCCCCGTTGATGAATTTGAATGATCAAGTTCCCAGTAATTATTGAGCTAAAGCCCACTTAGCCGAGTAAGCTGGCTGATGAGGCCCTGTTAATGGAGCTTCACTGAGGAATCAGAATGATCAAGCCCACTGTAATCATCTGGCTTACTTATCATCGGGCCTCATTGATTGGCTGCTAAGCCTGCTGATGAACTTCATGCAGTGAACTTGTGTCGCACTCTGACAACATTTCCAAAGGAGATTTTTCTACCATGACATGGTGGTTAATAAGGAGGTCCACTTGTTTTTTCTCTTTATCAGAGCCGTGTAAGTTGACTCGAAAGGTTAATGGAGTTCATCTGTAAAGACTTTGTGCTTTATATCTCTCGTCCCTAGGCTTTTCCTGTGGCTTTTACTGTTCAATTTGACAGAATCTATAGTATCCTTACGTAAGCGCTGCTTTGACATCACTCAGCATGGAATTGTTTAAGGAAAACTTTGCAAAGTCACCAACTTTGAAAGGCCAAATCATTTCTGTGCGGCAGCCTGTGGAAAAAAACCCCGATGTCAGCTCAAAGTCATAAACAGCTATATACTCACCTTTGCTGTTTCCGTCAGGACCTCTGAGGATGGTGCATTCCTCGATGCTGCCGAAGGACTCAAAAAGGCGCCGCACGTCATCTTCTGACTGCTGCTTGTTGAGCATGCCGACAAAGAGCTTTCTGTCTTCTAAAAGGAAAAGGAATAGGTCATGATCAGAGGATCACAGATACCTTTTGATAATGTACAAAAAACCATGCTCCACGAGCTGACATGATTCTACATCCTTTGCTGCATAAAGGAATGTATTTTGCAATACCACTGGCTGTATATAGCTTTCTAACAGTGTTCATTGTCCAATAAGTTATTTCTATTACAAGCAGCTTTAGATCTCACCTGTTTTCTAAGCTGCTAGCTTGAAGCTTTTTGATTCAGCACGAATTCTTGTTAATTTAGCTCATTCATAACAAAAGGTTCCCAGTGAGATGATCAGCTCCAAATGGAAAACATCAGCAGTAACGTCAGAATAACAATGAAAACGCTCTTACAAATCACTGACAGATGCTGAGTATTTCAGTACATGATGGAAAATCAAGAGGAATTTGACTTTTGTATACTCGAAGTAAAAAAATATAAATGCCTTAAGTAAGCAGTTCTTGCTAATGTTCAATTCCAAGTAGCTTTCTGAACACCGTTTTAGAGCCATTGTAACATGTTTATATTGGAGCTGCAGTACAGTTGAAGATTTCGCTGTATAGAGATATTAATTTAACACTGAGTCACAGAGGGCATTTTGAATTTCGGGTTGTCTATTTATTGATGATGTGCTCCGACCGTGTTCAATTTCTGATTTGCAGTGAAAGTTGAACTCATGACCGAGGCAGGAAAACCTGTTTCTGTGCAGTCTGTGTCCCGTGGGAGCACAGTTGGCACGGTGCCCTCTGCGTGAGCTTTGCTTACAGATGCTGGTGGTTCAGCATTTGAAAATATATCTGAAAGCAACAACACAGCACTCACTCATATTTAGTGCTGCTGGCTCTGCCTTTGTCTGTTGTTAACGTGTGTTCAAAACCCTGTGCTCAGTCTTTTTGTGACTGAAACTACTGTCATATATGGGCTACTCTTTCACTTACAATTAGCTTCCAAACAGTTTGGCAAACTGTTGTAGTTCAGCTCAAAAGTTTACATTAGAGGCCAATGTTATTTTTTCACTTTGCAGTGAATCAATGTTGTTCCCAACTTATACCTGCAGCGACTTTGCTCCATCTGAACTCACGCCAGACACAGGCAGTGGGAAGTGGTGCTCTTCTGTTAGATACAGCTTCATTGTTGGGGACTTTATGTAGAAACTATTCATGGAAGTTGGTCACAGTTGGTTAGACTAGGGTTGCACTAATGGAATAGAAATAGAAAACGGCTGGGATTTAGAAACATCCCGAAAAAAAAAATAATAATAATGACACTCAGTAAATCAAAGGTCACATCTCGGCCATTTAGTAATTCTCAGTTAAAATGCAGTTTCATAAAATCAGATATGATTTGGACAAGATTTTTCTTTTTTTAATGAAATAAATTCAGACTAAGATCTAGCATCGGTGCATTATTCACCATGAGTGTGTGATTAAGTCAGTAAGTGATTGTTGAGGGAGCTTGTGGGGCAGACGGTGAAAGTGTGTTAGTGAGCAGATGTGTCAGTGTGAAAGTCTGGCTGTTCTTGGGTTTACCAGAATCTGAGTTTTTTTGGGAATGGATGTGTGTGTTGAGAAATTAATGAGCCTCAGTCAAATTGCCTCTGAATGCGCTTTGCAAACGATGTGTGTATATGTATGAGTGTCTCCATGCGTGCTTGGGGTCCGTTCCCCACTGCCTGAGCCTGACAGGATGTCCTTGCCGAGTCAACAAGACTAATCTGCGCTCCGGCCTTGCACTGGGTTGGGGGTTTACAAGAGTGGAGTGCACACCAGGGGTGGAATACACACACATATGCACACACACACACAACTCTTAAAATGTTTGCCCCATCCCCCACCCCCTTATCTTCTCTCTTACACACACAGACACATATACATTCACCGTACACACCTGATTGGTGGACAAAGCTTACAATTCCACTGAGAAGAGACCATTAAACATTACATCTTACTTGGGAAAAGGCCTGTTAACAGACACTCACACACACTCATATTCAGCAAGAGAGCAAATCAATATACACCAGTGTCAACAGTGTAAGTGTAAAGCTCTCTCTCCAGCACACACACACACACACACACACACACACACACACACACACACACACACATTGTATAATCATAACCTTGTATGTATTAACCTGGAGTATCAACAAAGCCCAAAAAAAAGTATGACTCTAAATTCCATTGTCTTTACTCTTGGTCATTCCTTCTACCTAACAAACAGTGTTCAATTACACAGTGATGAGATAACACTCGACACTTACTGACTATTATACTGACTATTGACTATTACTCCGTTAGTCATATCATCACCCAACACATATATTTATTTACATCTAGGTTTGATGTTTTCTTTGGTTGTCATTGGACAAAACTCTCCCTCTAAAAAGGTTTAAAATATAGAGAGGACTTAAACAGCTAACAGTAAATACCAGCTATGCAAGTTTAGGCTTGCAACTACAAAACAAATAGGTAAGCAAATTAATATAATAAGAAATTTGTTTTTTGTAGAAGGAGTTGTGTGTAAAATTATGATTTCAGCATATAATTCACCATTTGTCTCACAAGGTGCACCTTTACTTTTACTACTACATTTATCTGACACTTTGTGTTGACTAAATAAGGTTTTTTAAAAGAGCTTAACTTGTCAGCCTGTTTTTCATAAACATGGAGGATCTTATTTTGTACAGCCTGACAGTGCAGCGCAGCTTTGCTTGAAGCCTGAGAATACCATTTAGGCTATAGAGAAGAAAAAAATCTAGGAAAAATAAGGTGTACTGAGAAAAGAAGTGGGCCGAGGACAGACGTACAAAGAAAGATAGAGTCAGGTAACAGACAGAGGTATGGACGGCCTGCATTGCCCTCACTTTGCTTCCTCACGTCTGGAGCTCGCCTCCGCTCCCTCCTGCTCCATCAATCATCCTCACAGCGCCACCAAACTAAACAGAGGAGGATGTCGCGCCATCTCTCTTTCTTCTTTTACAGGCTACAACCTCTCTCCCAGTCCAGAAGCCTCACTCTGCTTATCAACCTTCAACTTCTTTCCTGCTCTATTTCCTCTTTTTTTCCCTCATTCTCTACTTTCTTGTGGCAGAAGAATCACTCTGGTGCCAATTATATTAGCAACTGCAAAGTTTGAAAGAGTCCAGCCAAAACTGGTCCAACTACATCAATCTTCTCCAGTACAGTGCATTGATTGATGTCAGGAGCAGGTCACTACATGTCTAGACATAAAAAATGTGCTTTAGCTGTCTTAGAAGTCAATAGAGCAGGATGTGCACAAAATATCAGATTATGCATCCACTTAAAGTCACACACACCCGCCATTTAAATCAGCAGCTAATTTGGCTGATTTTAATGTGTCACAGGAGTCAAACAGGATTTGCTTTGTTGCACGCAGCTAATTTGAAGGTGACAAAAAGGAGTGACCTGCTTTCCCCCTGCAGCATGACAAGGCACGCATGCTTTCTGTGTATGTGCGTGCATATGATGAAACTCCAAGAAAGGAGCCAGAGGCCAGTGCTGGCCAGAAAGAGCACTGTTTACATAATGTGTTCTGATTACTCGAGGGTCCGGCCAGGCCGCGCTGTCAGCCCGCGTCAAGGTACAGAGCATCGTTTAATGGGACAGATAATGGTGAGGCTGATATGCACAGGCAGTATGTTCGTAGGGCTTGAAGGAAAGAAGCTAGCAAGGGGAGGAAGTGGGGAGGGAGAAGTGAAGGAAGAGCGTACAGTACCTCCTCGACTCTCGCTGTCTGCTGGCTTCACTTGGATCGGTCTGTTCATCTGTGACAAACAAGAAAGGAGAAAAAAAAGAGAGAAAGAAGCCAGTCAGCATCATCATGTAGCAACACATGCTTTAACCCAACTACCCCTAGAATAACAACTTTTTTAGAATCACTCAACCAAATTGCAGGTAAAGCATATTGAAAATCTCCAAAGCTGAAGCACTTATAGCCATTGGGGGAATAGCTGGTTAGAAATGTGGGTTGGAAATATTATTTGATCTGAGATGAAAGGAGGTTGGAGAGGGGGATCAGCAGAGGGATGAAGGGAGCGATAGAAAGAAGGATGAGGGTAGGTCAGCAGAGCTGCTGTGACTGTGTATGCTTCATGTGGGTGCTGTTGAGAGCTTGTGTGCTATCACGATGTGATTCAGATACAATGTTTGCTGCACGGATACACACAGAAACAATCTGAACGTATTCACAGATTTTTCTGTGATCTCACCGTCAGGGTGGGGCACTTTGAACATTTTACATTTTCTGACGGGTTTTAGCTTGTAAGTAGTAACTTTCAACTTTGAGGGTATCTGTAGAATTACATCTTTGTTTGATACATCAGAGTAATGAATATGAATAAATCAAATCAAATCAAGTATGCACATCTGAAACAGTATGGTTTTAGTTTAACACTCCTAATCCTAACATCCTCTCAGGTTAGTGCATTCAGTTTTAAAACACACACACACACACACACACACACACACACACACACAAACACACAATGTCTGTCCCCCAATGGACCTTTCCACACTTTGTCCACCGAGGCCCTCCTTTCATTTCACTCCTGCCTGTCAAACCTTCCCTCTCCGCATCGCCACCCTGCTAAACGCTCGCCGCCAATCAATTTTTAATAATGCCAATTGCCACGCTGCCAGTAGGATTGAGAAGAAGGAGGGGTTGGGAAAGGAGAGAGGAGGGGAAGAGGAGAAAGTTGAGCACGAAAGAGGGAGGGGGAGGGAAAGGTCAAGGTTCCGTGCAGCATCAGTGTTTTGCTAAATGTCATTAAATCTTTTCTTTTGAGTTTGCTGATACAGTCATCATCTTAATGAATCTTTCAGATGATTCACCAAAGGCAAAACCTCGGAGCACGAGGACACAGTGTCACGACGCAAACACAATTAATGCTCGAACCTTCAGCCTTTGCTGGTGCTTTCCTGCTGCTGAGATTAAATCACATCATTCTCCATAACACTTATTTGAAATGGAGTTGCCCGTTCCTTCCTCTCCCTCGTCTCCTCCCTCTCTTTTGCCAGCCACGAGAACCCTACTTATGTTTTTAATGTGCTGTGATGCATTATTAATCAGACTGGCTGTTGATATGGAAAAAGGACAGGAGGGGATAGAGAAATTGGGCAATTGAAAAAGCGGCGTTAAAAATGAGTTAAAAAGTAAAAGAGAGGAAGAAGCATGTGAATTAAAGAGGACGATGGACAGGAAAAGGAGAGATTTCAAAATCAAGCAGGCCAGAAAAGAAGGGAAACTAATTGAGGAGGGTGTTTCAAGAGAAAAGAAAGGCAGTCATAAAAAAGGGCAGTGGGTGGAGGGTAGAGGAAAAGAGGACAAGGGGGGAGATGAGGACATAGATCAGAGTATAGGACAAGGTCAGCCTAGTGCTCCCAAGGGTCCTATAAGCCTGCATACATATCGGCTTTTTTACTGTGACCCATACAAATGGTCTGGCCTCAATCTGACCTAATTGTGTTCCACCTCCACTGGTTTTTATATGCAAGCAGCGGTTTTAACCAGCGCAGTATATGACAACGCTGACCTCCCGAGGCAATGGTTAAGGTTATGTTTCTGGTCAAAAGAAGCCACGACCTTTTTGGACATCAAAATATAAAGGTTTACTTTTTATTTTACGCTTCATCAAAATGAATTCCTTGTGATTTCGACTGAAATCCAATTTTTTTGAAGTCATTGCCACACAACAAATCGAACACCTCTTGAATCCAAGAATCCAACGCCTCGTCTCTCATCGTCCCAAGTATTTTTGCACAAGATGTAAAACTTTTATTGAGCACGTAATTCTTCACTTTGTTTTAATATTCAAAATCTTTCGAAAAGTCTCATAAAGTAACACATTAATAACTCACAGATTAATCAGTGTCTAATAATTTGTCATCCCTGGTTGAGCAGCGACACCAAAAACGTCCCTTCATAAATTTTACACTACAGTTCAAAATAATGTTAAGTGGTTAAACCATTATTTTCTTTTGTCACTGAGAGCTGAGTGGAGTTTCATGGGCTCTCTATCAGTGGTTTCCATTATCCCCGGGCCCATAAACTGCTTCAAGGTCAGCTTTATCATCCTGCATATAATGGGGTGAGTTAGCACCACCCCGCTGGACAACCGATCCCAAAACAGTATTAAAACCAAACACTGAGCAGCTCAGATAGCTCCCCTCTGATGTCTGTGCTGGTGCTAGCCAAAGCCAGATGGCATCATTGAGCAGCAGAAGATGTACAGTACACGCACACACACACACACACACACACACACACACGCACGCACGCACGCACGCACGCACGCACGCATATTGCCAGTGTGAGAAATCAACCACATTTACACAGAAAGGCATCAAGATTCAGCATACATACATATATAAACATGTGCACACACACACACAGACAAGAACAAGTGGGCTTACATGGACTACACGTGCACACATACACACAAGTTTGGCTCATACACAAACATGCACAAATAGGCCTTAGCATCCACCCATGCATGCACAGAAACGTACAACAGGACACAAATAATCACACAGGCATACAAAATAGATATGTAAATGTGTCCTTGTGAGTCAACATGTGCTGTAAATTGGCTCATCTCTCAGCAAGCACGCCTAATACCTTGCATGTAGCGTGGGTTTTCTGCTCAGCCTTGTAAATGCTGCCGCCTATCTATCCACGCCTTTCAAAACACACAAACACACACACACACACACACCCATACCCATACTCACACGCAGGCTAAGCTCCATTGTTGCTGAAAGTCCACCTCAGCAGCCTTGTGTTAGAGTGGCCTTGGTGCACCACATGATCGACAGCTCAAAAAGCACTGCGGCTACACAAATGTATGGGCACACACCCACCCACACACTCCTTTGCTACACTCCTCTGTTGATTATGTAACTCAATGACAGCGCTCTGCCTCACTGCTGCCATAGATTCCCTGCTAACTAGAAGCTGAGGGAATACATGGTCTGCATGCAGCCTGTGCTCTACCAAAATAGTGAGTCACTCTTCTGAATCGGTCTAGTATTGCCTGAATGTCTAGCGAGGCCCACAAGATTAGTTCAAACCAGTCTGGGACTTGAGTTTGCTGTATTGGATTCTACCTTGAAACGGGACAAAATTGAAGTCCTTGATCGGAGTTGTGCTTCTTACTGTATTGATCTCGCTGCGTGCAAACCACAGAAATGAAGTTACGAAAACACTGTTAGGATGACAACTCTATGGGATTCCTATCAACCATCATGTCAAATATGCTTTAAACACAGTTTATTGCCTGCTGCTCAAGTGCCTGCATCCAACAACACACAACTAATTCATGCACTCACAGCCAGCGTAACAAACAACAATCACGAGGACACACTCACTCACACTCCCATCATTTCCTGTGAAAATAATATCGAAAGTATGCTTTACAAAACTTGGGAGAGGAGGCAGGATTTTCTCATTTTCACCCTTGTCTGGCAGATGTGTTTTTGCGAGAGAGAAAGAGAGGAGCAGTGCAGGCCAGGTCATTTCATTATCACAGTGAGAAAGCACTCCATGAAACTCTCCCAGGGAAGCAACGGAGGCTGCCTTCATAATGTTCCTCCACTGCTATTGTCAAAACTTGCACTATTTTACATTCTGCAGCTCAAGGCCCTTTTTTCGCCTGCGTTTCAATCACTTTCATTCTCTCTCTGTCACATTTGAATATGGAGGTGTTTGGGGTATTTTGTGCATTCTTTTCTTACTTATATTTAATGCTTCTTAGGTTCTCTGTATAGGGAATCAAGCACTGTCTCTGACAGAGAGCACTTCTGCAGAAGAAATATCAAAGGGTCTAAGTGCAACCAAACGCCGGTATTCATTATGTCAAATGAAGCACTGGCACTCGACCTGGATCTGCTCTCCAAAGTATCTCAGCATGCGCAACACACATCTTGGGATGGAAACATGCCAATGGAAACATTAGCCGAACAAATATGGTTGTAATCCTGAGATGCTTTTGGGCCCTTGTGAGCAGGGGTAAAAAAGAAAAAAGAAAAAAAGGAGAAGTAAGCGGTGAAAAAGTAGGAACATTTAGAAGGTATGTAATACATTTCCACAGTGGTCACGAAGAGGACAGCCCATTTTAAAAACATTGATTATACATTAATTCACAGCAGTATTACACTCCAATGGGAGACCCCCTGGCATCTTTATCAAAGCTCCTACGGCACATGTAAAACTTTCAGTTTATTGACTTTTGCAACCTCTTGGGTCGTAGCAGCATTTTACAACATTTATAGTAAAAGGGCAGCTCACACACTTCCACCACCAACAGTTCTACTGCCAATCGTGGAGCTTTAATAGAAATGCAATCAGATTATGTTCGGAGAAAAGGTTTTTTTATTTACATGGCACAAGTTGTGTTAATCAGGAGCAAAATCCAGATTTCCATCAAAGAGCATCCCCTCACTGTATGCTCTGTGATCCTCTTTTGTAGTGCACAGGCTCATTTCTTTTAACGTTTTTTCTTTTCTTTTTTTGTAATCCGGGCAACGGGTCAATCCAAAGAGAGATCGAGAATAGCTGTTGTTAGGTACAACATTATGGTGGGGAATTACGCCCAATTTACCCAATGCTCACGACATGCTAACTCATGTCCTATTCAGCATCACTGAATAGGACATGAGGTGCAGTTTGAAAGATCTTTCTGTACCTACTATCTTAGTGTATGCATGACCAAAAGTATCCTTACCACTGAATATTTTAGTGACAGCTTAATCAAGTTCGGGAGCGAGCTTTTTGTTTGTTCCCTTAGAAATATGTTTTATGCTCTGCTTTCATTGTGCGTGTGATTGTTGAGTCAGAAAAATGTTTCTACAGCTCAAAGCTTCGGCTCTAGTTGCAAGTGGATGAAGCTAATGGAGATGGAGCTTACAGCTAACAGCTAGCTAGTTGCAGCTAACTGTTAAGTTACCCATTTACCTTCAGGACTAATGTCTTTAAAAATGTATAGCACAAATTTGTTACGACCTAAACATCCAACATTTCTGTCAAATGGTACAAAGTAAGCAAACTCCCTTTCGAAAATCTGATGTTGGATTCCAAAGCAATACATTTCATACTTTGTAGAACATGGTCCATAATACAGTTACATTTGCAGTTTTTGAATTTTTCAGAAATACAGCCTATGTATCTTTACACGAGGGTCAGTCGTCTCCCACGGAGGGTTAGGAGGTTGGATAAGCCATGTTGATGTGTCCTTGAACCTCAGGTGGGTGTGTGTGAATAGAGTAGGACTGTTGGGCACTTTAGTTAGTGTGTGAATGTGATGTGAGTGGGTGAATGTGACATGTACTGTGACAAGCACTTTGAGTGCAACAGAAGACTAAGCACTATCCAAGTTAATTTATCACGTTTACTGAGTTGATCCGCTGCCGTCAGTTTCCTGGAAGTGACATCTCCATACTCTTTTATTACGCCTTTTTCAAAAAAGCATTGTGATGTCCCCAAATGTTAATATGAATCTACAGCACGTTTAAATAAGGAATTAAAAGTTTGATTTGAGTAACATATATCTTCAGTCACATCTGCCCTAATGCCTCTAAATCAGAGTATTTCTGCTCTTTGCTCTCCCTGTTCTTCTTCATCCTGACATGTGCCAAAACACCAAAACCTCGCTTTTGATGTTACACTGAAACGTATTGCAGCAAGATCAATGTCTGAGTGTGAGGGCAAAGAGGACTATAAAGCAAAACATCCCAATCTCTTTCCTTTTTGTTGCATCCTCTGCTCCTTTATCTCTTCTCATCTTTACAGACAAACAGAGATGGGCAATCTGTGTTACGTCAGATCAAGGATGAGAGGAGTGTTTTCTGACAACTGGGAAGCCCAGCCCAGTTGTTTTGGGCTGGGAATGAGTGGCAGGCTGCAGTCAGGCAGGGAAAAATAAATACAAGAGAAAAAAAAGCATCAGGGTGAATTATGAATTGGCACAGACTGTGCTTTCGTTGGCTGTGACATCGCAGCAGCAAGGTTGATCACTGAACAACAATGTGTCTGCAGTGTGCATTATGGAAAATGAGACACTGGCCCTCATTTAACAGTATTTCCTTATGTTCAAAATGTTGCAACATGATGAAGCACTGCACCAAATCTTGCTCTGGACAATAAGGTCCATGCAAACGATTTTTAAGGACTTGTTACACTCAATTTACTGCTGAATTTGGATTTGATGGCGCAAGTTGGGCGTTAAATTAGCTCACACCCCACGAATAGCATCCTAAGGCAATTCAACGTGAAACACTTTCCCACTTCTGGATGAAAAAATGCAGTCACCATGCTTCCCGGCCTCTTTCTATATGCTGCTGCTCACTCTGTGGTGCTGCTGTCCCAGCAGCGTCGAGCGAGATCACTACATCTCCACAAAGGCGGATAAAAGGGAAACACACAGAGATCACAAAAGGGAGGAAGCCTCTCTGTCTGACCCTCTGATCATCGCTGATTCCTTCATCAACATGGCTTTTACACGCCGTTGAAGCATACACAGAACATGAAAAGAGAGAATGATAGACAGGCACACACAAGGGACACACACACACACACACGCACACACACAGGCACACACTTATCCAAATCAGATTTTCCGAGAGCGAGGAGGATCATTCTCGACCTTGACAGCAGTATGTGTGACAAAATACTCATTACTCTCTCTTGCTTGCTGATTAAATTGCTTTTTCACACTAACTAGCTCTGAAAATTCTTTCTCCAACTTTGAAGACCCGCTGTTACAAAAAAAAAGTTACAAAACACAGACATTTCAAAAGCTGCGAGTTATCACCCCCCCCCCCCCCCCCCCCCCCCCCCCCACACACACACACACACACACACTCCTCCTCCACTCCTTTTCTTTTTGGCCTGCAGTTGGTTGAGAACAGCGATGCTTTTCTCACTTCCATTGTTTGATCCATTTCACACCAGCCCACCTCTTCTTTATCTCCTCCTGTTTCTCCTTCGCTTGCTGGCAAGCGGCCTGAAAGCTTGCAGTAGTGGGACGGCTTTTTTTGAGCCGTTTTGAATGAGAGGTTAAAATGCAAATGGGGTGCCTTTCTTTCAGTTTTTTCTGTCTATTCCTGTCCCACATCTTAATACTTTTTTTTTTTCCTCTTCGAGTAAGTCAAACAGCGTAAATGAGTGAAAGTGTGAAAACTCTCTCTTTCACATTGAATCCATGCATAAAACAGTGTTTCCTCCCCTCTCCTTTGCCTCCTTGTTTTCTCGGTTGTACCTGGATAAGGATCAATGTGGCGTGAGTGTAGACAGGCTGTATGCTTCCTGTGAACACTTTAATAGAAATCGACGTCTGAGAACTTTGTTGTCACACTATAACTGGATAGAAAAGCATATCATCTGTATCCCCAAATGATTTTAGCCTGTCAAAATGTGTTACCGCTTCACACTTGAATGTGACATGCACTAGCATATGCTGCAGCCTCACACTAAAGATTTGTGTAAATGAGACGCAAACACACACTCTTAGTCAAATAGAAACATATAACTTGTCAATTGTTCTATTCATAGGATCCAGAACTATTCCGTTTTGGACTTTTGGAAGCTTTGAACACCGATTGAGTGTCACGATATCAAGCATTGCAATTAGAGGACAGTGCTGAGGTGAGAAACAAACTGACTGCTCAGAAGCACACACAAAACCACATACCATCTTGCAATGTTACATAATTAGACGCACAGAATCTTGGCAATCAACAACTCAGATGTTACCATAGGGACTTCAGCGTTGACTATAAAAAGAAAAAAGATCTATATGTGGAGGCGTCTGAGGGCGGAGGTGCAGAGCGAGGCAGCGGGAGAAGGAAAGAAAGAAAGAGGAAAAGAAGACGAGAAAGTGTGAGAAAATTGGTGCGAGAAGAAGTGAAGGTGTCTCAGAGGGGCTGAGCAGCTCTCAGTTTATGTGCGAGCGTGCGTTTGTGTGCATAGTGCACCTGCATGTGTGAGATTAGAAGCGTTCGAACCTGCGAACGCCAAGTGTGTGTACGTATGGTTGCTACTGCTGTGTATGTAAGCTCGCAGAAGGAGAGAAAAAAAAAATGACAAGGACAAAATGTGATAGAGTTGGTTAGTAAGTGAGAGGAGGAGGGAGTAAAAAAGAAAAAAGAAAAAGCTAACTAGAAAAGGGACAATTTTCAGCCTCTCTCTCCCTCGCTCTCTTAAGCTGACTGCATTGGCCGGGCTTTGCAGCATATAGCGAAGATTAGGACAGACGAGAAAGCCATAAATTCTACTTTTCTCTTTCCAGAGGTGCACATAAATCATGGCTGCTACTGGCGTACCATCACTGGGTTTTTGCTTTTCACTTATCTAATGAATACGAAAAAACAAGTTCAGAAGCTGTCATATTCTGAAGCGGACGGGGGGCTGCTTTCACATCCATCCCCCAACAACTTTTGTCCCCTTCTCCAGCCATCGCTGAGCGACACAGACGCTGAGTGGGTTTCACATAATTTAGAGTATTCATGAGCTGCCTATTGCCGGACTGTGTGTGACTGTGTATGTATGAGAAGGAGAGAGTGAGAGCTGACTTAAAAGGAATGAGCATATGAAAGATACATTATAGCATATGCAAATGCAAATATGGACACAAATAGAGGCATGAGCAAACACACCATGAACTGCTAGCACTCGACTTTTCAAAAAAGCAACAAAGGTGGGCACACACACACACACACATGCGCTCACACAGAAACACACTGGTTTCTGTCTCATGAGGTCAGCGGGGGATGATATGTGTTGTAATGAGCCGTCACTCACAGTAGCCTGCCCTTGTATTGGGAGAGGGCAGGGGAGGAGCAGTGATAAAGAATACAAATACACTTTGAAAAAAACAGTATGAAAGTAAAATGGAGGTATGTCCCGTGGGCAAAAATGGACACGTTTGAAATGTCTTCTTTGTGCTAGTTCTCCATTCACACGCACACAAAGCGTTCACACCAGAAAAATATTCTTGATCGATCATTGTCTGCATAGGGCACGTGTTTAAAAAATAATTGTCTCTCATGCATTGTTTCAAAGTTTAAGAAGATCAAAGCAATAATAAAATCAGATCTCTCTGCCCCCCTGTAACTTCTTTTGTCATTGTTACAAGGTGAAAGTTTTCACCTAATTTAATAACCGCATATAGAGAGAGTGTTTTATAATAGAATTAAATATACAAGAAAAAAAATCTTAATTTCACCATGAGATTGCCTTTCAACTGACAGATGTCAGAAAGTTACTTGACTAAGAAATACCACAACTTGTACTTTTTACTCTTTGATTTTTTTTTTGTATTAAACTCTTTGTTGAGTGTATAAAATTGTTGAGTGAGCTTTAAAGGCAGTCAGTGGTAGATCTCATAACCTTGTCACTAATCAGTTTTTTTCCTTGAAAAATATATATTTTTTGTCTGTTTTGTATTTGCACTGGTAAAGAAAGGTTCTCAGATTTGGAAATTCTAAGGGTTAAATATTTAAAAGGTCAAATTGAATTTGACTATATCTGAAGCTAACCTCTCTAAGTCTTTAACTGGACAGATATCAGAATAGCACTGATTTAACAGAGACAAGAGGTTGCTCAAATATTTCTAAAAGAGTTGCAACAGTTGCTTTAACAAGCTTTATGACTTCTTGTTCTTTTATGAACCAGATCTTATTCTATTTAAGTTGTTAGCACACGCTCTGCTGTTTTCATAGATAGATAGATACTTTAGATACTTTATTGATCCCGAGGGAAATTCCTTTGTTAATTCTTTATCGCCAAAACACAGAAAGATTCTGATTCCGTTGGTGTGTATGTATTCCACTTCATTAAATATTGCCCACTAAAAACTGCACTGAAAAGATGACTACTTTGGGTGTGACCATGTTGCTTCAGGTGCGAGTTAGATGACTGAATACAATCCAAGTGTTTAATTTAGAGATAACAAATATTTAATAATATACAAAAGCAGGCTATCCTCTGCATGGAAATCACTGCAGGTAGTTCAATCTACAATACAGTGTTTATTTCACTCTAATCAAAGCCTTAGTGCTGTTAAGAAATGGTGAAAGCCTTTGTTTTCAATGCACAATTGAACAACGTAATTAGAAATGCTTTGCCTCAAAGTGCAACTAACAGGCATCCATCTGCAACACACAACATGCATTCAAGTAGGAGAAAAGGGACAAGTATATGAAGAAATATTTACAGCAGATCATGTATATTGCACAGAAAAGAAAGTTGCGACTAGTGAATTATACAAACAAAAAAAATGCAAGGTCAAATGTAAATATATGCAAAGGTTAGAAATGTGCAGTAGAAACATCTGATTTGGTAAAAGAGAGTGGTCTGAAGAATGAGCGTGATGCAAAGAGACAGACGGAGCGTAAGGGGACAGAGGTGTTATGCATGTAATTACAATGCAACTAAAACACTGCAGGGTTTATGCAATACTCAGTACTCCTCTTCTCTCTCATAATAGTATGAGAAGATCAAGATAGACGATGGATCAGCTCTCCTGCACACTCTCTCTCTCTCTCTCTCACACACACGCACACTTATGTATACACATACTTTTCTCTTGCCAGCACATTTTCCTCAAATAATTATTAATTCCTCTCTCTCTCTCTCTCTCTCTCTCTCTCTGCTTGATTAAATATAAAAAAGGCAGGGAGAGAGGAAAAACAGAGAAAGAAATGAGTGTGGGTTACAGAAGAACACAGCAGATTGAGGGAGAAGAGAGGAGTGGGATTGAAGGAGTTGGAGGAAGAAGAAGAAGGAAGTGATATAGAGTCAAATTTGCCTGTTAGGCTCCGCCAAAGAAACAACAGGGAGTTTTTCAGTAAGACAGCTCTGTTGGTTCCCTGCGAGAGCCCAGGTGGGCGATGTGAATGTTCTCTCACTCCCACACACTTAAGAGGCAAAAATATGCACAGGCACGTGATTGAATGGCGTATTCACACACACGACATGCACATGCAAGCGCCAATGTTTGCTCGTATTGTTCTTGCATGCCTACACTCATAGGAGTTAATGTTGACTGTAAAACACTCCCAGAAAGGAATTGTTCATCCTTTTCAAGTGTAAAGGACGCACTGGCCAAAATGTCAATTCAACTATTATTTTTTTCTTTTCACACACCCAGTCAGTCCTGTATTCACAGCAATAGCTTCAGCTCTTTAAACGCCTGTAATAATGTCAATGTACTCCCTCTGCAATGGCACAAACAGGAAAAAGCCAAGAGCAGACTGAAAAAATTGAATTGATGGCCATGAAAGTGATTGCAGCTCAGGAAAATAAATTGAACTTTCTCTATTTTTTCCCTTCCCATTAAAGTTTCTACACTTTCCTTCTTTCTGTATTTATATTGTTTGATTCGTCAAACCAATCTGTCTATTTCCTCCTGCAAATCTGAGGGTTTGGCTTGAAATAATAAAAAAAAAGAGTTGCGGAACTTAGCGCAAGGCAGAGCTTTAAGCAGCAGCTACAGAGCAGCACGTTCGTCACTGTGGGGAAGTGCTGAGGAGTGAAGAATAAGATGGGAATAAGATTTCATTATTAATGGAGGAAACGTTCCTTCAAATTGAACGTATGAAGTAGCCTCTTTTCTTTTCAAACAAATTGAAATTGGGCCAACAGGAGATGTTTTTTTGGCTTTTCCACCTATGTTGATAGGACCACAGATGACAGACGGGAAATGTGAGGAGGCAAGAGTGGGATGGACATGCATCACAGGACTGAGGCTGGGAGTGAAACCTGTGGTCGATGTGTTGAACTGTAGCCTCTGTAAAAACAGAAGGAGCTAAACCAGTGCCCTGAGTAAATATGAGAAACTATTTTAGAAGGAGGCAATATATCTAATAAATTAAAAATGCAAATGTTCCATCTCACACCTAAATAACTTTGATTCACAATTTGTCATTGCTGTTGCCTCTTTAGTCCATATGAATAGTTGCTTAAAGTTGGTAACTGAAGCTACAGTTAGCACTATAAGCTTTTTTACTAAAATGCGTTTATTTCTTTGTTTTTTAACTCTTGAGGTTAATCTGATGCCTTGTAAATCCTTGACATCTTTTAATGTTGCGTATGGGGAAACTTGAGAAAGATAATAAGTGAGCAAATGTTCTGAGTAATATGAATCTGTCAAACTGGCTAGCTTAAGCTTCAGTTAGCATTAACCACGACAAGATAGTCGTCAGTAAAGCTGTTCAAATAGAACCTGTGAATGTAATGAAAAGAGCACGGGAAAGTGTTGGGGTGTTTTCATGGCTTGAGACTTTTACTTTTCGTCTGAAAGGGGAACATGATGTTGTTTTGTCAGTCAAAATAGCTCACTTTATAACATCTGTATGCCACGCAATTCCTCATCACTGAGTTAATATAACTATTCCCCCACTGGCATGGCAGCAAGAGTTTTTTCTCATTTTAATTTTGGAGCAGAGGAGCTTCTGCTCACATGCCACGCTCCCTTGGTATTAATTTCCGCCCTGTGCTTTGATGTACTTTGCAGGAATGGTGCCAAAACACAGCAGTTTTTCCATATTTATCTCATCTTGTGAAACAGACCCCCTTTACATCTGGCACTAAATGACTCAAATGAACTTGGAGTATGTCCAGACTGAGCTTAACCACATATGAATGTGTGTAAATGCACTCAAGATACACATTGAAGTAGGTGATTGGACCACCTCAGGGATGCATTTTGCTTTAATGATGCAACACTATCAATCCAATATGGCTTCAAATTCATTTAAAGCTACAAACTGAGAACAGAAATGGAAAATAAATTGGGACTATTTGTTTGTTCTATTTTAAGTATTTGTCCCTCTCTTTGTCATTAAAACTTTTTAACAGCCTTTATATCACACCTCTGATATGAATGGTATTTATTTGCTGAATGAGCCATATGGCTATAAAATGTCTTGCAGCTTTCCAACTTTCCCCACACATGAACACTTTAACTCTTGCTGTAGAAGAAAGTTGTCAGGCTGGATATGTTTGCTTGTATTTTGTGAAGGAGAGAGAAAATTGAGTTACATTATAGATACATGTAGAATAATATCTGTATATCAAGGACTCACACCGTTGAGTTTATTTGATACTTTGGTTTTCATCGATGAAACCAAGAGTTACATCTGCAGCATGTTAGAGGACCACTTCCAATTGTCGGCCAAGCACCTGAAAAACCACTCTGAAAACTTCCCTCGGGATATCCCACATGTCAGGAGTGGTGTTTTACGTTGTATGAGCTAAAGTTAAAGTGCTTATGCAACTCTGCGATGGAGCAGCTTTTATTTTCATTACCTGTCAGGATAGGTATTATGTCATTCTTATGACAGCGCTGGCCAATATGTCAGCCTCTTTAGGGTGAGTGCATCCATCTGTGTTACTATATATCTGACTGTAATATCTTCCTGGCTGTGGGCCAAGTGAATCCTGGTCTGGCAGTGTTGCAACTGCATCTCACTGTATCTCTTCAGCTCTCTCCTCTTTCCTAACCGCCCCCACAGACCTAAAAATATTGGACATAGTGATAGCAGAGAAGATTCTCCAGCCAACTTTGTACATCCTTTAAAATCCATGACTGACCATTTGTGCACTTCCAAGAATTTGAGGAACAGAATTCAATCTATAACTAAATACTCAAGTTTGTACTTTCCGTGTTTGCAAAGACATTTAGCCAGAAAAATCTCTAGATATCCAAGTAAGCACTCTTATGGAGGAATGCCTGGAAAGGCCACTGCAGAATGACTGATTTCAGGCGATAGTTTCTCCCCTGCAGAGTTAAAAGGGCCCACTGGCCCCTGGGAGCAGCCTGTCACAACTAGAGAAACTCCTGCTGGAGCCACTCTGTTGAGGTTTTCAGCTGGCTCCCAGGGGGTCCCCACCACCACTTACCCGCTGAAACAAAAATCAATGGCTTAATGATCCAAAACAGGAAATAGAATGAGAAAAAAAGAAAGTCCCTAAAACAACAAAATGTCTTTTGGCAAGGGACATTCTGTCCCAGGCCTTCATTTGTTTATTTGTGTGTGTGTTCAAATAAATTTGCTGTGATGGTTGTTGAGTATATATGTGTGTGCGTACATGCATGCGCAGCTTTGAGAGAGTGAGCTTACCCTAGCTTAGTGGTGCAAAACATATTGATTTATTGATTGCCTGTTTCACCCCCTTGCCATCCCTCTCTTTCTTTTTTTTCTCTGTCTCTGTCTCTCTCTCTCTCTCTCTCCCTGTTATAAAGGCACAGGGACTTGAGGCTGCAGTGGGGACTTAAAAAGGCACATGAGGTTGGAAAGAGAAGAGAAGAGGGAGTCAGAGAAGGAGAGAAAGAGACAGAAAGCAAGGGAGGGGGTGTCCCATCTGAGAGTTGATCCCGCAGCCTTTTAACCAAGGCCCCTACATCATTCAGATTTATGAACTGAGGTCACGACCAAATCAAAACCTTGACCTATCAGTGAGGATGCCGATTTATAAGCACTTTATAGTGGGGAGTGGTGGTGACTTGGCAGGAGTTAGTATTCCTCTCCTTGGCCCTGGCTTCCCAGTAGAGAGCAGCAGATCAGGGCTAGGGGAGAGGCTGACTGTAATTTGTGATTAGCAGACAGGTTGTGCCTTATGATATACTACCTACAGTTCAAAAAAATGTCACTGTCCTACGTCATGTACAGTAGAGCCTGCTGTGTCACTGAAGCATACCATGCTGGTGGAGGTCAAGATATAACCCGGCATAGTAAGGCTTTTTCAAGATCTGCTATGTCATGTTTGCGATGGCTGTTAGCATTCTAGCAGGAAAATCTCACAAGTCTGGCTGATTACCCTCAAGCTAATAGCTAAATATTGCCACAAAGTATCACTGACACGTAATGACCCCTAATGGAGGCTTATCTGCAAATGCTTAAGATTGGAAACTGGCATCAAGTACACTGTGTAGCTGACTGAAACATGTGTCAACATCGATTTGTACCCCCTCCAGTTGCTCCTGACTCATGGGGACTCATGGGGGACGCTAATGACAAGCATCCCCCGTGTTAATGCAATGTCCCTTCCTAAACCTAGTCTCTCCATAAATTATGGACAGGATGAAATATGAGTCCCCATTCGACAGCCCTTCATTTCAAGCTCCCAGGGAGACCTAGCACAAAGAAACACTTGCTGTTTTTTTTTGTCCCCCTCAGAACAAGAACAAGGGATGCAAAGCAATGAACCAAAGTGAAATGCCTTGCAGACGTAAAGAAACAGTGAATAACAAAAAAAAAAAATACACTTGCAAAGAAAGTGCAAAGTCATGAAGAGAAAAACGAGGACTACGACTTCAGGTCTTTCGATTTTCCCCTCACCAGTTGCCTGCTAGTTGTCATGACGACTTCTTATCCCAGCGCTGGTGCTGGTCTGCTCCCCCTGGAGGCAGCTGGGAAATCAGGTAGGGGAGGGCCGCAGGGATTGAGGCTGTTCTATTCTTAAATACACAGCATCAGGCAAATGCAATTACAAACCAGAGGAGGGACAGAGTTTAATCTAATAAAGAGGAGGTGGTCCATGTGGTGAAAGCCTGCCACGAGCCTGAGATGGCACACAGAGGTACAGTGTGCCGTACCCCCCCCCCCCCAGTGGCAATGACTGCCCCCCTCCAAGTGTGTTCAAGTACTTGAGGAGACTAGAAATACTGTATAGCTGTTATAGAGTGCCAACATGAATAGTCACTTTGTGTTGAATTCCCATCATTTTGAAAGGTTTTGGCATAATTCATGGCTCCAGACTATTTCAATATTCTCTAAAGTTAAGACAGTATGTTTTGTTATATCTATAAGGAGTTGTGCTCTTTAAAAAACAACTCTTGCATTATCTTCTTTGCCTACAATTGTGTCTCAAACTAAATCTGTCTACTCAGAGGGGTTAAAGAGTCCGATTGAGTCTTGGACGTCAACTCTTCAACCTCAGCCAACTCCCTCAGATTACAAATGAGAGGGATCTGATGATGTCGACCGCAGCCAAATTCCTCTAATTAAAAACACAATGGCTGAAAACACTGCAACACGGGCAGTCTTTGCTGAGGGACGCCCACTTTGCCCTTATTAAAAGGAACCTGGAGAGGAAAGGTTAATAGCGCCAAGCTCTGTGATACAAGTACTGCTGTAATCCTATTAAGGTAGGTGTATAATACAATTGTGGGACAGTGGGAGATGTATGTCACATACTGTATGTGACAATCTTACAACACTTCTTTGTATCAGTTTTATACCAAATTACCTTTTTTCTGACATCTCAAAAACTGCAGACTACATTTTCTCTGCTTTAAGTAACTGTGCAGGAGATTTATGTTCTTCCCATGGCTCGATAAAATCAAGGAGCTGGGAATAATCCCTCCTGGAGAAAGAAGACTTTTCTGCAATACCTCATTTCAGCTACTGTAGTTCAGTGCACATTTATGTCAACGGGCAGAATGAAAATTAATTATGATAAAAATAAATCATTTGGTGAGGATGTCAACAAATTAATGAATAATTAAGCATCAGTGCAACATCCAGTACGGAGGATAATCTTTGTATAGAAAGTAAAACTGTAACAAAATAAAAAGAACTTTGTCTATAGTTCACTATTTTAAATATTCATCACTGATCAACACTCCTCTTTATATGATCGCAAAATTAATGTTCCTTTATAGTACAAAAGACACATCACCAGTAAAAGCCACTAATTATACTGAACTCTATGTGCACAAGGGAGCAGAAGAAATTTAAGTATAAACCCGTTTTCTTCTTTTCCCTCAGACAACCTATTTAGCACACTAATTCAGCGTTATCTACTTTGCCCACACAGTAGCCCAACATTAATGAGAAACAATTATTCAGACAGGCTAAAGTGTAACTATCAGTTAACTTTGTGTTGAGGTAGAAGGGTAAATGCATATCAGAGGCAATCATTCTGTTAACAGATAAAAAAGACACACTGGGCCAGATTGCCTAAGGATTTTGTACTTAGATTCAAATGCATTCTGTGCCTTAATACATGCATGTTATTGATCAAACAAGCTCACTGGTCTGGAAGAGCAGCTTGGCTGTCATCTAAAGCCCACCTTGCACGTAATCAGAACAACGCACCTCTCCTCTTGTCTGCATGCGTAAGGAAAGCGTCTCAGAAACAAGGAGAAAAGATTATATGGTGTGAAATGTGGGCACATATAGAGGTACATACCTAAACTGACAGGAGTGCATTCTCAGCAACATCATCACCCCAAGTTGACTACACACTCCTGTTCTTGTGACTTCTTTTCTTTTGGACTGATCTGTTAGATTATGAACATGCACCGTTAGGACAGACATGGCTTAATTTACCTCTGAAGAGAAAACTGGGGGAAAATAATTTTTGGCCCTTTGCTGTTTTCTACACATACAGATTTCCCTACATGAAAATGTAGCACTAGGAAATCTGTATAAACGGAGTATTTACCCTCTGGGGCTTTGTATTTTGGGAACATCCTCCCAGGTTCATTATGTTTTTTATATGTAGTTTCTTTAGAAGAGTTCTTGTGTGTATTCAAAACTTTAATATTTAGTCATATTCCCACCTGGTAATGTTTACTTTTGAAGAATGTGAGACCTCCTTATTTAGCTGCTTGTATTAAATATAGGACAATGTGGGCTGAATTAATGAGCAGCCACTTTTTTAATTGCTAGAATTACATATGGATAAGATTTCTTTGAAAGCAAACCCCTGTTGCTCCAAAACATCCTCCACATCAAAGAGCTCAACTAATGTGCAGCTTTTAGCAGCGGAAAACAAAAAAAACAAAAAAAAAAAAAGTTGTGAACAACTAAATTTGTAATTTAAAGTCTATATTGCCTCTGCAGAGGATTGAACACTGACAAGAGCTGAATGTAATTTTTACTTCCAATATTACGAGACTCATTTGAACCAGTAAATTTTAATAAAGGCTACAAAAAAAGCCCACATAGTTCCAGCTAAGGAAGGGAAGAGGGAACAGAAGGAAATCATTCAAGGAAGAGAGAGAAAAAAAGCAGAGAGAAAGGTGCAGCCAGAGCTCAGGCTGACATGAAATGATACATGCATGGTAATAAATGAGAATTAAAGGGAGAAATGGAAGCAGAGAGAAAAGAGGAAGAGTGTTCTTCAACCCCAAGATAAAAGGGAGGCACATTACAAGACTCAGCTGAGTTATGCTCAGCTTACTTCAAACACATTTTGACGTATAATATTTTAAATTTGACATTCCCTTTTCTGTCAGGGTCCCTCAATGACAAATGAAATGAATCAAAGGAGTATGCCAACTCAGAAGACTTGACGAGAGGGAATTTTTGAGGTCTTCTGTCGTCTGACGATGTGTTCAAACGGCACACCTCTGAAATACAATTCTCCTGCGCTCACCAATTTTACTAAAAGGGAAAGAAAAAGTAACCCAGTAATCCAAGCCAATCTGCTCACAGGAGGCCAAAGAGCTCCCAACATGTGGGCCAGATGAACCTGCTCTCTTGGAACCTTGCCTGGACAAACAGGAGAGAAAGCTTGTAAGGTCTGTACATCAGCACACCTGACACCAGCCAGGAACACATGTAGACTTTGGCAAGGCAGGTGGAAATTTAGCATAATATGATATTGAAGCTTTCCTTCTCTTCACAACACCAACAACATAGAATACAGCTAAAGGTTTTATGAGAATAGAGAATGTTTGTAGTTATTATGGTAGGGAAGAAATCAAGTTATGAGGATGCATGCCATACACAGCTCCGCCCTAGAAACATTTAATATCAATTGTAGAAGTAGATCGGGCCAGTAGGAAAATAAATAATTGTGAAAAACCAAGAACTTCCTGGAGAACTTAAAACAAAGAGTGGAATTTAAACTGGGTTCAAGAGGTTAGAAAACTTCACCTAAATCTATTTCAATGATCACCGTATCCCATATGTCCTTCAGATCATTAAGGGCTGAATACTTTTTATAAACCAAAAAAAGAAAGTCCATGGGCAGCTCAAGGCACCATAGCTAGTTCAGATACATCTGACACAGCAAATACAATTTTAGACAGTAAAAAGTTGTAAAACAAGATTGGTTGATACAAACATGTTGCGACATTATTTGCTGTGATGGCTCCAATTACTTAAAGAAAAGCAAAAGGAAATGAATCCATATATATTGTTAAGATCATGAACATAGTTAAACACTAAAAACATTCTTTAATTGTTATACATTTTAATACATTATTACGCCATGGCCATTCTCTTTTGCAGTATCTTACAATAAAAACACAATTGCTATCGTAAATAAAACTTTCACTGACATACGACATACCATCCTGAAGATGAATACCTTTAAAGTACCAAAGAAACGCATGGGAATAAATTAACATGTTTGAAAGCAACTACATAAGCCCTTTTGAAATAATGTCTTTTGTCCAAGAAGGTCAATGCTCCTGATCATTCCATTAATGCAATTTATTTATCTATCCAAAAAGCACCTAAAGTTTGCACTCTCTGGCTGATACTACCCTGCTTATCCATTAGGTGTTCCTCCTTCTCACTTATCCTCTCCTGCTCCTTGTTTCCTCTCCTCTTGTCCTCTTTTACTCCTCTGCTGGCTACAACTCTCCCCCTTCCTCTTCCCTTTGCTAATGAGCAGGGTAATTACAGTCGGTACAGGCGAAAGGGTGGCAAAGGGTGTGAGGAGGAGAAGACCAAATAGGAGAAGAGGAGGTGGAGAGCAGGAGGAGAGCCTGCCTTGTCTAGCCTGGTGCTCCAGATAGCATTTGTTCTCGCCTCTTCTCTCCCTCTCTTTCTCTGACACATAGCCCTTCGCTTAATTAAACATGCCTCCGAGGGACGCAGAGAGAGAGAGGGAGGGAGGGAAGGGGGAGAATGTGAGTTCATGCTGGCAAAGAGCTGGAGGAAAGGGAGGGAGAAGTGAGGGTGATGCAAATGCAGAGAGAGAGGCCGATAAGAAGCTTGTGATGGAGTGTGAGAGAACGGAAGGTGGGGAGGGTAAAGGGAAAGGTGGGGAGATATGGTGAAGGGAGGTTGGAAGGATGGGTGGTTAGTGAGCCAGAGACAGAAAGAGAGAGAGAGAGAAAGAAAGATGGAGATAGAAGGAGGAGCTGGAGGGTGTTTTAGAGCGAGGTAAGAGGGCTTAGGATGAGGACATCTTCAGGAGAAAAAGTGAGAGAGGCCTGATGCAGACAAAAAGGAATTAAAGAGTGGGGGTAGAGCGAGGGGAGTTGGATTACTATAATATATGAAAATAATAGCAAAGAGGCTCCCATGAGACTTCGGAGTACCCGCTCCGGAGAAACCAAAGTAGTGGAAATGGCGCCAAGGAATAACATATCTGCATCCCCATTTCACAACACAAAGGGAGCAGAAAACAAGACAACACTCTAAATTCTTCAGGGAAAGCCTATAGCATACACCCAGCATGCCAAGAAGTCCCACCAATCTTATCAATCAAGAATGAAAAAAGGCTTCCAGAGCCATTTAAATGTTCCTCAATTAAAACATTGATTTGGTTAAGTTTTTTCAGAAAAATTGCTCCAGGAAAGATTTTTTTTTTTTGGTGAAAATAGTCAAAGATTTTTGGGTACCTAGGGTGGCTATTCAGATTTCAAGGGGGGCCTTTGCCACCCTTATGGACCTGTCCCTGCAGCTGAGGGACCTTTCAGAAGGCTTTGTTGTGTCCTGGAGACAGCAGAGCAAGCAACCCATTTATCTTGTTTAACTTAAACATTCAAGTCGGCCAAATTCTTTGTGCAGAATCTGGTGTATCTGACTTTATGATACAAAATCAATTTATTTTAAAGACTTTCTTCAAGTACTGTGTTCACAGTGCAAACAGCTAGACCCCAGCCATATATTAAAAGTAAAAAAGTCCAAACTGAACTTTAATAAAGAGATTGACACCATGCTGCGGGCCCATGCCAATTAGTGTTCTTTGCTGTTGTGAATAATAAACTAGGCTAATAACAGCGCAATTATAAATGTGTAATCACATTAAGGGGACATGCAGACTGGTTTCAACCTGGTAATGATGACATGCAATTAGAGCGCGACTGTTATCTCCAGGATCATATCAATAATTCATCACCACACACATTTTGTGTTCCCCAAAGATGACATCCAACGATTAATAACTGGATACATGTGTGCATATCTGTTCACCAAACGCTGACAGTTGATACCACATGGTCACAACCATTGATGCAGTTTGGAAAAGACTTTGAAAAGAAATAAGAAATCATACAATAGTGTCTGAATTTAATTAGATGAATATCAATTGTCAGGCAGTTATTGATGCAAGCTCAAACAAACATGTTTTGTCAGTTGAGGAGTCAAAGAAAGGCACAAACAGGAAACAGATACTCATGTGTTCTTGGAAAATTATTCCTGAAAATACTTTGAGTCATATGACCATGAAATATCTCCTCATTGTAGGGGAAACAGGCATCTTCAAATTTGTTAATGAATACTACCAAATGTTTTTGTCGAGGCAATGAAGGGAAACAGAGAAGAAGAAGTATGAAATTGTCACAATCAGCTAGATCATCACTCTTGGCTGCATGCAGCCACATAATATGTCAGCTTCCATTTAGAGAGATTTATTCACCATCTTCCTGCTCCCAAGGCCAAGTTACATAAGTTTATCTTCTCAAACTAACCACAGTTGATGAGTCAGGTTCTATGCAACGGGAATGATTCTTTGCAGCCTCAATTTATAAAAACAAAGCAACAATCAAAGACCATTTAGTCCCACATTCAAAACAAATTGTCAGAACACCTTAAACAGCAGAAACAAAAGCAGCTCTCTCAAAATTTAATTAAAGTATAGGAGCTAGGTTGTCAGGAGTCAACTGCGAATCGTAACATCTGGGCTTTTAAAAGCTCTGTGGCTTGCAGGCAGCCACGGATGATTTTTCTCGGCGGCCCGCCTCATTGGTGAAAGAGTGGCAGACTCTTACTCCTAGGATCTCAGCATTGAAAGCTCAGCACTGCACAGAAAAAGACAGACATAAAGGAGTGAAGACATCGAGATGGGGCAACAAGCTGCCTCAGACAGACTTAACATGGCCTGCGTTATTCACCGCAGCTGACTCTGGAGTGCATTGTACTTTTAAACTTTAATGAATACAGCCCTTAAGTCATGATGTATGAGATCAAGAGGAGAAAAATAGCAGAGAAATCCCAGGGAGGGAGAGAGACAGTGAAGAAAGGGGGGGTGAAGAAATGCTGTGTCATTTTTGTCGACTCAGCACTCATTGAGTAAACACACCAGAATGGTACTGTGCTCACGCCGTCCAGTATATGCACATATCCAGCTATAACTCACCGTTAAATTGCTATTGATTCCCCAGTATGACTGCCTACACAAAGCTCGCAACTGAAGGGTTTGTATATCAACGTTCTGCCAGAAAGACAATGTTGAGCAGAAGAAGAAAATATTTAAAGCCATATAATAATCAGGCATCTATTTACCAGATGTGACTGGTTATAATAATACAAATAAGATGGCGCTGTTCAGTTAGGATTCCATTTGCTTACACATTTGCTTAGTGAGTGCAGAAAAAAGAAATGACATTGATGACTGTTGATGACCCATCATTCTTGCTCAAATGAAGGGTCATACATTGTACTGTAGTAATGATATTATTAATAGTATTTTAAAGTTGCAAGTCTCCTGTATGTATATATTTCCTAGGAAACATTCTCTTGTGCAATGGCACAAATAAAAGAACGACTGTCATTAGTATGAGTCTCGTCAATAATTGAGGTGAGGGGATGCAGAAAAGTGCGCCATCTGCACACGCCTGCACTTATGGCAAAGCATTATTCGCGAAGGCAACCAGCAAGCTGTCCTTGAGTTTTGAGGAAGAGTCAACATCAGCATTGCCTTTCCAACATGATGAAGGAACTGAAATGGTGAATGTGTGATGCAGATATTTTCCTCTTGGGCTGATTAAACTGTCATTTATTAGCTGCAGTTCACATTGACTTATATTATTATGTTGGATTGATGCCTGGATTGAGATGCAGTGATTTAGATGTATTGCAAAGTGCTAATGTACAGTGGGCACAGCAGCAAACTTATTAAGCAGCAGATGTTACGTTGATGTGATGTAATTATTGGTGAAAGATCAGATGCAACTACATGTCTGCACTAACATCAGTAAACAGTTACCATGTATAATGTATTAATGCAGAGAATTTATTACTGTGTCTTGGATTGATCTCTGATAGGCATAATCGTAAAATGTGTCCTTGTGTCTTCATTACAAAAATGAGTTCATAATGAAGGGATTTTCTTTTAGTACTTAAACAGAACTGGTGACAGTTTTTTAAGGGGTCTCAGAAAAATACAGTTGGCTATACACAACACGAAAAACATAAACTTCCCAATATTGAAGATGTTTCCGAAATCAATAAAAACGCAAATATTACTGATTAGAATTTCAGAAAAAAAGCAGACTTCATAATGATCACTGTGCAGAGCTTTTCAAGGCAGCCATGAGAGGAGAATATACACACAATAGTTAGCTTAGTGCTAAGTGCTCCTGCAAGAGCCATGTCGAACTTATAAGTCCTTTACTGCCCAGGAAGATGTGTTACTGTTCACTAAATGACGTATTGGTTGGACTGGATTCTTGCCAAAGAAAACCTTGCTGTGGTACACGATTGTTAATTAGGTCTAGATGTGCTTAAGGGCTAACAAAACTTCACAGGCACCGCATCTCATAACCGTGACTGCGAATATATGCTTCTACTACAACCATGTCTTTGCCTCCTTGAGTAGCTTTACAGGCCCAACGCTTTGACTAACTACTCGTAATGCTTTGCCCTTTAGCATAAAAAAAGCTTTTACTACATGCCATAGTTTAGCCATCTTTCACAAAATGCTAATATTCTGCTGTGCAGCCGGTGGGGAATTCATTTGTCTGGTTAATTTCACAGGTGCCCTTAACGTGCCGATCAACAACAGGCGTCGGTCCTGAACAGGGAGCACCATCTGTGTACAGGGAGCACCAATGGCCCTGAAGTCTTCACTCTTTGCCACCAAACACTGAGACTCCATTAGGGAGTCCAGGTCCATGCATCTTTGGCCATCATTTATTTGGCTAAGGCAATTAAAAAGCTTCCCACCCAAAGACAGCATGTGTGGTATAGAAGCCACGTCTCCTCTCTTAATCACTGGTAGTAATTAGTTCCTGCAAGCGGTATCATTAAGTATCAGCCCCGGCACAGTTGTCACAGCCAGCACCCGTCTCGGATGACAAAAGGAGATGGAAGAAAAAAGGAAGATCTTCACTGTAAGAGAGAATCTTTGCGAGTGAGAATCCTGTCCAAAACATTACAAGGTTGTCCCAAGAGGGGCATAATCCATCAAAGTAATTTTTCTTCTCTCTCTTCACTCACCACCTCCTGTTCTGCCCCCCTGTCTTCTTTGCAACGTAATCATTTTCTCCTCACGAAGTGTGACATTCATAAAGGATGCTGTTGCCGCTGCCGCTTCTTGCCAAAGTTTGGGATGAGTTTTAGAGGTGTATTTACAGTATGGGATTGCCAGAGGTGAGTTACAATGCTCCTCTGCAGACTTTCCCCTCTTACTGTCCTTTATGTCTAGTTTCTTTCGCCCTGCTCTTCTTCTTTCCATTCTGTTTGTCCTTTCGGCCATCCTTCAGATCTTCAAATGCTCTCACAGATGGGAACCCTCGGCTGTATCACTTCCGCTAGGCCAGGTACCTTCAGGATTAAGCATTACTGGGTCAAAGTTACTGAAATACTGAAGTAAGGATTAAAAGAGAATTAGAACAAAGAGTGTGAACTTCTAGCTGAACTGTGGACAGATTAACTCTGACTTTTTAGAATGACAATTGGGTCAAGCACTCAAATCAAGTTTTGCCATCCACTCTCACAAATCAGGCTTGAATGTTGACATCTGCAGACTTTGCTTAATTATATGTCCAACTCCTCTTAAAGTTAGTATGTAGACATGACTTATAGTTTTTTTATGGAGGCAATACCTTCCTCAATAAATGAAACTTGTGTTTGTGCTGAAGTATTTCAGATAGGGAGTTTGATTCTCAGTGGAGTTCCATGCATTTTTTTTTTTTTTTTGGCAGCAAGCAAGCAGCTGTTTGAACAACCGTGGTTTGCAGCAAAATATCCTTCATTCAAAGTTTCCTGGGAGCCTCAGTGGAAAGATTGTTTGCTTTTAGTTTCACAGATATGCTAACAAGCTGTCTGAACATGCAAACCTTATTATCACACAAACCCTGTGACTCATTCTGGCCGCCGCAGTTTTCTCCCCTCTGCTGATTTCTATTTCAATAATGACGCTGCAGATTTTCATTCCGTTGACGTGCGAGTGCGGCGCATGTCACAGCACTTTGTCAAATATGTAGACAAAGTTAAAACACACGCACTCTGAAAAAAGGTACAGGGAGGGGGAGGAAAACAAACAACATCTGACAAGTTTGTGGCACATTTGGTTCAGGCAGTGCGATTCCCTCTGGATCTATGAGCACGGCAGTGACGGGAGGAGGTGTGGAAGAGGAGGGCAGAGAAAGAGAGAGAGAGAGAGAGTAAACACCATCAGAGCAATTGTTCTTTCATGTGGAAAGGTGATGAACGAAAAGTGTGAAAAGGCTCACCAAAGGAAGGGGGTTATGAAAGAAAGGGATAGAGAGATATAGAAACGGTTGCAAGGGAAGGCTTTAAGAGAGTGAGAAGGATTGACTGATTTTAGATGGTTGTAAAGCAGCTGGTAGAGTTGTTTTAATGACCGCAGTGCACTTAAAGAACACATGCAGTATATGTGTTGAAAGAGTCATTGATCCCTAAGCAAGTCTACATCATAAGAAACAGAGGCTCACTCGAGCCCACTTGATTTGACGAACTCTCATTGCTCTGCTCATAAACCAAAGTCAACTTATATCATAAACTAAACCAGGTTTCACCTTTTGTTACTGTGCGGTCACTTGACCACTGGAACCTCATTGCAGTCCGTGTTGACTCTGCTGTACATATGTTTGGTATACCAGGTTATTAAAGGTATTATGCATAGGCCTACTTATCTGCATGTTTTTGTATGTGGAGCGTCAAAAATGCGTGCATGTTAACTTCTGTAAAATGAAATAATGCTGACAATTTAAGCACACTTGCGTTGCTCAATAGTATTTGCACATTGTGTTTTGCATGTTGTTGTTGTCAGGGATTTGCTCTAACTATGGCCAGCCTCATGTGGCCATTTGAGGTACTACATTTCTTGGCACCAGTGTAATGGTCACAGGCACTTTACATATATGGCCAGTATTGAGAGCAGTGGTTATAATGAACTTTATTAGCATGATAATGTAGAACATGTGTAAGAATTAATACATGAAAAAATATATATAGATGCTATATATAGCCATATAAATAACGATTGCTTTCACAAACATACCACATACAGTATGAACACACTTTTGGTCTCTCTCTCCACCTCTCTCTCCCTACCTGCCTTTCACACACATACACAGAGGCTGCTACGTCTGCTGGTCAGAGTTGATGCTCCCAGCAGTGGCATATCAGCCATAATGAAGGCTCACTGCACACTGTCTGGCAGTGTGGACAAACACTCTCTCTGTTTTCCCCTTGCTCATACAGACACACACACACACTGAATCAAAAACACACGCAGAGAAACCTTAAGTGGGTGAGTCAGACCAGCACTCTTCCTGTGTCTCACACACATAAACAGTCACCCAGCAGAGGCGAGGCGAGCGGCAGAGCCCCTGCCAGGTTATATGGAGGGACAGAGTGTTCTGAGTTACTGCACAGTGCAGCCACTCTCCACGGCAGCACCATACAGAGTCCATAAAGCATGATGGATGGCCTATCATCATTTACCTCTTTGGTGACTTCTCAATGCTGTCACACCCCGCCAAGCACATGCACGAAAGGTGAGGCACACAGAAACAGACAGGCAGGTAAAGGCAGAGCATAACGACAATACAGGGGGAAAAAATGCAGACAAAATGATGCTAAAAGGAGGATTAGTCTAGTGACGGAGGGTGGTGGAGAAGGAGAGCAGAGGCAGAGAGATGGATGAGGGAGCATCTTTGATGTTTGCAAGAATTAGTGCACACTTGGTCACATATGCAAACAGTTGCACAAACAAATACACACGCGCGGCGCAGGCACTATCACAAAAGAACTGAACCATCCCCTGTCCCTTCTCTCCTTTGATGACAGCACCCCACACACGTAGAGGCTGTATTTAGAGCATGCAAAATCTACTGTCTCCTCCGCTCTCCTCTCCCGCTCTCTGCCACAGTCGAGGGAGCAGGAGGGGGGGAAAGGAGAGGGAGACAAAAAAGAATGAGAGAGAGAGAGAGAGAGAGAGAGATACAGGAACAAAGAAAGAAAAACAATGAACACCAGATGCAGCAAGATGACACAGTGATTGTTAACATGTCAAAGCAGGTGAGATTTCATAAAGGGAGGAGGATTCAGAAAGAGAAGGAAATTAAAGCATGTTTTTTTGTGAGTGTGTTTGTGTGTTTCAGGGGGAGGGGGTCTGTGGCCACCACAGTAAATAACTTCCATGAGAATGAGTTTGGCCAGGGAGCCAGAGGGGGCACAGGGCTCAGAGTGTGTGCTACTGTGGAAAGTAAAGCACTTGGTTCAATGTGATGAGACTAAATTTGATCTCTTGTGCTATTTTAACCTTTTGAACCCAAGGCTGTCTTATACTCACTTCTTCTCCAGCCAAATACACCACATGATGTTATTTTAAAGGGACACTCCAGTGACTTAGCATTAGGCCTCAGGGGAACAATAAGAGACAGAGTAAAAGAACATAAAAATCTATCCTTACTTTTAGTCCATTGAATGGAAGCTATTGGAGAAAGAAAATTAAGACGTTTGGTGAACCTGATAGTGGGGCAGTCAAACAATATATATATATTTTTTTTTTTCAACAGTTAAAGCATGATAAATGTAATTTCTATTCACATGTTAGAAATTCCATCCCATTCTATTTTGAATTGTTGTGCTTTCTTGAGCTATGGGCACTTTACTTCCTGACTGGATACAAATCAGCTTTTATTTTGAAAGAAAACAAGGAACTAGAATGAGACTGAAGGTTAAAACTTCAAATTAGAAAGAAAAGGAACTTGTTATGGATTGAAAGGTGAATGAATATAATTAAAGAGGACGGTTAAAAAGAGAAATGGTTGACGTCAACAGGTGGACATTACTTTTGACTCATCGACTGAGCTGTCCAGGATTTTTTTAAAACTAAATCAGTGCTGTAAATTGTAACAGCTGGTCCAGTTTGTGGGTCAGCTAATACTGGAGTCAGAACATAGACATACACCAGTATCTATATAGATTGACCAGTGTCTTATATTAATGATAATCTAACGTAGCTGTTGTTGGTGTTCTATAACTAGAAAAGGTGTCATGTGCTGCAATATATCTACCAAGATTAGTTAATTATTAAAATATCCAAGGTGTTGAAGATGTTTATGGCTATTTCCATTGCACAATGACTGAGATCTGAAATTAAAGCCATTACTGTCATTAGATAATAGGAAAGAATCCCAACTGTGGTGTTGCTGCTTAGTACACTGAAATACATTTTTTTCCCCCAAAACACTTCTCGCCTTCATAAAAGAACAGAAAGAGAGAGACATTAGAAACAAGAGAGATGAAGGGAAATACTACATCTCTGGACAGTGGCTATTGATCGCCACCCGGCACACATCACCACAACTTTCACAAATTGCTATTGAGAAGTGACCTGTAATGCAATTACTGGCCAATCCGAGGCCTTGGCTGCCATCAATTATTAAAAGCTGCCTGAGTCGTGGCCTGCGATCCGGCCTCAGCATGGTGTGTTGTGTCATTATCACATCTGCCGGCCACCAGCTTGCCAGCTGCTACGGCGGCGTGTGGAACAAGATTTTAAAACACCACTTCCCACTCTGTCCAACATATTGGATGATACGGCCAAATGAAGAAATTGAAAATACTGTGTTATATATTCCAACAGCTCCAGTGAGAGTGAGGTGGTGAAGGTCACAGAATAAAATGAGTTCTGGTTTTTCTTTGCACATTATTATTGAGGATGAGAATGGTATTTACAGAAGAGTTTAATCCCTTTGAGAACACTGTGGGTCTGGTTTCAACTTAACAAGAACTTTCAAAAAGTAGAAAAACAACATTAATATTGCAGCACTGCTCACCACTGATTCCTAGTTTTAAAAACGTTCATATTCAATGCTAACAACAAATCAATAGCTCCTGTTTATATCACGGACATGCCTCCTCTCACTGTCATGATGACTCCCTATATGTCTCTACTTTCCTTCACTGTTGGCTCTTGTGTAATCACTTATACATTCTTTGAGTAGACTTTGACATCGGGGTTATGATGAAAGAAGACAGAGAAAACAGCAATGCAGGCATTGCATGATAATTGCCCTTTGCTTTGAACTGACACAATAAGTTTTCTTTAGTTGTTCTCTTTACAAAAGCCCTTGTTCAAACTGGGCCTGCAATTTTTTTTCCCTCTGCAGTCATTGTGAAATAATTTATGTTATCTCGCTTTTCACCAAAGAAGTACTTAAAAATACTGTTACCAAAGGAACTAAATTGTATGCAGAAAGCACTTTAAACATCATTATTGAATCCATTGAATAGATTTATTCTGAAATTGTATAAAGCCATTTCGGAAATCAAGTGATACCATATGTTCATTGGTTTAATAAAAGTAATCCACTGTATCTTAAGATACAGATCCAATAAAACTAAAGGGCTTACAGTCAGCAGATGTCAGTGAACTTTAAAAGTATAATGTATTTCAAGAAAATGAGAATACAAAATATTTGGAATATGGGATTCGTGCTTAAAAAGTCAAAATTGCAAGATTCATTTTTAGGGAGTAAAAATAGACGATAATGTTCTCAGGTGTTTTAGAGCCTATAAACATTATGGCACTGATAAGGAAGGAGACACATGAGAGTACAGCAGTGTAGTCAAGAGCAGGCATACAGTATGGACCATCATATCCTCCAATAATCAATAAAACACCACTCTAATAGACACATTATATCGTTGGTGTGACTGATTTATAGTATTTTATCGCCTCAGTTATCTGTTCTCTGTTCCTCAACATTTAATATGCATGGTAAATTAACTCAGCAGGCAATAATAAAAATATCACACAACACTGCACTTACTGTTGTGGGAAGACATACTGTACAGCACCTTGGCAACTCTTAAGACTAGGATAAAGATAGAGATATAGCCAACTAGTCAAGACAAAAATCCCTGAACTGACAGGTTATTTCAAAGCAACTAGAGTCAAGCAGATGAAATACAACAGAAGCAGTGAGAGGATGGCAGAATTACTATCGCACCTAAAGCTTTTGAAGGTACTTGTGTATGAACTATATGCACGGCCCGTGGATAAGGTGCTTGTTAAGTGTCCTCCTCCCTTTTTTTAGGAATAGATATAGCCCCAGCTGCAGTAGCCTATGTTTCTGTCCTCTCCAACATGACAGCTTTATATACTGCCAGGTTGATATTAATAAGAAAGCAGCTTTTATGGTTTATAAAAAATATAATTATGGAAGAGGTATATAAACGATTTTCCATTATAAGAACAAGGAAGATAGCATTTGATAGGTTTGTGTCAAACTTTCTTTCTGCCTAAAAGTAAAACATCTGTCTCAGAAAAAAAAGTTGTCTTTGACACTTTCCATTCTGGTGAGTACATGGAAAAGTTTTGAAGTGCCAGAGTGACATTAACACTTGTAAATGCTCAGTGGAGCGGCCTTCTAGGGGATGAAGACTCATTGGTGCGCTGTAAGGCTTTGCTTTTGTGGATCAATAGAAACTTAAGAAAAGGACAAGTTGATTTCAGACTGTGACAGTCGCTTGAGCCAGCGATAGATCGAGATGCTGAAAAGAGCTATAGCACCTCTGAAATTTCTGCAGAGGGGACATGCTTTTAGACCTAATACAACAACACTTGGATCACCCAATAATGGCACTTGCCAGAGGTGTTTTGAATCGCTTAGACTGTTCAATCCATTCTTTTTAAGAACAGAAAACCTTTTTTGCAACTGTGCTACTGTCTGAGGACTGCTTTCTTAAATAATCAATTTGTTGTGAATGTACTTAAAAAGGGAGAATATGTGGTTTTTATAATGTATTATAATCATTAAGACATCAAGACTTGACTCCAATCATTTCCCAATGGAGACTGGTAATGGGGCAATTTTACAAAATTATTATTTTTACAAAGTCACACTGAGACAGGCCAAATCTCCAAACTCTCTCTTTTTAATGAGATTACAGTAAAACTACAAACTGGGTCACTGCTCTGACGTAACATGCACTACAATATGGCTTGTGGTATAAAGGTGTATCGTTTCACATATGGATCATCCATCTACTGGGCCAGTGGGTGGCATGTACCACTTGTGAAATTAGTTGGATTATTGGACTAAAGTGAATTGCTGCCTCCAGACAGATGATTTTTTCTCATTTGTACAATCTGCTCAAACTCCGCTTGGCAATGGGAGGTTGTAACATCAGGCCTGGAGCCCAGTGATAATGGAAGCATTCAGACTTTATATGACAAAAGATGGTGTGGAGGCTTGTAATGATCTTTGTAACAATAATGGCACCATTTAAGCTTTACTCTACAAAGGATTTCAACCAAAATGGCACTATGTTGCTAAAATATGAACCATGCACACTTCTTCCTCATGTGATGGCTGAATATTTCTTTTGCATATATCTGTTTTATGTATGGTCCTTTTAAAATACCCTTGGTGTTTTTAATATCTAGTTTCTTGTCAAGTTGTCATCTGTCTTCTTGGAGCAAACTAGTTCACGTGATCTGTTGTCCTACCACCTACAGCGTGCTTCTCAGAACAGTAAAAACTTAAAGGCAAGGTAGAAGAGTTGGCTATCAAGAAGAGGTGCAAGACCAAAAATGGGACAAGTTTTCTCACATTCAGCCTCGAAGGGATGTGTGCGTTTAGTCAACTAAATAAAAACTATATTTGTATTGCCCTCAATGGCATTCAGATATTATGCCCAAGCTTCAAATGTCTCCACCTGTCACTAGCCATAGACTGACTGTATCGTATGTATAATTGGCCATCTTCTCTGGCCTGATTGTAAAAAAGCACAGTGGACGTATAGCATCTCATAGGAGCAACATGTATGGCAGTATTTCGATCTAGAAAATTAAGATAAAACTGTGATGTATCAGAGAAAACTGGCATATCAACCACAACAATGTGAAACCACAATTAGTACTGGAACATGGACATTAACCTGCAGGGAGGAACGCAGGCAGGCCGATGTAGCACCTGTTAGCCACAGGATATGTCCCCATTTGGAACCATCTCTTCAGGAAGGCCTACATAGTCCTGGATTTTATTTTAGGCTAAAAATTTGGCAGTAGACATGTAGGAAAAACGAAATACAAAAAGCTTGACAGAAAAATACAGCTGGAAAGGTTTGGGAAGTTTCAAACACAGTTGGATGATAACCACAATTTTACGTTGGAATTGTGTAAATTGGGAAGGTTAAGACACTCTTGGACCATCAGACAAAGACATAGGTTATACTAAGAGTATGGCAGGGGACCATGTTTTGCAGGTCAAATAAATCAAACAAAAACCATGGGCCTCAACTACTGATATGATGGCCTCATTTATTTTGGCCTGTCTTAATATCTTGATACAACTGTATGGAAATCACTGTGGATTTTAAACAATAAGTTCTGGTTTAGATCAGGACTTTGTTCAAGCTATAGCTGGTAAAGGTCCAATGAGGATCCAGCCGAGGGACCAGTTTGGACCCACGTTTTATTGTGGTCATTTATGGATAGCAGCAGGGGTGGAAAGTAGTAAATTAGCTTTATGTCAACTGTGTGAAACTGGCCAGTTTTTGCGTACCCAGTTCACATGACGGTCATTGCACTTCATTAAAGAATGAGGTTGTTTCTTAAATCAAACAACCTGGTTGGAGATTGTATCACTTTGTTTTTACTTGAGTAGATTTGTAGACCAGAAACGTTCCCTCTTGAAAAATAAAATGAAAGTAACTGTACCTTCACTTCCAGCATTGGATAGTGGTGCCACTTAGGAAGGACATGTCAAACCAACTTTGTTCCCAAAGTAATAAAATAAGAGACACTGCAATATTTAAAAAACAAATAGATCCCTGAAAAATGAAAAAAAAATCATTTACTATAAGAAATGTAAGGTCTGTACTTTATGTCATTATCAACCATTTTTAGTTGTTGAAACACATCTTTTTATGGTTTTATCAACAAACAAAAAAACTGTTTAAGACTTGAAATTCAAGTTGTTTTTTTTAGATGGAGAAGGCTTTTCACAATCAGTCAGATAGATGTGTTGCAATAGTGTATGCTTTTGCACTCAATCAAACACAAAGGAAGAAATGTCAACATGACTAAATACAGCCTTCTAGTGTGGAAAAGACCAAATCATTTTTATGATCCTTTTGCAGACTGAAACGCAAGAAAATTGATAGCGTATGATGAAGAGAATAATCTGTGTTCAACTCTGAATTAATCACACTACTTTGAGAATGTCTTTCTGCCTTGGTACAGTCTGTTTGGGAGACTTGTTAGAGTTTTTATTGCAGGATTATGACCTGCCAGACTCAGGCTGCTCTCTGCCTCAGTTGGAAGCTTCTCTCTTTGGTTTTGGATGCTGGACACAGTTTTTTTTATAGTCACTACTGCCAGCCTGCTGTTCTCTCTTTTTATTGTTAAACTGAAAAGAAAGTTGCTCATGAGGTCAATAAGTATGCAAAAATCTCTTTTTGTATAGCACACATCTCTATATTTATTTGATCCGGACGTCTTCTTTGGCTACCATTAAATCTTGTATATTACACCAGCTCTCTGTCAAAGACTGTAGAGTCAGTCATTGGAGCACAATTTGTGGCAAATGTTTTTCTTTTGGATGTGGTGATAAGGATAGTTGGTGAGGTAAAGGCTGGGGGAGAGAGGGGGGCTTGTTTTAGCGTTGTGGCCTGCAGCATTATCCGTGTCCATATATAGCGATGCCTCTGTACACTGCACCACGCTTATGAATGTAGAAAACACGAGTGCACTTCTGTACTTGTGCACCTTTTGGAGTCACAAATCATAATTGAGAACCCTCCTTCCCGCTCCCCCTCCAGCCAAACACCCCTACACCCACTACACCTGGGGAGTCTTGATGTTATCGACCAATGAGGGGCAACTTATTGAGAAGAAGCTGCCACGAAACTGGGTCGCAGGAGCCAATCAATGCCATGGATTTCTTGCCCTGGCATTATCTCAACTGAGCCAAGTACAGGGAATCAGTCACTATGGAGGCACCTCGACTCTGCCTCTCCCCCCACTCCCTCCATCCTCCCACTCTCTCTCTTTCTCTCTGTCTCTCTCCAGCCTTCCATCATCAGCCCCTTCCTCTCTCCTCACGTCTGCTATTCATTTGCTTTCTCGTCTTTTCTGTTGTTTGTTTGCCCCTGGGCTAAAAACTGTGTGTGTATGTGCTCCATTATGTATTTGTGTGTGTGTGCGTGTGTGTGTGTTTGTGTGTGAAAGCTCTCTGAAATGACGCATTGATTCACAGTGTTCTATATTTTCTCATCTGGCTCACTATTACAGTGCAAGTCAATCGACGTCGTATTTCTCTCTCCCCGGCTCTCTCTCTCGTTTTCACAGTATTATGTTGTTGAATGGAAGTGTGTTGCAGTTACAAGACACCAGTTTGGAGTTCGGAGTATTTTTTGGACCAGCATGCCTGTGTGTATTTTATGTGTTGTTTTCTATCTTGGAATAAGTATTCAGTAGTGCGTGCTTCTTTTGTGCACCATGTGGGGGCATAAGGTAGTGCTGAGACCTACAGTATACTGTATATGTGTTTGAATTGATGCCAGATTTAAAAAAAAAAAAAAAAACCCTCTCATTTCTTTAGCGTGTGCGAGTATTTATACGTGCGAGGGAGCATTAGCTGGTGGGTATTTGCACCATGTGGTTACACAACATGCAATCTCTCTAGTTTTTTAGCTCCATCCTATGACCCCCACATCCGTGCACAAAGCCACATGCACAAAAACACGTCTTCCCACTCTTGAGGACTTTTGCCAGAATCAATAGAGGCTTTTTAATGCCTTTCGCTGCATGTAGTAATCTGAAACTGGAGCGCAGGATCACAAATATGGCAGCCAGGGTCTGACATTTGGGAGGCGCCCCATTTTAGGCCCGTCTCAGGTCACCATCTCGCAACCCCCGTGAATAACTTACTTTCCTTGATCTGCTCAATAGATGCATACTTCAAGTTTGGAATGAAATCTTTTTAGGGAACTTTTTTTTAACTTTTTTTTATTTGTGCCTTTGTATGTATGTATGTATGTATGTATGTATGTATGTATGTGTGTATGTGTGTATATATATATATATATATATATATATATATATATATATATAAAGCTCACTACTGGATGTACATTTGTGGCCTGTTTGGTGACTGGGGTAACCATACAAAAAGTGCTGCTATTGGTTGAAACTTTATCTCAATGTCAAGTTTTTTGTACATGCTGAAGATGATCAAATGCTGACGAAGTTCTTTAGAAAAATTCATGCGATAATAGGTCATTACTGACCCTCCCATTTACAGACATTAGGGTTGTTCCATTACAAGTATTGAAAATGCCTCTGAGAAATAATGAGAAACAACAACAGTGCAGTCCTTGCAGCAAACCAGCAGCAATCTTATAGTCTGATAAAGCATTGTCAAGGCCAAAACATCTGATTATCTGATAGGCTGCATTCACAAATTCAGGAATAGGAGTTAGAATCATCAAGAAAATGTATATTAAAATATATTTTAAGACATTTTCTCTGTTTGGTAAGACTTATGCAGACCACAAACAAATGACTGGAAGGATTTATTTCAACTTGTGTGGGTTGATCACTCAGGTTACCCAAATAAATGTTCAAAAACACTGTAGAAGTGGAAAAAAAATGTGTTCAGCTGGAAGCATTGTCTCATGGCCCTGCACCAAATCTGGACCTGAACTTGTAGATTTTTAATATTTTAAAGTCCTGAAATAATGCCGTCGCAGTGTTTACTGTGTCAGAGTTGATTTAATTACAACAGCAGAAACATTTTCTCCATCAGCATAATCCTGTGTACTTACAGTTTGTAGGGCAGTTTGACGGAATTTGGGAAACAATTTGTCATCTGTCATGAGTTGTTCAATGTCAGCGTCACTTTAACATCAGTAGTTTTGCTTGTCACTTGTTTATCCAAAGTCTCTCCTGACACTACACAAAGACACACACACACACCTATACACACGCGCACACACACACACACACACACACACACACACACACACACACACACACACACACACACAAACTAAACACAGAAGTCAGCCCTCAGTATTTTGTCTGAGCAACACTAACAGCCTACAGCCATGCTTACAGGGCATTTCCACTAGGAAGCTAAATCCCCTGTTCTCTCAGCTCACCTAGCAGCCAAGCAAAAAAAAAGAGCAGAACGCTTTTTAAATGCAGAGGCTGGGGAGCAACTTTTTGGACAAAGAGCGCGCCAAGACTCCAAGTAAAAGGGGAAAAGGCTTTAAGAGGAAAAAAATGAATTTCATTGGCAGGGTTTTGGTTGTGTTGACCTGTGAGTGGGGGAATTGATAGAGGGTGGAAGGAGCGGCAGAAGAAGGTAGGTAAGAAGAAAAATAAAACCCAGAAGGAACTGAGGAACGCAGGGTGTAGTTGTGTGCCATAAAACGTCCCACTGCCTATTCCAGGGCCAAGTGCTCACTCGTTTTCTAATGAACTCATTTATTTTGTTTTGCTGGATCTACCTCCACCAGCAGCAACAACAGACATGCTCCTGGTCTGCCTCTCTGAGTGCTCTGCTTCAGGCTTTGTTGAGCATCTAGGTCTGTCCCATAGCATTACCTCTGTTTACTTAACGCTCACCATCGATCAAATGCAGACCTGAGACTGTCCTCCGCTGGCAAAGGCAACACTAATTAGCATTTCCTTCTTAAACAATGTTGATCGCAGTTGATTGAATTTAGTTGCCGCTGACGCTTTACTATGTTGCGTTTGGAGCTAAATACAGTCTCACATCTTCCCTTAAAGATGTGAAGACAGACTCCTTAAAAAAGGTTCTTTTTGTGCCCATATCTCCCGGTACGTGTAGCAACAAAGGCAATAACATCAATCGGCAGCACATTTTTCTGTGAACACAAAATCGCATTCTGGTTTTGGCCAAATATTTAATCTCTCCTCCTCCTTTTCACTCTCTCTCTGTTTCCCTGCCTCTCCCTCCCTCTTTTCTTTCTGAATAATATGCCACTGGGAAGTGAAGGAAAAAAAAAAGAAAAACTCAGAGCGCGGATCCCCACTCCTCCGCTCTTCTCGGCTGCACGTCTGTGATGTCATAATCACTCACATCAAAGGCTGTGCGCTCAACACGGCGACTGTCAGCTTCCCTGGAGGCGTCATTAAAAACGAACAGAGCAAACGGAGCCGGGCCTGACAGAGACGCATCAAAACTTCCTCACACACACACACATACACACATGCACAAACGTGCACGTGCACACAATCACAAGGTGGGTACATGTGCATTTAGGTACCTGAAATGTATTGCAGGCACGCACGCACACACACACACACACACACACACACACACACGCACACGCAGACACAAATATGTAATCTAAAGTTCATGTACACACTAAAAAATGTCATTAGAATGTATAATTCTACACACATACATAGACACATTCAACAACCACCTCTTTTCTTTCACAATGTCAAAACTCCCTCCTTCCAGCATGCACGAGTGGGAGCCGAACATTAAACTGAGACACGCGTTGCTTCCAGCTGCATTGTACATGTGAGTAGGAACAACCAAAGCATGTGAGCAGCTGTCGTGAAGATGCGCCGTCGTGATGTACATTCACCATGCACACTCATGTTGTTGTTGCCAGCGCGAGGCATAATGCGGAACGTGCACATCAATGTACAAATAGCCTACATCCACCCGCTCGCCCTCTTTCCATCCCTCTTTCCATCCCTCATACACATGCCCACACACATGCACGCACAAGGAAGGCACACACTCATTTACACAAACTGGAGGAAGGACTATAAATAGTATGCCTATGATGTGATGCTGCGTGTGGTTTCTCCCTATGGGTTTGTGTGTGTGACTGTCAAAGGGGAGAGGGAAAGGGAGGCAGGGGGAAAATGGAGGGGGGAGACAGATATTTAAGGGAAGAAGGGCTTTCTGCTCACGACTGCTGTAAACCCAGTGATGATAAACTGTACATGACAAGCATGGCAAGGACAGGCACTCCCCTCTGATTTCAAAATATGGCATTATATTAAAGAAAGGGGACTCTGTGTGTTTGTATGTGGGAGTGAATTCAAGATGGGTTTATGTAAGATTTTTTTGCTCATGGGTTGCCATGGTGGTCCTCGTGTTCGACTTACCCCTGGCAGGGTCTTCTGCTCGTGCAATGCATTCTGGGCTTTCAGGGCCGACTCTCTGGCACAGTAGGTGAGGAAGGCACAGCCTAAAATACAGAAAGAAAGAGAGAGAGAGAAAGATAAGCATGTTATGTGAAGAAGAGGACAGAGAAGGAAAGACTGCCATAGGCTGCCCTGATCACCAGGGCATAGCCAAAAACAACACACATACACGCATGCACGCGGCCGCACACACACACACACACACACACACACACACACACACACACACACACACACACACACAATAAGCCTGCAGCCATAACGGTGAAACTTTGTCTACATGGCAGCAATGGGAATTTGCTTGTGTGTGTGTGTGTGTGTGTGTGTGTGGCTGTGTGTCCACAGTATTTCAGCAGATGAACAAACGGAACATTCCTGTGTACGCTACACTATCTATACGCACACACAAAATGGCCTAAAAACAAAAAAAAATGCACCTTTGAAAATGCTACAATTTGCACGTGAGAGTGATTCTACCTGTAAAACGTATCGAATCGAGAGTCTTCCATGGCAGTTTGAAATAGCAGTTATCCATTCGTCCATCGCACTCTTTTGGCTGCTATGACAGGGAGAGACATTTCCCTGACAGCTTCTCTTTCTCTCTCTCACACTTCCATCCCCCCCCCCCCCCCCCCCCCCCCCCCCCCTTCTCCACACCCTTCATTTCTCTGACTCTCTCTGCTCCATATGTTCCAAGACTACCCACAATCCTCGGTTTTGTTAGCACCTGGGTTGACATGTGGGGGTGGGAGGGAAGATGGAAATGCAGGAGGCAAGAAAGAAGAAGAAGCCGTGGGGAATGTTGTAAGCTTCTCCCTCGCCACCCCCGGTTGACAGCGAGGCACACACCACTGTCAGAGTGCTGACAAGCTGTCAATCTGCAGATCAAGGCTAATGATTTATGGGTTTGATTGTTTAATAAAACACTTAAAAAAATTATAGCTCGATAGGCTGACACTGCTTCATATTCTTTATACTGCACACACAGGTGTTTAGCTTGTTTACGTTAATTTGATTTCTGTAAAGGTCTGCTAGGAAAAAAAGGCTTTCAGAAGGGAATATAAAGCTGTATCCAATTCAGGGGCTGCATCTGTCAAAGTGGCGTGTTGATAGCTATCAAATTTTGAGTACTCCTTCAATGATCGAATCAAAATGTTTCCTTCTTTTCCTGGAAAATGAGACAAAAGACTCACATTTTGTTCAAGAAACATCAAGGTCTGGAGAGACAATTATCACAGACCCCTCCCCCTCTGAGAAATACACACAGTGCAGTTAATGGAGAGCACTTTCCTCTTATAGCTCATCCTACGGGTGCTTTGCTTTGTTCTTTTTACATACTGGGGGCTATTTATTGTGGAGGGCAGTACCATGTACTGTATGTAAAAGCAGCAAGCCTCTCATCCTCTCTGCTCTGTGTCTTTAACCCCAGGTCGTCCTGATGGCGGGGCACTTGGGAGCTCCGCCTGTTGGTGTTTTTAATTAACCGGCCTCTCTCTCATTAGGGGAAGTGGGAGCTGGCCGCTGACAGCTTGGCTACCTCCTCGTCCTCTCCGGGCCTGTCGTGTTAGCGCTACATGCCGGCGCCGTCCCACAGGAAACACATGCGAGCCTATGATTCTCACGCCTGACACTCACTTGCAGGTTTGACGCACAGGCACAGTTTGCTGCCAGTATGTAATGGAAGCTTCATTGTAATCCAGTTTTACCTTAACTCAATTCAAACATGTTTTTTGAGAATAACACATTTAATTTGTTATATATTGTTTTTCCCATCTTCTAAGGCTATACAATATCCACTTGAAAAATTAAAGAATGATAATAGTTTTTTTTAATGTTTTTTTCACGGCTAGCAACTATGAGACGTTTTTGAGGTAAATGGAAATTTAATTCAGGCAATTTAATTCAGAATCCTCGATGTAGTACAATGGAAAACAGGACCATCAGTGAGAAGAGCGACTGTTGATGTTGACATTAATAGAATATAGATTTTAATTCTGGGTGACAGCTTTGCTTCAGGTCATGTTCATTATTTTACCATTATTCTTTTAAGTAAGTTGTCCACAAACTGGATTTTATGCTAAATATGCAAAAGTAAATTTTTCCGTGAGACATGTTATGATTCTTGAATTTAGTTGTTTCTTTTTTCTTATATGTTGTAATGGGTTTGGTTAAGTTTTCATTCAATAACATTTATAAATATATATCGGATAAATATCGGATTGGTCAATTGGTAAATCCGATATTCTGAATTTTCGGATTATTTTCGTTATCTTTTTCATGCATCCTTAATTTCTTTAGTGTTGCCTGTACTCAACCTGATGACCTAAAGGTTTAGAGCATAATACCACCTGTACATCACCTGTTATACCCCCCGAAGAGTTAGTACTTGTGTATAATTATTATTACTAACTGAAGTTAAGTGTCGTGTGAACTGGTCCTATACAGCCTCTGCTGTCAGTTTGAGTGGTCAGAAGACTAGCACTATACAAGTCCAGCTCCACAACCCATTAACACTATTGATGGCTGCAGAAGAGCCTGTTTGCTCCAGGGAAAAATATGTTTTATAAAATATTTCTACCTATAGCTGATAAGAAAACCATATAAGGAGAAGCAAAAGGGAAACACGTTCCTCTTAAATCTAACCAGGTAAAGTAAAGAACGACGTAAAGTTAAAGCAGTAAGCAGAAGTTCAAGTGTACAGAAACATGTGCTTAACAAATTACTTCTATTTAGTTACGATACACATCTGTGTGTATTTACATACTGTATCTATAAAGAGGCAAGTATGCATGCAAAAACGCTACCACGGTCACACGCTTAGATACACACATACTAAGAGTGACAGTCAACAAACATTCAATTTATCATCATTGTCACAAGTCAGATGCTGGCAGAGGCTCTAGTATCTGACTAAGACCCATATTGGCCCAGGAGAGAGAGATAAGCTGTTTGTTTCTGCTGTCAATGCTGCCAATTTGGTTTCCCATCACTTCAAATTCAAATCAACAGCAGCGCAGAGGGGATCTGAGAGAATGCGTGTGTGCGAGACGAGAGGGAGTGAGGGAAAGTGATGGGGGAAAAGAGAAAAAGAAGGGCAAGGGAGCAAAGGGAGAAAGAAGGGGGAGATGAGCGGAGAGGAAGAGCAGGACCGTGAGGGATGCTGGGTGAGAGAGAGAGAGAGAGAGAGAGGGAAGATAAGATCACCTAGCTTCTGTGAACACCATCCCCCTGTGTCCTACACTCTCTTCTTATCTCAACCGCTGCAGACACCCTAAAGGGACACACACCCACAGAGAGGGAGAGAAACAGGGAAAGAGTGCGAGACAGAGACACAAAAAGAGATAGAGAGAGTGAGAGAGAGAGGGAGAGAGAGAGAGAGAGAGGAATAAGGGGAAGAAGATGAAGAAGAAAAGGAGACAAGATGAAAGAAAGCAGCGAGGGAATGGTAGAGACACTGAATACTTTCTGGTGGTGGAAGAACAGACAAGTTTCAGTGGTAAGATTCACCAACTGTCACCAGGCCTCGTTTAAACGTCAGCTGTGTTGAACCACATAGAGCTTTGACCTTGTTAACTGTGGAAAACAGTAACTTTATAAGATGCCTTCTTTGGAAGAAGTTTCCAAAAAAAGTTCCAGAGTATATCTACTGAGACATCATCTTGTTTTAAAGTCATCCTAAATGTAAGATATTTGAAAATGAGGTTGAGCTTTTTGTAAAATACTTAATGCAAGTGTTAGATCATTTTAAATGAGATATTATTTACTTCAAGACAGTCAACTTTCTATACACAGTATATAGTCTCATTGTGTGTTCCTTGTGAGTAATGTAAGAACATTAACCTCTGAGGTTGGCACAATTCCCAAACCTTCAACCTCTGGGACCTCTGTTCTTGACTGAAATCCTCCAATCTTAAAATTCTCCCTCAAAACTTATGATGACTACACAAAAAGTAAAACCACTAATTCATTCCTGAGCTAGTGCTTTGCAGCATTACTTCTCAGATGAATCACTTTTTAGCAGCATGCATTGCCTGACGCCACCCAAGACTAGACAGCTCGGGGACAATGTTATTGCACAGAATTCTCTAATTATCTAGTGCCTATTAATTCCGGGGTTGTAAAAGGCTGACATGAAAAGTTCCCTCCTCTCACTCTTTCCTTTTATTTCCAGCCACAGACGAGGAAGAAACTCCCAGTGATCATTTAAATATTTCAGAACATCTTGGTAAGAGCCTAAAAAGAGTCAATAGCATTAAAAAGCTTTATCCACGGCGCAGCTCAAACTCCACGCTGCATAGTCCTGGAACTCTGCCTCGAAAAACTTTGGCATGAAACTTTGTTTGAGGCTGTCCAATTTCAGTCAGTCAATAGAAATCTGCACGTCTCCCCCCTACCTTAGTTCTGTTAGCACTTATCTCCGCGTGAAAGGGCTGACCAAGGACAGCCTTTGCTCAATAAACAGAAGAATGTTTCTTTTTCTCCTTTTTAAAAGATTGACCTTAAGACAAGAACGTTCTGACTGGATTTTTGTGAGTGCTCAGGCTTAGATAACGCTCTTCAATTCACTCTTGAATTGGGTCAGAGTAAAGACGGAAATTCTTGACTTATTGTGTTCAGAGAGAAAGCGTATAAAGCCTTGGTCTTTTAGTCATATGGTGACAATGAGAAGCACTGAGTGCAGGAGATGAATACTAATAAGTGTGGTATTAAGAGAGTTTCTGATTCAGGAGTGATATAGTTGCCCTTGTGCTGCTGTAACTGTGACAATCAATATGAGCCGTGTGCTTGTTGCTATACAGTTTGTATCTGGTTTAAAAAAAACCCACATTGTTGGATGGAACATTTGAAGCTTGTGAAAAAAGAGTTATTTACTTCTTTTGCAGTCATAATCGTCAGTGGATTTTTCCCCAGATGTTGAACACAGCAAACCATCTAGCTAAAACGTGAAAAATCGAGACAAAACCAACATCTTTGGTTGTGCAAGGAAAAGTAATTCAATCAAACAAGTATCCATCGCTCATATCCCCTTCACCTCTGCTGACCTTTCAGATCATTACTCACAATGGAGAAAAGTGACAGAGGATAGTGGCTATTTTAGGGGACAAAGTCAATGTCCCTGGGATCACTCCAACTTTCTCCTCGTATCGTCTTAAAATCTTTAACTGGCAGCTTACTGGCCCTATTAAATAGAGTAAAAAGCATTTTGAAGCACATCACATCAGGGCGGACAGCTCCCGTCCTGCTTGAAATAGTGGATAAAAACGTATACTACTTTTTCAAAGAACATCAAGCATTTTTTGCGATTTATTAAACAGCACTATTGAATTCTGGCCTGAAGTACAACGTACATGTGTTTGATTTCAGATCTGGGGGCAGTACCAGCTCTCCTATGGGCGACTTTATGCAGATCCCTTAGTCCTCTCTTCAGGGGAACAAGAAACAATTGTAATATAGAAACATGCAACTGGCAGCCACCAAGGGAACTGGAGAGCAAGAAAAGAAAGAGCAAAAGTTAATAACAAGGTGACGGATGAAACTCAAAGGGACAGCACTAACACTACTGTACATCTGCTGCGTTTTTCCCAGACTTAAAAAGTGCAGGACATTGTAATTTAGAAAAATAGTGGCTTCAGTTGTAACTCAATTACTCCCTGAGATGAGGATATGATGTTTTTCCAATGAAAGTTATTATACTGTATCCTCAGTGAATACTGAGTTCAGATGGGGCTTGGTAATTTTTTATAGGGCATTTCCTCTTCTTAATTGAAATGCTCTGAGGGTTGGCCTTTAAGTTTTTAGGAGCACAGTGAAAAATTACCTGAATAAGTTGCTTAAAAGTTTTACAAATGTCTAAGGGCAATGCGTGTGGAAATAAAAATCAGCTGATTAATGACAACTTAAGCTTTAATAATCCCCAGTACCACTTGTATGAAATATTTGCACATTATACTCCTGCCCTATACAGAACAAGGACAATCTAAACAAGTGCCAACCAGGAAATGGATGTGGACAACTTTCATAACCAGCAGGCGTGTAGTAATCCAGAGATTATGGGTATTAATAGCCAATGCAAGTCAACAAAAATGTTCTTGCACACTTTGATTTAGTTTTTCAATAAAACCATGAATGAACGTGAAAAAAAAATTGAAGACTAAAAAATGTGAAAATCGCCACCTTCAAGTGGTGTTCATGTGCGTGTTTTAGTGTGATTGTTGTGTGTGTGCATGCACACAAATGTGTGTGTGTGTTTGTGTGTGTGTGTGTGTGTGTGTGTGTGAAAGAGTCCCTGAAGATAACAAGTCCCATCTCTTCCCCTCCTTCCCAGAGAGGCCGTCTCTAAGCTGTGCTAATCGATTGGCGGAGGAGGAAAAAGGGCCGGCTTTAATGTGTTGCATGTGAAGGATTTACTGGAGAGCAGAGCCGCTGAATCAATGGTGTAGAAAATGCATCATTAGGACAATGTAGTTCCCCCCCTGAACACCAAACCCCCTTCCACCCTTCACTTGTCCACTTGGTCCCTTAAAGGCTGGGACTTAAAACACACATGCCCACCCATTTGTGGACTTCTGTATACACACATGAACTGGGGGCTTAGATGATACTATTGAGTTTTCATACCACACAGTAAAAAACCTTCCAAGGTAACAAATACTTGAACACACGTGCACACACTTGTTAAAAGCTCCCCTGATGGCTCCCCAGAGCTGTGCCTCATATCCAGGCAGACGAGTCGCCTCACTCTCGCCCTACCTCAACCACTTTGTCAGGACATGTTTGGGACACCCAAATTTAGCTTTTTACAATATGAATTATTAAACGTGGAATGAATCCTAAGATGAACAAAAAGTCTTCACTGTACTGTACCAGGGCGACACCCTAGGAAAAGTTCAGCTGCTGGCTGAAATTCAAATGTTAAATTGTTAAAGGATACGTTTTGTCCTGTTTCTAATAAATTCAATCAGAATCAAAAGCACATTCAGACTTTACATTGATACTGGGCTTAGAAGACTACATCTCCCAAGTGCTGCTTGGGATTCTTACTGTTTTTACTGTACTGTTAGGACTTTTCATCTTCTGATACATTTTCAACTCCCATGTTCATTGCCACAACAGTCACACAGAGCACACACGTTGAGTAGTGGAGCAATGTTTAGCATGTCTAGCTTTTGTGTCGCAGACTAGAAAGCCAACTTGCAATGCATTAAATCCCACTTTCTAACCTTAAACTGAGTTGTGAAATGCAAGTTTTTTGGATTAGTTGTTTCATCTCTTAGAAACATGGACAGGTCAGGGAAAAAATATTGAGTAACCCCCACGTAAAGGTGCAGTCATGCTTTGATGAAGGTCACACCCTGAGGAATGCTGTTTTGCACCACTATCAAAACTTTCAAAAGACCTGTCCTATTTATTTAGCATGATCAAGATGAAATAGTAGATGTGTTACTCTTGGCTAGAAGAGCATCTTCATCACATTTTGTGATTCTTCTGAGCACTCCAGACTCGCTCCCCTTTTTTGATTAGCTATAACTTGAACCACAGTCGAGTCCTAACTTTAAACAGGATGTTGGTATCTTTGGCAGAGAGTAAGTACCAAAAAGGCAAAGCAATGCAGTGATATTGCACTTCAGTAGATAATTAGCACCAACAGTTCACACAATTTTAATTTGCATGACATTTTGTATTTTCTTGTGCAGTTAGTCAAGAAATGTCATTTTTTTTCCATAGCACTACATTTGGATGTCAGTTGAGCAACTGAACAAACTAAATGTTTTTTCTGAGTTTTCTTGCATGGCAATACACAACAAACCAAACAGAGACTGCAAAATAAAAGAGTAAGACAGAAACAGTAAAATTTTACTTTCAGGATTACACAGCTTTTATACTGGCAATGACATTAAAATGGAATTAAAGCTATCTGGGCAGCAGGTGCTTCTATTGATGCATGAATGGATTAGAAAAGTGGTTCTCAACTGGTGGGCCCCTGAGCTGTTTTTTTGTGGGTCGAGAACATGTGCTTCGAAAAAAATTTATCAAAAAAAATAAAAAATCGGAGGCACTTTTAAACACGTTGGTTTTGTTCCATTTCTTGTCCTGTCATATGTTTGTTACCATCTGAGGTCCAAACTGCAGAATTTTTCATTTAATAAATCTGTTTGGTTGAAAAGCATCCAAATGTTGGTTTCCTTTTGATGGAGTAGTTTGTGGCTCCTGAGAGTAGACCAGTTGAGAACCAATGGATTAGAGCACATGGTGTCAACAGGCAGAAGAGGACCTGACAAAGCTGATTAATCAAAGATCGCCTTCAGAAGGTTCAGGTAACACAAGGAAGACAAAGTGTTTTCGTTTTGTCATGGGAGTGGTCGCATGGCTCATCCCCTCGGTAAAACACTTAAAGGATAAACATTCCCATTAATATTCCTCTGTGCACTACACTCGCCTTTTCTCCTTTCCTCTCCCTGTCCTATTATCCCGCCTCGGCGGACATCCTGTCCTGTCCCGTCCGCCTTGCCAACCTGCAAGATGGAGATGAGAGGACGATCCAAACGCAGGAGGGGAAACATGAATCATTACACTTCCTGTTGTTGCACACCGTCCGGGGAAGGAAGAGAGAGGACGCCCCCGGGGCTCCGATTGATTCCGGAGACTTAATTGGGTTTATTAGCCAAGATGTTGGGCCCCGTGAGGAGGCTCCCAGAGGCCGCCGAGTCCCCCACCACCACCACCACCACCACCACCCCTCCCAATCCCACTCTTCTGAAGGAGAAAGCCTGCGTAATTGTTTTCCCTCCATCTTCTGTGTCATTGTCAGATGGGTCCTGCGGGATTATTAGCAACCCCAGGTCCCTCAATAATTCATCCAGAGCTATTTATACACAGATGGAGAGTCCTCTAAAGTCTCCCCCAGTGAGCTTATCTGACGCTTAGACAGACAGACAGAGAGAGAGAGTGAGGGAGGGAGCAGTGGAGGGAAACAGTGTTACAAAGGAAAATGCAAAAGAGAGATAGACAGAGAAAATGGGAGAGACGTACAAAGAGAGTAAGAGGGATGGAGAGAGGCGATCACAAAAAGAAATGCAAAGATGAGCAAAGCAGGTCTGACAGTGAATAAAACAGTGCGAGAGAGAGAGACAGCAGCATTTTTAGGTAGACACAATGACAATGTTTCTGGTGTGCATTGAGTTTCAAGGTGAAACTCTCTTGTCTGCTTTGCCAAAGTGAACAAAAGCACCGTCCTGGGAATAGCACACGCTCACACACAACACACATTAATGGCTTTTAATCCCCCCTCCTTTTTCCTCCATTTAACACAATTAAGATGTTTGCAAAGCTAACATGGACCAGTAGTCACTATAGGAAGGACAGATGAAAGACATTCATGGATTTCCATATGCAGAGTAAACACACTTATCCATCCTTTGGAACGTGTCAATGCGTAAGACCAACAAAACAGCAGCCAGCCAGCCGTTTCTTAAATCACCCCATAATTCAAACATTACATTAACACATTTGCATATTAACATTAGCGTATTAAATAGCTGCTAATCCCAAAGAGATAGCACTTTGGCTAAAGGAGGCAGCACCATTGCATGCTCATAATAGTTTTCCAGATACCTGTGTCTTTTGACGGCAAGTTACGAGGACATTCTTTTGTTCTCTAATGAAGCTTTTGGTGAACAAAGTTGGTTTTCAAAGTCCCTTTGTTGGCGTTCCCGCCGCAGAAAATTATATTTATTCCCTTTGGCAGTCACTTTTACCCATCTCATTTAGAAAGCTTGGCTTCCTCTTGGACACATTTGGACATTGAAAGGCATATTGGAGTGATAGTTGTTATATTGTGCATCGATGGCACGTTAATCTGGGAATCTTTTGCTATGGGTAATGACTTGCTTAAACACCCTGTAGGAAGCTTGTTGCAAATAGCATCAGAAGTAATGTCATTATCTAAAATACATTGTTTATGTGCGTATCAATGGGAAAATATCTTTTGCTGTACATCCACAGCCTACGAGTTCAAAGTCTGCAACTTTACAGCTGATCCATTTACACAATATGCAATAAATTACAATGCTTCTTTATTTACAACCTAAAGTGAGGGACTGTTTTACAGCTCACAGTCTATAACCAGTCAGTTTACTGCAGCGCAGCAGGCAGAGTCATCTGGAAACAAACTCATCCTGTCTTTGTAGCTTTAAAGCAAACTTTGCCCCTCTAATTAATTTAAAAAGATAACATGCAGGCTTTTTGCTGCAGACTTTACTCACATTTAAAGGGAGTTTGAATGAACATATTTTTGGAACTTGACATTGGAAACAAATTTGCAATTTTTTCAGTTAGTAGCCTTGGGTACAGTCAATGCCAAATTAATTGCTGCTGCCCAGTGCGTCCTCGTGGTATTGATAAATGATCCATGGAGAACTGCTTGTTCTCTCCCCTCTTTTCACTCACTCACACTTGCACACACACACCTCTTACACACATACAAACACACACTGCTGTTGCTCTGGGAAAAGCAAAGCTTATCAACTAGCCGGCGCTTGCACACTTCTGCACACGCCTGTGTGTACGCACAGACCTCTCTGTCTCTATCTATAAACCCCACAAAATCATTCCACACCAATTCAAGTGGGTATGTATAGGTTTGGCCAGGATTCCCATCTCCTGTTCTGTGATTAAAGGACCAAACTAATCAGCTCTGTCTCGTTGGGAACCTGTATGGAGCTGGGAGAGACCTCAGAAGCCATTAAATTGCAAATCTGTAATAATTTGCTGAAGGCTTTCTGTCCAGATCATTCCCTGGGCTGATTTGTGCATTGAGGTAACGCTCTGAATGGCCAAGCACAATTCCAGCTGAGCCCACCGGCTAGTCAGCCAAGTTAGTCTTCTAGAGCACACACTTTGGTTACACACAGGCTGTATTTGGTTTAGAGGACAACAGTAGAAACATATGCTGTGCCTTTAATTTGACTATCTGTTATTAAACTATTTAGATAGACTCAATAGTAATCCACTACACACAAGCATCTGACTGCAACAGAAAGGATTTACTGCTTGAGACAGACAGAGACCTTGAGTCGAACCAGAGTCATAGACGGACAGCTATCTGCTGCTTCTGTCATGGACACTGATGGAAACACAGTAACAGTGTACTCACACTTTCATAATTCAATACTGTGCAAAAAACTCCAGCCTCCTCCCAAAACAAAAGTCACAGAGAAATAAAAGGAAAGTAAAAGTCTTTGGGAGCTTATCAGATCTCTAAACTGTACTTCTATGAAACAGCACAATGAATCTTGAAAAAATCTGCTCTCTTAAAAAAAAAAAGATTTATATGATCTTTTTTTTTTTATCAAGACTTTGGAGCAGCAGGTGGTAAAGCTATAAATGTAACTGTACTTATAAGCAGCAAAAACAATATTTTGCAACTTAAATTTCTCTTGCAGACATTTAACACACACTAATGTACCAAATAACCCATACTGAAATGTATGCAGAAAGTGGTGCTTAAATACACGAAAACTAGGCCAAGACGGCAAGTGCAAAGTAAAAATAGTCCCATTAACATGTTGTCAGGGATCATTTTAATGTGGCGGCTTTGCTTGTTTACCCCCGGGTTGGCTGAGAGCTGCAGGGGTCTAATTCTGCTCCCATCTCAGGAAGGTCATTCTCCCTTCTCAGCCATGATGACCACAGAGTAGTGCTTAAATCTGGCAAAACGGAGCCTATAAATTACAGCAGAGGACAGAGGGGTCAAAGCCTGGCATGGAACTGGGCCAGGAGCTATCAATCTGCCGGGGCCAGCCAGGGCGACATCTGTCTCTGGGACTCCCTCACTCTTTCTACTTCTCTCTCTGTCTACTCCCTCTCTTGCTTTTCAGCCTCTTCCGTCTTCTTTTACGTTCAATTTGCTTGCTCTGTTCCTGTCATTGAACCATCCCTCCGTGCCCCCATTTTTAGTCGGCACCTCTCTTTACAGTCTCAGCTCTCTTTCTTGTATGTCTCTCAGCCTCTTGTTATTCTTTGTCTGTTTGTGTGTGTGTCCCCTCCCCGGAAGTCTCTTCCACGGATCTCCCTTGCCTCTTTTCACGCATTCTCTTACATCATCCCCGTTTCGACATCTCTCTAATTCTCCTTCCCTCCCCCCCAACCTTCACCACCTCTCTCTCTTTCTTTCTGTCTTGTCGTTTTACGCACTCTTGCACCATCTCCCTCCACAGCGATATGTTTTGGTCTATCTACTCTCCAACCAGCAGGATAGGATAAAGCCTTGATGTGCTTTCCCTCAAAGTGACGCCAATATGATTTGAATGGTAATATCTGATAGCAGAGGCAGTGATCTGCACAGTTTCTGGGAATGAAAATGGAAAAATATGGACCCCTTGGGTGTCTAAAAACAGTTACAAAGTGTGAAATACAAAGCAGATCATCTGCTTCATGTCATAATGGGGCATGCCAACACAATACATTTCTTCAATGGAACTATAACAAAGATTTTTAAAACTGTAGCAAACTTAAAATTAAAATTTAGACTACTAAATTCAATTTTGTCAAGCCAAGTGGACAACAAGCATCGTTTCTTGGTTGGTGCTCATGCTAGTTTCAGCGGAACATTGAGCGTTACATTTTGTTCCCAAACCCTCGAAAACTTCTGCATGACTTATTAATCCTCCTCCATTTTCTGAATCAAACTCTCCCTTGAATAATTGAAAGAGATCTTTGAAAAGCCCTAACCTCCCTTCCCACCTTCCTTTTACAAGTCAACGTGGTGCATTTTTAATTGGAGGACATGAAATAGGCATGAAGGGAGATGAGGAAGAAAGTGAATTGAATCAGGGACACCCAAACCTGGCAGTCATGGCACGGCATGGGAGATTGTATGCATACATACAGAGAAGGATAAATATGTGTCTGGCCTGACAAGTCACACATGCTCACACACAGTCTTTGACGTTGCTTTCTGTCCGGGACAAATAGTACACGGCTCATGTAATCCCTGCTTTGGAGAAAACCCAGCAGGCAGACCCAGATACGCCACTTCCAGTTATGTTGAGCAATTTGGTTAAGAATAAACATCAATTCAACTTTCTATGAACCACAAATCTCCAAAGGCGAGTGACTTGTTCAGTGTATGTGAGCCGACTGTACAGGCAAAAGAAGGGTAATTTAAAGTACATGTAGTTGGAGAATGAGGGATTATTACAGCATTTGTTCGCCAGGTAACAACAATGATTTACATTTTCTAAATTTCAGAACATAACAGGACCTTGGGAGAGGGAATAAAAAGACTATTTTTTAAATGTATTTTGTATGATTTCTTATTTGAACCACTAAATACATCAATATTTTAGAGTCATTTGATATGCATTAATTAGCCCCAGTTAGCCTTGATTCTGTGTTTCAACTTGCTGCTGTGTCATGCTGCCATATCCATGTGGAAAGCATCCGAAGAGGAGACCTGCAGTTGAACTCATTTTCACATTGAGTCATGGTTGGGACTAAAAAATGCAATTAACAATGAAAAAGTTACTGTGAAGTAAAACTGTAGCTAGTGGTGGGGCTGATATATTGCACATAGCACTTTACATTAACATCCCACATCTACACTCGCACTTACAGCATATGTAAATATATATTTAAAAAAAACCATATGCACATAGGGAGATGTACACACCAGAAATAACATTAGAGTGCAGACACACGTGTACAAACACACATTTACTGTACATATACAGATATTAGTCATGGATATTATAATATTCTCTACCTGGTTGTGTAAAGCTCAATAAAACCAGCAGCTCTAATCCTACAGGCAGGAAGCACACGTTTTGTAAGTTCACACACAGAGATTCATAATCTCTCGACATGTGGACAAAGGAAACAGTGTTTAAGCCTTTTACACTGAACAAATACATACAGAGCATAGTGTCTGTGTAATTGCATTGCACAGATAAAAATGGTGCAGGGAATTGTAAAAGTGAGGTATGAAAGTAGTTGACAAACAAAAGGACAGAGAGCACATGCAGTTCATTGCAATGTGCTGTAACAGGTTATATAAAGGAAGCAGCATTAAGAAAACCACGTAAATAAATTTCATCCTTTTCCTACATATTTAAAAACAGTGTATTAAAAAAAGGTTTATTTAAAAAAGCAGGGCACTTCCCCACAGAAAGCTCTATTATTAGCTCTGAAATCATCAAGAGAAAAAGAAAGTGACACTCCAACACAGCATGACAGACAATGCAATGTTTCCAAAGTTATGCAGTCCCCATCTCCAGAACTGGACACTGGTGGTTAAATCAACGAGGATAAGGAGGGGGTCTGAAAAGTGATATTAAGAGGAGCTAAAATAAAATAAAATCAAGAAGCCTAATTTTAAATGTAAAACAAAGCACAACAATACTTGGCTGATGCAAGAGCCAGTAAAAGAGAACATATTTACCTCACCAAGTAGTGTGTGTTAAGAAAGCCTTTTTCTCCCGATCATTTGAAAGGCTGGTACATCGGGACAATGAACATGGCCAAAGGGCAGCCAGGGCAAGCTTGTTTTGCCTCTCTTTAAGTTAAATGTTGATGACTGTCAAAACTCACCATTTAGTTTAGTGTACATGTACTTTTTAAAAATAAAGTTTACTGTTGTAGGAATTGTCTGAAAAATGTTGGATGGCCATGGTCACCAAGTAAATCATTATATTAAAGTCAGATGCCTACAGTTGATAATACAAAAAAATAAAATGTGAATTGAGTTTCTGTCTGTCTGTCCGTCCGTCCGTCCGTCCTTCCGTCCGTCCGTCTATAATTGTTGACATCAGCAGCCTCTTTGACCTGGTGTGATGGCCACAAATCTTCACGGTTGCTGTTGCTTCTCCACAGGTCAGCACTACAGCCCACAGTGAGCCATGACATACCATTAACTAAACACTAACAGACTGAACGATGCTGACAAAGCAGTATTACAGTACAAAATGAAATACCAAATGAATTCTCCATCAATGCCAATGTTCATGCTCTAATTCTTTAAAATTTTTATGGATAGAATGGATTGCAAATTTTGTTCAAGATTCATACGTTGAAGACATATTTACTTTTGCATATTTTTGAAAAAAATATCAGCTTGTTTCATTCATTCTTTAAGTAGTTGTATGAGATGAACATGAAGGTCCAGCCATCCCTTCACATTACCTCTCTCTGTCTATATGTAAAGGTCAGTCGTTTTAATGAGAACAACGCTGAGGTCAGAGAAGCCAGAGGGCCCCGCCTCCATGACAGGCCCCATGACTCCAAACCTGCAGTTAGCATGCTAATCCCTGCAGGATCTCCACGAGCACTTACTCCTTTGGCTCGGTGCGGTCATCTCTCACTGTGACTAACTGGCTCCCTGCTTGGCCATCAGCCGTCCCCTCTCTGACAGTCCCTTCCAATAATAATGGACAACAGAGGCAGCACCGCCTTGACAACGGCTCTCTTGACAAATTAGACTCACTGTACTCCCTTTTTCTGGCTCCTCCTCTTGTTTCCCTCTTGTTGCTTGGCAGTTCTGGCCTCTGCCAGGGCAGGAAGTGGTGCCAGTCGCGTCAGGTGGGGTGGGGTTCTGGAGTTCGAGGGTACTTTGATAAGATGCAACCTCCTTTGAGACACGTGTTGCCTGTCTCCCTGACAAAACAATCCAATTTGATGGTGATACGCCTTCATAGAAATGAGACACAATGTGGGGTCTGAGCGTGCATTTGGAACTGAGCTGAGTGGAGGATTCTGGGCCGGGGAGGAGAAAGGAGGTACATAAACATAAAATCGCACTCATTCAGAGATACACACACACATACACACTCATCACAAACCAAACGCTAGAGGAGGAGAGAGGACGATCCCACAGAGAGGATGATGCAACGAGAGTGAAATTTTTCGGCTGAAACACATGCTGCATTAACGCAAACCTGCAGGACACACACACACACACACACACACACACACACACACACACACACACTTCTTTCTCTCTTTGTTCATATTCCAATGGTACTCCTCTAATAGCGACCTGTAACACCTAACTGTCTGCAATAAAAACCAGCATGGTTCTTTTGTGTTGCTGGCATCATGGCTTCCCAGCCTCACCAAAAACGTTGAGCCTGATGATCTGTTCTGATCCTGTTCCCCCGACAAGTTCAGTTAAAAGGGCTGACGTATCAAAACCATAAGTCGTCAAAGGTAAAACATTACTCCCTTTGTGAGTAGCAAGTAGATAAAAAAAAACTACATATCCCCACTTGCTTGATTTCCATAATATATAAAGGTTATAATATAGACATTTTCCATTTTATTTTATTGAATTGTTTATGGTATAATCATTATCATAAAAGTTTTGCTAACACAGCGAGTTAGTGATGCAGATATAGTAAATACGCCCTGTGATATTTGTTTTTTGAAATTGAAAAAACTATTTGGACCATATTGAAATGTAGTTAAACAGCTGCATAAACATTCAGCATCCCTCTGGATCTGCAACTACTTTAACTGTCTTTCTTAGTGTGAACTTCTGCTAACATATTTATTTTGGCCAAGGACAAAAAGATTAGTCATACTAGATCAATACCAAACAAACAACAGCTGTAAATCAAACTTACACCTGCATTTGCATTTCTCCAGAACCCCCCCCCCCCCCCCCCCCCCCCCCCAAATATGTGGACGATAAAGGTTTGGCCTAGAACACGATACCACCTGAATATGTGACAGCGGTGAACAATAGGTAAAACCTTCAGTAATTAAATGTCCTTCCCCCATATCATCATGGTTCAATTGGCCTGGTGATTATTGCATGAAAATTGGGCAGATGAATAGGCCAAGCCACCCTATCTACACCTGCTTTTCTTGAATAGACCCCCACCTCCCATGCTGCATTGGCAGAGGGAAGGGAAAGAGAAAGAGGGCTGGCTCTTTGTGCTAGCTGTGCCTCTCACCGTCAGTGCTCGGTAGCAGCAGCAGAAGCACCAGCAGCAGCCGGTGACCATTATAAATGGCCTCTATTAGCATGGCCCGGTCGCAGAGGGGAGAGAAATAAAATCATTGGGAGAATGTAGGCCTGCACTGGTGTCCGCACACCCGCTACCAGCCTCTGCAGACCTCCGTCCCCTCCTCCTCCACACTCCCTTCTACCCCTCCATTCCAAGGGGACAGAATCCTAAAGACTAGATTACGAGTGATACATGGAGTCATTATGGGGAGGGTTATGGCAATAGTATCGCATTCATGGCTGACAATGGCTATAATAGGGGTCTCTTTCTTTAGAGGTAGCATTATCATAGCAAAGGCTGCTTTTTTTGCCTTGTTGATGGCCTTTTATTACCTGCAGACAAAGCTTTTTATTATCCATCCTTACTTCTTTATAAAAGTGCCATGTCTCTTTTACTTTGAAATGAAACAAACACGGGAGTATCCTCAGATGAGGTGTTACATTGTTAGTGATGACAGTTACCAAGAATTTGCTATTTGACAAGCTGAATTAGGACGAAATTGTTAAGGCAAAACCGCAGGTGATCAGCTACAATCTTTTATTCAAGCTGAGACTTTGTATTACCACAGCCATTATCCAACATGAGGCACTGTCACAGAAGAGGCAACGTGTCAGCGCAGGTACATGAAGTGAAGACAAAAGGGGGAAGAAGGAAAGCAAGTCAAAACGTGTATCAAGCTGAGTGAAAGAAGGAGAAGAAAAAAGATAGAAGAAAGGAAAACGAAGAGGGGTTCGCTGGTGGGCAGTTCCACAGACTTTTCTTTGATGGAGTATTTCACACCTTAAAGGGTCATTATGCCCTCGGTTTGGCTCTTTCTACTCCATGGCAGGAGTCTAAAAAATGCATACAGCATGAAGCAGCAGAGGTTAAAAGGACCCATGGAAGAGTAGTTTGTACAAAATGTAAATTATGGTTTAAATCAGCAAAATAAGACAGTTGAATTTTAGTCTTATTTTAGTTATTGGTTGGCACAGTGAGCCATGAATGGCAAGGTCTGTCACTATGTCTGTTATTAGTTGACCATGATACCTTTACTGCTATTATACTCAGATCATCTGAGGAATCCCGAGGAAGGTGTTAGGGATCTGTGGAGGGAACGCAGCTTCCAGCAGCTTGCTGGGAGCCAGTGAGCCGGGGAGTAGCAAGTGCCTCTAGCTAGTTAAAATATGAGCTCAGCAGGGGCTCACTAATGAAAGCGGGGGCCCGGCCCAGGGAGCAGGGCCGTATATCGCGTTGAGGAGACAGTTCTTAGAATCAGCTGGCGAGCCGGCCCTTTTTTGTTCTGGGGCCACTGGTGATTAACTGTCCAACAGGGAGTCGCTACTACAGCTGGGCTATTAATAAAAGATACCCCCTCCCCTTCCTCTTTTCTCTATACCCTTCTCCACCTCTTTGGTTTCCCACATGCCTGCAGACAGTCTCCGCCCTCTGGAATTATTTGTATATCATAATCATTTACTGACACATGGCGCATGTCACACATTGTTTACAACAAAAAGAGGGGGCCTTTCAAAAAGCAAAGGCTCATTCATAATGTGCTCTGCTCCCCTGGGAGATGTCCTGCAGGTATAGCAGATCAATTAGTGATCTCTCATTACAGTGTGATTTACTGAGAATGACCCTTTCCTGGAGAAGAGAATAAAATAAAAAATGTGCACCAAAAAATACAAGGATGGTTGTTATGGCCATGTGCCATTTTAAAACCAAAAGCATTGAAGAACTCAATGAAATAGTCATTGTAAGTAAAACTACATATTGTAAAAAAAGATGCATACTTTTTGTTTTAAACTACACACAGCTAAAAAGTAAATAAACAGTTAAAATAATGATTAATCAAGTTAGGTTTTTAATTTTGCTTTTAGTAACCATCTTAAGATGGCTATCTTACATTAACACGAAAACGTAAAAAGCTAATAAGCTGGGGGGGAAAAAAGAAGAAAAAAAAGAAAAACACTATAGTGCAGGCCCACGCCTCCTGTGTTGTACACGTGCATACACACGTGCACGCGTATACGCCCCTCTCGGCACGACTCCCCCCCCCCCCCCAAAAAAAAGGAAAAAGCGCACACACGAACTCACGCGCGCACATACAAACAGTGAGAGAGTTACGGCAACAGACTGGACAATGCTGTGGGCAATCAAACTCAGTCTCCCTGCTATTGCAACGTGAAACGTGAGGTTAATGGCCTGGATTTAGCACTGTGGTGAATGAAAGCACGTTTACAACCGCCGCCCGGACTATGCGTGTTTGAGTGTGTGTGTGTGTGTGTGTGTGTGTGTGTGTGTGTGTGTGTGTGTGTGTGTGTGTGTGTGTGTGTGAGCACTCCCATCTCACACTGCCCAGTAGGAACATTGCTCGTCCTAATATCACCCTACATAAAATCCTGCCGTCGTGACTCCCGATTCGTGACACTCTCATGCTTGGATTTATCAGCCCAAGAAGGTAGAAAATCGAGATGCTTAGAAATGGAGAAGCACTGACAAGTCTATAAATAATGATAATTCGTTTGCTTTTCTTTTCTTTTTTTTAACACAAATCCTGAAAAGTATATGCATAAAGTCAATGCTTACAAAAAAATGCACGATTAGTTAAAGAATCGCGCAGTTTTACGCACAAAATCTTGCATAATTTCGGGTCCTGGCTCTCAGCTATGCGTGATAGATTTAATAATGAGAAACACAAATAGTTGTCTCAGTGAATTTGGGCATGACCTACCTTTGTGCATGCCTGTGAAGCGGTCCTTCAGCACAGTGAGCTCGTAGATCTTGCCGAACTCCTCGAAGAGTGGCCGGAGGTCCTTCTCATCCAGGTTGCGGGGGATCTGACCAATGAAGAGTTTTATAGCATCGTGGTCCTTCATGGGGATGGTGGCCGGGCAGCCCACCGGGCTGTGGCTGTGGCTTAATCCGTTCACGAGCCCGTTCGTGCTGGCGGAGACCACCCCGACACCGTGCACCGTGCCGTCCACCTGCCCATTGGTTAAAGTTGCCATCTTCAGACCGGCCGCTGAGTTGGGATGGGTAGGACAGCAGCTATAGATGGCGATGTTGGAAATTCGTTTTACGTTGAATTTTTTTTTTTTTAAAAAGCTGGTGGAAGTCTTGGTCAAAATTTGGCTCCGAGACCGCGCTATACCAGAGCTGATTCCGCTGCCGTCTTATCAAAGCCAATATTTACACTGATGTGAAAACACATGTAGCATTTGGCGAAGACGCATATCAAAAGCGCGCGATGCCGTTGGTCCCAGTTGAGGCTTTGATTCCTTATATTTATGTCCTACCCAATAACTCGTTCATTGATTTTATAAAAGAGAGACGAAGAGAAGGAGAGAAGGGGGAGGGAGAGAGAAGAGAGAGAGAGAGAGGGGGAGAGAAAGAGAGACCAAGAGCGTTCACTGTCTATTTACACCCACGTTCCCTCGTCCCAGCTTCTTGGCACCCTTTTATTTTTTTGCATTGAGGAGTCGGTATGGGTGTCTTCTCGGTTTAAACGGACAGGGCCGGTTCAATCCCTGCCAGAGCAGTGGGGAGGTTTGGATACACGGGCGCTGTAAGAAAATACGCATATGTCAAACCAAGAGTTCTCTGCCCCCCTCTTTTCTTACGTGACGAGAGAGTGGTACATTCCAGCGGAGGGAGAGGGTCTATAAATAGAGAAATATAGAGAATACGCTCCTTTGTGCGCCTACTCAGAGCAAATGTCTACACGTATACGACATGAAGTATTTATTTATTCCTTGCTGACATATGCGCTATCATTATTTAGTGTAATAATGTAGATGTGATTTATAATCTGTTTATCCCTTACTTGTTTTGATTCACGACAATTTTGCATCGACTACGGTTGGACTGTGATTGACAAGCTGGCTGTCGTTCTTATGAGGTGTCATTTGTGCTTAAAACACATTTCATGTACTCTATCAGGTTTCCTCACGGTGGATGTCAGCGTCAACACTTGCAGTGAGTCGCTGTATCATGGCTTCAGCACCGCGGACAGCTCCGTGGTGCTGAATCGCTCCCAAAGGTGTAACTAAACACATGGAGAATATGTATCTGACGGTTCCGATCGCTCATTGTTTTGAAGAATAAACACAATTTTGATCTTTTTTTTTTTATTTTTTATTTTTTTAACTTATGACACGGTTTATTATTATTAGCTCCACCGCCTTTCCCAAAGTCCATTGGATCGGATGGATAGATTTCCAGAAAGGGGAAGTCTGTGAGCACCGCCGAGTGGCGTAGAGAGGGGGCACATCGAAGGGGGGGGGGGGGGGGGGGGTTAAAAAAATCTCACAAGAGTTGGATGAATTGATAAGATACATATAAATCACAACACAGGGATGTCTGCAACTCTTTGGTTTCCATCAGGGAATAAGCAGATAGAACAAAGAAAAAATCCAATAATAACAAACAAAATGCACAAAAAACTAAAAAGGTTTAGAATGTAGGAAAGATCCCATATTTTTCAGTTCCTTAAAAAAAACCGTTCAGAACTTTCTCTGGAACTGTAGGTGTCAAATAATCTGTTTTAATGACATTTAAAACAGGATTTTCAAAATCCAGCCTTTCATTTATTAAAATCTTAATGTGAACGAGGGAGCTGAGTGTTGATATTAAATTCAGAGTGGAGGGTACATAACAGAAAGTGAAAGAGCATTCTTCATTAATTGTGTAAAGAAAAGAAAGTAATTACTGCTTTCTAGACTTCAACATATTGCATTTTTGCTCCAGGACAGATTTATCTAAATTATTTGACCGTATAGAGTTTGTTTTGCTCCTCATATAAAATATTTTAAGGCTCCACTTTTAGCAACCTCGAAATGAGTTGAACGACAGCAGATTTGAACATTTCTTGCGAGAACGGGCAATGTCTATGATGAAAGCGGCGTCTTTTGGTTATGAGATCAGATAATTACACTGAGCACAGGCATGACATCCCCCAATTAAGACCATGGGCTTCTCAGTTTATCCACTTGGGAATAACTTCATGTTGTTTAACTCTATCCCCAATGGACAACTATTATACCAGAGGTCATGGCGCTGAGTAAATGAGAGAGGGCTGATTTTCCTATTCAAATCCACTCTTCTAAAGGCCTTTTAAATACTCAGCTGAGCAGCCTGTTCAAAATGAATCAGAGACAGGGGGTTATGATTATGTAATTATTTAGAAGACATTAAAGCACATCTTACCTTCCATAGTCTATCATCCTGTGATTATATTACAGAATGGTATACAGGCAAGTTAATAACATATGATGACTCGATATGCTTCTTTATAGATCCACAGTCACACAATATACAGTATATGTCTTCATCACCAATGCTCAGTGTTTGGCCTTTGCTAAAAGTAGTTGCTATAATGAAAGCAATAAAGCTCCACAATATAACAATATTTTATATTCATATCAGACCAAAGGGTGAACTGTTGGGTAAACAGGCCAAAAGGCATCCAATCATTCCCAAATGATAAGCAAAATGAGCTGCTAGTGTTTTCCAGTTCTGCTTGAGTGTCTGCAGCCTCAAGGCCTCATACTATAGCCACATCCTGAACTCATAATGTTGACCTATTTGTTTTCATTTTTGGCTATGAGGTATCCCCCCCCCCTCCGCCCAGACATTAGCCAACCATTAAATAACAAAAGCGACACACTCTGCACCTCTCTCACCTCTTTCTGCTCTTCCGCCAGCTAAATGGCCCGGTAATGTCATCCCGTTCTCACGGCATGACCGGGCCCCAGCGGGGTGTTGGGGGTTGGTGGTGGTGGGGACTTGGCTTTCTTTGGCGTGACACTGTGCTCTGCTCTACAAGCTTCGCCCCCCGGGGCCACACTCCATTCACCACGACAGCCTCGCCTGTGCTCACGCCTGACTTACCTCCAGCAATATTTTTTAATACAAGGGTGAAATGGGAGGACACAAATCATCGTAATTATGTTCAGTGGGTACTGCCGTGATGATTATGTAAGGTATGACTCCACGATGGTTCCCTCACGGTCTGTCTCGTCACACAGTCTACCTGAGAGCCACACAGAAGAGTTTCACAGTCGCCCGAAGTGACTGAGCCCATTGAACTGATGAGAATAATACGCAATTAACGAGCAAGACGTGTAACTGTGTGTCTTTGCGCTCCCCAAACGGCACTTATATCAATCCGTTTGGGTATACTCAAATATGACTCTGCAGCTTCTGCAATCATTTGTGCCAACTGCACAGGCACACTGAGAGCAATTCAAATACTCACAAACATTATCAATTTCTTTCTGTTATACTAAGCTCGGCAGCCCCCCCCCCCCCCCTCTACAAAACAATTGGCTATTATCTAACTTTAAAAGATAAAAAAATATATTTGCAGCCTATCAATGACTAGCCCGCAGTCATAGGTACTGAAAAGAGAGGGTTTTGACAGATGTGCCTCTGTCCATGGTGCTGAAACCAATGCCAGGCAATGCAACCACACACATACGCCTCTGTCCATGGTGCTGAATTTGATATCGGGCAAAACTGACAAGTGTTGCTCTTTTATAGGGCAAGATGTCTCCCTAAATTCTCAATAACACTTACGATAAAAAAAAAGCGGCATGAACAAGGCATAGATGGCCATATGTGAACTCCTTCACTCCATCCCCCCACCCCAAAGAAACCTTTTCAATCACATAGCAGAAGAGAGCCTATTTTGCCCTTGGAATATTGCTCCCCTTTTCTCGTCATGCCTCCAATTTTCAGTTTCAGCTCTGTAAACGGTTGCAGCAAGGCAAATAAATGAAAAGGGAAATGAAATTCTGGGTAGCCAAGTTACACAAATAGATTGATAATCTGCATGAGGCACAATAAAGAGCGCGGGCGTTTTCAATATTACCTATTCTGCATAGTAATGTCTTTTCTCACCTCTCCTTCATGTGGGACAGAGTTCTAAATCTCCCATAGCCTTGGGACACCCGGGCTGTACATCACCTCCCAGTAATTTAGGAGGAAGAGCGCACAGGAATAAGGAAACGGCAGGGGCTTGACTAAATGCTTGAAAAGTTTAGAGGGACAAGAAGGGCAGGAAGGTCCCCTTTTACTTGATTACCATTAATTTGTTGGAGATTGGAAAAGATGTGCCTTGACTAAAATCTGTGCGGGCATTTAAAATGTGTGCATGCTGTAAGAAATCTGTGTAGTATGCAGATTTTTCGTCATGAGGATTTTCCTATTCAATGCGTGCAAAGATTATCCTCTAGTTTACACACTATATAATTTGTTTATTAAGGCATTAATACGGAAGGACACACAAATATGCAGGAGCCCATACAAACAGCTGGTAATTGGAAGATTTTCCTGAGGAAAATGTTTTTTATCGGGTCATGTGTGGTTTGAACAGTCTTCCAGTGGCGGTTTGTTGACACTGGGATGAGAGGAAGCATATTATCTGCCCTTGGGCAAAAACAAACAAATACAAAAATGCATTCAATAAGGCATTAGAGCCATTACAGTGATTGGCAAAACACTCTTCCAAAAGATTTATGGACCAAAGATGTGTTACAGCCTTAACTTAATTTAACACACATGTGATCATACAGTATGAAATGGAGCACTAGATACAAATTATTAGGCATGGATTGAAGTATTGCCACACACATTCATAACATATTCCAAATATGCAAATCATCATATTCCAGTAAACAGAGGCTATGAAAATCACTATCAGGAATCATAGAACATTTAACTGATGCTGCAGTGCAACTCAGAACAGGAATGCATTTTTTTTACTTAAACAATTGGTCAGAAATTGAGTCAAAATATGCTGAAGAAAAGCCTTAATAATCAGAACAATAATGACAAGATGCTCTGGAGGTTTACATTTGTTTATCTGATTCAGTGGAGCAGTGAGGTGTGTCTGTCTCTCACCCCTGTGGTTATACCTGGGCCGCATTGGAAAGAAATTAGTGCTGTGACATTTGACATGGGTGGGCGTCCCTGCTTCTGCGCCGGCTGCACGGATCAGCCAAGTTGACAGCTCCTCTCCCCTGACTGACTCGCTGCCTGGAAAACACAAGCCCCTTGACAAACATCAGATTCTTGACAACATCACACATACACTCACATGTAAATACAGCTTTAGGCACAGAGCTGATGCTCCAACACACATCCTTGAATGCCTAGGAACATGACAGAGAATTAACCTAATTCTGCTGCAGCTCCTTTGTGGCCATAAAAGCTTATTGTTATGTCCCATTTTATACGTCATCTGGTCAATCATTCAAGACGGAACATGTCTTCAAAGTCTGTCTGCTCTCTGACTCACGCAGCTCCAAAATCCTATTTCCCATACAACAGATCAATTCCACAGAGAGGTCATGAGGTGAGCTAAACTCTGACCCTCGGCTTTGTTGCACACACTGATGATACTCCAAGGGCTTGACCTGGTTGTCAGGGTGATGTGACACCTCCATTCCAGATAGGCAGCCATTTTGGGGCCACAGTTTCCAACTCCACTGTGTCATTAATTGCTCTGGGGGAGGAATGTGGGAGTCACAGGGGACTGAGATAACACCTGGTTCTCTGGTATCCCCCTGGGCAAAAAATGTCTCGAGTCAGGATGAGGTTTAGCGTCCGTGTCATCACGTGTGTGTGGAAGTGTGTGAACACTGTGTGCAGGGAGTCATTCATGCGTATGTGCATATTATATATTTTTAGATCACTGTTATTCACAAGTAATGGATGCCAAACGAATGAAAGAAAAAAAACAAATGCAAAAGCAAATAAGAGCCTGTCTCTGTTCAGGTGACTCAAAAATCCCACTGGCCTTGTCAAGCTGAGGTTTGATCCACACCAAGACTGTCCTTCCAAACACACACGTGCACGCGCGCACACACACACACACACACACACACACACACACACACACACACACGCACACACACACACACACACACAGTTGCATATAGTTGTATAAGTTGTATGCCGTAGGCAGGTGGCTTCTCTTTAACTCATTTCCACATTTTCACATAGCAGGATATTAACCGATTACAAATATATTTTTGTACCATAACTAATCACATGAGCAGCCATCTGTGGAGACTGTTGACTTTCACATGTGCATAAATAGATGGATCATGTGTTATTGAAGCTACAAGGCTCCTATCAGATAACAAAGTCACAAAGTTTATTGTTGATTATTTCCTTTGCAGTTTTAGGAAGCTGTATGCTTATTGCTGTTTGTGAGTGAAAACCAGGTACTGTACGTATATAAAGTAACTGGTTAGTAAGTGTTTTTATAACATGAAAACCTCACAACACAGACTAATGATGGGGACAGATTCATAAACACTGCTGATAAGTTTGAATTGCCAAAAATACTCAATATTAGTATGGACATACCAAAGCATTATAGCATGTTTGACACTATACATTATATTCATATATGGCTTTAATTTATTCTATTGCTTTAAATCTTTTTCACTGATTTGATCTGATTTTTATTTTTACAGTCTATGATTTTAACACCTTTATCACATTCTGCTGCTTTTACCTTTTTATTTGACTCCCGTTATCTGTTTTTGTTTGCCTTTTCTCTCTTTTTATCATTTCTGTCTCTTTTGATTGCTCATATCGACTTACTTCTTGCGCCTCTTTTTTTCACTTCATGTTGCTAAATTCTTATGTTGCTTGACTTCTCATGATGTTTGGGTGTTCTTGTTTTCTGTTTTGCCATTGCTGTTGTGGCTATTTATGTATTGTTTTGGGGGGGTTTTGTGCTTCTTTGGCTTTAACTGTAAGCAAATACACCAGATGGCATGCATAGACATTTCGTACAAAGTACTTGCTCAAGGATATTGAGCACCCTGCAGTGTTTTTGGGAACTCTAGTTTCCTCTGGTGTCATCCAATTAAAGAGGACTGAACTTTAGGATTACAACTGTAAAGTGGATGAATGATGCATCCAGCCTTGTGTCATATGTACACTATGATTCACTCACAACTGCTGTGCTTTTAGAACCTCTTCAGTGCTAACTCCCTCCATAGAGCACCTTTAGCATGTGTTTTGTGATAAAACGCAGCTGAGAGTGAACCTCTGAATATCAATGAACTACAGGTTCTTTCAGGTCTACAGTCCCATACATTACATGATGATGGCAAGAAATGTCTTTTAATAGTTTTTTTTCTCATAGCTCTCTTCGCTTAGAAGGCTGTGAGACTTTAGTTTGGCTGAAGTTCTCCACAACAGCATCCCAGTAAGCAGTCTAATTATAGCTGCTAAGGGGGCGTGATAGCGAATATTGACGGTGCAGTTAAATCCCTGGCACAGAGCAGAGTCTGTGATTGCATTATAATAATTTGGCTTTTTGAGAGACAAAAGAGGCTGCACAGAAATATGTTTGAAGTCTTAGACAGAAAAACGACAACAAAAGAAATGATGGTGTAATTGAGGTGAGTGCTAGCAGAGTTTGCTGCGTGTGTGTCTTTCCGGGGGCCCCTGCGGTTTGCTCCTGAGTGATGTACAGTCTTATCGGCTCGAGAGAGGAAGTATGTGTTACATTTTTTGTCTGATAATGACAGATGAATGGAGACAGACGGACAAAAGGATGACAGAATGATGGAAGGGATTGCTTGATAAACAGGCAGGTGGAGGGAGAGATAGATAGATCAGTTTTACTGTACTGCAGTCAAGTTGGAATGTGCTTAGTTGTATGTCTTTCACGGTGTAGGAAGCATTGTCAGTGTGAAGTCTCTGTGAATAGAACACCAAGCCTGGATGAACACATTTGAGGTAATTGTTCAAACTCACAAACACACACATGCACACCTATGGGTGCTCACTCACTGTGTGCACTGCGCATGGTTGCACTTTAAGTTCAATTAGCATGAAAAATGCTTTTTGATGATATAGAAAACGTTAAATGGGAGACGCCTGAAAGGAAGTAAGCGGTTCCTCATACTGCCAGTGTGGGAGCCATTGTGAAGCATATATTACATGAACCTAGAGAACCGCTCTTTGTTGTGTTTTTTTGTACAAACATATTTATCTTGTTCAATTTGAAAGCGGTATGTTCTTGAACAAAAGTCCATACTTTGGCTTGAAAATAGTTCGGCTTTATATAGGTACTTTTGAGCACTTTTACTGTATATGAGGCTCTATGATGGACAGGTACAGGACACAGCAAGCAGCAAGTCTTCAGTGCTCAAATGCAGTAGTGTAGAGAAGTGGAGTTCCTGGAGTGTCCACCTGAGGCTATCTCCAAAACATCTTTGTAGAAAATATTTTATTAAAAAGAAATGTGGTTTGGTTTCTTTTGCTTATATTTCTATTCATGACACCAGTAGAGAAGATCAAACCTTACCCTTTTTTAATTGATCAATTCTAAAAGCCCAATTAGGGGCGTGGTCACTTAAAGTGATGAGGATATTTTCCGAAACATCCACATATCCAGTTCTGTCACTGAAAGTAACCACTCTGATATGTTTGTGTTAGAGGAGCTATATTCATTATTAAATCAGACTACAGTGCACACCTGCCATTCAGTGGGGCCCAGATTTGCAAACATGCAAAGTGAGCAAGAGTGATGAAACTGTGAATGAACATCACAAATGACTGTTTAAGAGTTACAGACTGGGGAAATAGGTCAGTCATCTCTTAGTTTTGCTAGTCTATTGATGAACTTTGAAATGCCCACGAACAGAGATTTGTCTCAAAATGTATGGTAGGAACGCTGAGCGGATATTTCCAGATACGGATAAAAGGTTGATTACACAATCCTGGAAGTTATCTTTTTTGGTCCAATTATGCATCGCAAATTTTTCTCTCTCCCTGTACCCTGTCTAACCTCCTTCCAGGAAACAGTCAGACAATGTAAATATCAAAAATTAAAACAAAACAGCAATCTCCCCTGCCTGACCCCGAATTTTAGTCTTGCATGCCCTTCTGCACTTTAACACCTTTCCCACTGTGTTCATATTGTTTTTTACTTACCCAGTGGACTCAGTGGGACAAATTAAACAGTATTTGTGTGAAAGGACGCATACCAAGTGTAGAAATCCATCAGCGAACGAGCCTGAACAAGGCTGCAGCATCTGCCCCCGGCTCCTGGCAGACACAAACATGAAGGGGGCTTCCTGGCAACAGCTTTGCTCAGGTAGGGAAAGGTCATTAATAATGAATACTAAATCAGCATCTGAAAAAGGTTACCGTTTTCAAACGCCACACTCTCTTCCTTGTACCTCTCCCGTAGCATTTATTATAGCCTTTTCACTTCCCCTTTCACTGTCACCTCTTTTGTCAGAGGAAATATGAGCTATGGCTTCGCTATGGTTCTGTAAGGGGGGCAGGAAGTTAGATGAGAGGGAAAAATGGTAGCATAGTGTGATTCATTCATACACGGATCAAGTGTGATGGCTCGGGGAGTGGTGCTGGGTTATTTGGTTTTCTGGGGGGCCCCTTTGGCATTGTGTGAGGTTTTTCATAAAATGTAATGCAGTCCTGAAGCAGAGGAAAGGTGTATATATATATATATATATATATATATATATATATATATATATATATATATATATATATATATATATATGAAGCTGCAATGGAGGAAATTCATAATGGAATTGATAAAAGGAAAATGACGGGAGTCTTCCTAAATATCTTCAGGAGGTGGATGTACATTATACAGTTTGTGTCTCCTTTTGATAGGGAAAATATGACACATTCTTGAGCTGGCAGTGGTGCATACACTTGGACCATATAAAGAACTTTCATGCACACACACACGCACATATTCATTACAGTGCACACAGAAGCAGATTCAGCACTGGCATTGTGCTGTCGGATAAAGCGAGTAGGAGAGAAGTAAGCAGTGTTACAAATAGACTTTGAGAAAGGCTTTTGAGCAGAAGGAAGGAGAGCCTTGAAGAGTGTGAGCCTTCAAAAAGGCAGACGGCAGCACATGAGCGCTCTCCCTCCTCCTCTTGTCTTCCTACTTGTACTCACGCTGCAGAGAGAACACAATATAAACCATGACACATTTTTTCCCAGTGTTCATAAATGCACCGCCTAATCTTCAAACACGTCACCCAGTTTTCAGTCAAAGTGCTCCACTCTTGCTCACAGCGTCCTATGATCCTCATGGAGGACTCCTGGAGGACACTGGGGTGTCATGCTGCGAGGCTGCGGCCACATATGTGTGTGCCACATGGCTCCCCTGAGGGAACCGTCTGATTGGATATGGGTGCTGGAGCTTGTCGCCTATCTGTGAACTCTCCCTTAATCTGGATATAGTAAGCCCATAGGGAAAAACACATCACAAGGGCTAAGTTCAGCGCTGCCTTCACTATCTCTCTCCCCAACTCAATCAAGCAGCTGACAAGAAAAAATGTATTACCATTACTGTGTTATAAAGTGTAGCTCTTAGTGTGACTCCACTGATGCCACATGCTCAAAGCACATTTTGTGTTTTGCACGAACAAAGTTTGATCAGCAAAAGCAGCTTACAGAGATAAAAAAAAAGCTAAATGTCTTCATTTGAACCAGGTTGTGCAACTAAAGAAAAGTTATTTATTATGTGTATTATGTGTAAACCGAACAGTATTGTGAGAGAAATATTGTTTTCGTTCTTTCTTTCTCTTCTTTTTATTTGGGACAGATGCAGTATTTATGTGGAACTGAATAGAAATACAGCTAACAGCTAATGCTAATTTCCAATGTCTGTCCCTGAAAAGGCCTTCAGTATATAATACACAACATATATGGTAAACATATATAGAGAACACATATGGAGAACATGTTTGCCAAAAGAGCTTATCTAAACACCTACATACATATACAGTGAATACAGTTATACACATACCTTCCACTCCCACCCCCTCCCTTCCCACTAGCACAGCAACTACACATGACTACATGATTGGTTGTTTTAAGAAATTATTTCAATTTCTTTTTAACATGTTGACAACTCTGGTAGTTTATCTTAACTTTGGCCGGAAGGGTTTTCCATAAGTTGGATCCTTTTATAGCAAGGGCTGTCTCGCTAAAGGAGGTACTTCGGTATGGCACTTTACAGTTTTCTGCTGTCGTATTTCTGGTTGAGGATCCAAGGGCCTTTAAGGGTTTCATCATATCACAGAGAACCAGAGGAGGCTGGCCATAAGCAATATGTTGAGTGCACAATTGTAGGGGTTTTGTCATAGATGAGATGTGAGAGATCATAGATCATAAATGTTTAAGCTGCATTAAATGTTGAGTCTCTGATGAGTCTAAGTGTGTACAGATCCTTTCATTGTTCTGATATATATGTTTGTCACATTTCAGACAGAACTCTATCAGTAGTAATATTTGTCCTCAGATACCTAAATAATTGACTGGTCATTGATTTTAGCACAGTTAAAGCTGGCCGTCTCTCTCTCTCTTTTTTTTTTTTTTTTTTACATTTAGCATCAGACAGTAGTTTTTAAGACAACATGCAATGGATTGTGTTGATAGTTGATCTAACTTGACATTGGCTGTTTGTCCAGAAGCATATATGACTGTGTCATCTTCATACATTTGGAGGCTGGCCACTTCACGTGACTCTGGAAGGTCATTGATACAGTATATAGACTAAAGAATATTGATCCTAGGATTGATCCCTGTGGGATTCATGTTTTAGATTTTTAAACGAGGATTTTACGTTATATATTTAAACATGAAACATTGTTGACTATATAACTTATATTACCCTGTGCATAATGACAGAATATGTGATATGGCCCAATTTATGAATTAACAATCTAAACCTCATTACTAAGGCATTGAATCATTACAAGTATAGGCTCTTAACTCAGGTAATCCTACTGTATATAAGATGTTTCAGGGCAACTTCATCCTTCTTAAATGCACATGCACAGCTCCCCAGAGGACAATCCAATCACTGTTGAAAAAAACTTCAAATTAAAAAAAAAGAAATAAAGACGGATAGTGTCGGAAATGTACACATCTGAGTCATATTTATTGTCTATGTGCATCTATGTGAATAGGAACTCCTGCACACAATGCCTAATGGACACAGGTGTGTCGGCCTGACTCTAGCTGGGTGACCTCTTTCTTTATGTTAGGACCTCGTGTCATGCAGAGGCAGAGACAACACTTCCCTGTGTGGATCGATCTCCTCAGCAGCGCAGCACTCCACTCCTCTGTCTCAAACACAAAGAGAAGACACCTGCCTTCAAGTGAAGCTCTGACACAAAGCCTGCAGGGAGCCGCATGTTTCTCAGGCGAGTTGTGGGATTGATGCTTCCCCTTTTGTACATTTATATCAAGCATAAAACAGAAGCATGGTTCATACAGACAGAGAAGGGAAAATTATGTTCAGTAGGCTTTGCTTTGTCTAAAAAAGGCTTCCTCTTAAAAAGCATTATCAAAATGATACAAATATGAATCCTGACTGTTGTCTGAATAAAACACTTTGTAGATATTCATAATGTTGCTTTTCATTTCAAGGTGGAAAAAAAACGTTTTAACAGGGAAACATGATGGCAATTTCACGCCAGTATTGATTTTAAATCAATGTTATTTTCTAAATGTGAAAGTTCTTCAACATATTGTGAAATATGTCTCTCCTCTCTTCTCCTAGCTTTTCTACAGCTTTCTGTGCACGCATGTAGACTTATTGGTGTACCTTGTACCAGCAAAGTATAGTCTTTGAGCTTTGGAACCTTTGGCTTTCTGTCTACGACCAAGTCAAACCTGTGCTGATATTCAGTTCAACAGCACCTCCTCTTTTGTTGTGAGATAAAATATGTTGCGGTATTTTTGCTGTGTGATGATAGAGTTAGCCACTGAGCCTCTGTGCCATTTTCTGTGATACCTTCACACTTTATTGTTACCATAATACAAAAGAATATTGGTGGATGATAATGACTAACATGAAGACTTTTTTTCCATAACCCACATCCCATTTATCTCTGTTTCATGGCATTTTTTAAACGTGCAGAAAGTATTCTATTAAACATTTTCAAATATTGTCAGAAACATTATAACTTGATGATACTTTGTCATTTTTCAACTTCCTTGTTAAACATGATTAATGGGGATCAACATTGGCATGGACATGATCAATTATTATTACATTTCCTTCAACCTTCAAATGAGCTGCTTCACTTTGATGGAGAACATACTCATTTTTACGTAGCAATATCCTCATGTTTACTATCACTTTTCATATGAAATAGGAATTATCAAAGCTAATATGTTAATCAACAAAACATCATTACCTGCATGATGAGATGTCATGATTAATAATAACATTAATCTGTATTATTATGTTAAATGAACCAAAACTAAAAAAGCAGGCATTACACATCACTATTTTGATTAAATAATTATATGAATCACCTCCAACAGAGAGGTAAATGCATTAAAGGGACAACAACTAAGACACAAGGGCTCAGAAAAGACAAACACACAAAAGCATTTTTAACCTCCTTCCTTCAGTTCAACTTTCTTGTTTTTAGAAACGAAACAGCAAAAAAACCCAAAACAAAACAATCAGCACAAGAGTACAAGTATTACAGAGTAAGAATACAAAAAAATGTGTGTAAAGGCGGAACAGGGACCACTGATAAAAATTGTACTACTTTGTACTTGTACTTTTCTGGTGTAAAGGAACGCTCCTTGTTGTTGACTGTTTGTTGGACTTTCAGATCATTCTGGGCCCTTTAGGGGAACCATTACACATGGTGATAACTTCAACAAAACTTTAAGAGACACATTATTTTTGGACCAACTTCAACCCTCCTTAAACGTCACGATTAAGTCCTCAAACAAATATTTTCTTTTAACATGTGACTATATGGAAACAATCTGTTTATGGTACTGGCAGATGGCTTTTTTACCAATCACCCTGGATCTTGTCAAGGTTTTTGCCTCTAAAAGAAAGTGACTTGCCAATGTTGTCAAGTGCTCGTTGGTTTAGTGTATGAGTATGAGTATGAGTATGGTCCATTTAGACCAGCTTAATGTCTCATATATACTTTTATCGTGATTCAATGTCTAATAAAACACATTTGGACTGATTTACATAATCTTTATACAATTCCTGAATGATTTTAAAACACATGGACATTTGAACCATTGTACTTTTAAGACAAAGAGGACATTGTAGGAATATACGGCTACACACAAAGAGGGGGACAATGTGAATACATGTAGGTTTGATAATGATGCTGTTCTCTTATAATGATGGTGTTCTGTGTGTAGAAATGGTATTGTACAGGTTCTAAATGTCCATCAAATTAAGATAACTTTTAAGGAAATAAATGCAAGAGCTCCTGAAAGTTTGGACAACAAAATATTTTAACTTCCCATCAAGAACTTGCTTTGCTGCTGTCGTCTCGACCTCAGATTGAGTGTCAATTAGGGCTCTATTATATACTATATGCTACGTCTTAGATGCCTGCTATACAGAACACCGCCTGAGCCATATATGTCCAAACACTCCAGCCGAGACTGACACGAAGATTTTCATAATGGGTGCTCGCTCCAATGAGCATTCTGTTAAATACCGGCAGAAACACACTGCAAAAGCACACACTCACACGCTGTCATGCAACAGAAATTTGGATTTATAATAAAGCTGTTACTGTGAGGGACATCAACAATTAAGGCCACAGATATTAACGCAGAGAGTCCAGTGTTCATTATGTACATATTTTAGAATAAAGCCATGAATTCAAGCAAATAAATTAAGTAGATACAGTACATGTTTACTGCCTACTTTTATTTAATGTCAAGCACACAGAACTTTATTCAACATGGATCCTGTGTAATCCTGTGTTTGGAGATAATTTTTTTTAGTGATGACAATGCACTTTTTTGTCCCATAATGTAGAAATATTTCCCTTAATTTGAAAAGGTTGGTGTTGTTAGTTTCTGATGCTGTGTGAAATATTCACATAATATATAACTTCAATTTCCCATCAAACAGTTTTATACAATGTCCTGTGCATGTTTTGTGTGATCAGGGACACAATTACAGGAGAGAATTGAAAAGAACCGGCCAAAGTTCAGTTTATCTAGGAATAAAGACTGGGTGCCAAGTTCACGACGATGCCCCAGTCTGCTTGTGCAGCTGCTGGTTCTATAAGGGATTAGATCTAACACTCGGATTGGTTTGATGCATTTTACACTTAAAACAAACTTGTGTTTTATAAAACGACTTAATCTAGCCTCTGTGTGCCACATACTTAACCCATTACAGGGCACTCATTGAAATATTTTGAAATTCAAAAATTCAACCTCAAAGTGTTATTCAGGGACATAACAGAACTTTATTTCTGTTATAAAAATTTTCAAAAATTGTAAGTATCATAAACATTGACAAAGTTACTGTATTTGGTTCAAATGCCACAATAGCAGGATCATTGATGTAAGGTGATCTCCTCTGATTGGCTGAGTGAGGATCACATTAGAAATGTGTGGTTCCCTTTGCACCTCATTTTAAAACAATGCTATTTAGACTGTTAAAATAGGGCCCTTAATGTATCAATGTTAGTTAAATTCCAAAGACAAGGAAAAAGATATATCTTGGAGCTGCTGTATGTCCAAACTGATCCCCACCTCAACCATCACACACATCACATTTCTCTGATCCAACACATTTCAAATCCAAACCCAAACGTCAATAGTCATTTCAGCCAGACAAGCAAGACTGAGAAGTGTATGCTTGTGTGTGTTTGTGTGTGAATTTAGGGTAGATAGGGTGTCGCTTGGAGAATGCTAGTTCCACCATGACAGACGTGCAGAACAACAAATGAACAATGCCTCCAGCAATATCAAAGATGTCGATGGGAGGAGATTTGAATGGCGTGTCGGTGAAGACGTTGATTATTACTCATGTCAATTGTTGAGACAATGAGTGCTCTGGGGCATCTCTCTCCCTCTCTCTCACTCACTGTTTTCTTGCCATTTCCAGGAGTTTCAAGGTAATGAACGCCTCTCATTCTGTTGTCTGATGTAATTGAATAAAAACTGATGTACGTACACATCTTGCGCATTCACTCACACATGCATTGTAAGGTAGAAACACACTGGATCTGATTTGTCCTTGGAAACTGATCCAGAAGTTAAAAAGATTAAGCGGTATATTGGTATATTTATTGACAACGTACACTGACACTGGATTGATCAGCTAACATTGTTAGATATGGATAGTTTCATAAACCATATGAGAGCTTCAGTGTTGCACTGTATACTTGTTTATATAACCATGAGCAGGTGTGCAATGGTTTTTATTGAATATACACATTTAAAAAGTCCTGCTGCAACAATTACTAAGCCAAATGTGGGTTAATTAGCTTTTTAAAATAGTCCCTTACCAACACTTGTTTGTTAAGTGTTTATTCTTTCAATACAGAGCCCATCTAGTATAAAATTGATTAACTTAAATTCTGACTTAAACTATGTATTTGTTAACTTTGAGTGCATATATTAGGGACCATAGCTATCTGCAGGGACAGGGTGGCCGAACTGGAGCACTGACTTATACAGGGAGGCTGTGTGATGTGTGCACAAACTCGTTCATATAAATATCCATTATTCACCCCTTTCTAACCTCACAAATCATAACATAGACTTTTTAAACATGAGATAATGGCAACATTAAACATTATTTTTAATGACACAAAAATAAGAAACATTTCAAAGTCACAATTTCAAGTACTTTAAGAAGTGCATGAAAACTCCTGCACTGTCAAAGTTTTGGTCCTGACACAAAGCCAATTGAAAGAAAGTAAGGCAGTGTGATTACTTTCCTATCCTTTCTTATTGAATAAATGTTCATGTATTATATTTGTATTTAAAAGAAAAAGAAATATGCAACACTGATGTGTAAAGAAAACTACTAGCAGCCTTTCGCAGAAAAAAAAAAGCACTTAATCGAACCACTGATACTGAAAGATACATTTTCAGGGTTTGTAAGCAACCCTCTATGGAGCTTTACACAGATGAGTTGAACTGCAAAGCTATGGGACAATAGTTTCTGATTTAAACAGTGTAACACCTTTTACATTAAAAAAAAGTATTTTGATTTATTGTAATGAAAAGAGTATTGATTAGAGCAGCTTTAAACTCCACTCTGGATACTTTTTAAGAGCTTTCTTATGAACTGTTTCTACTTTATAAAGTCCCATGAAGCTGCTGTACTATTAACTAGTGCAAGTCAAGACTTTTTCAAACAGACAGAGTCAAGATGTGCACATACAGTGTATAGCAGGCAAAAAAATAAGGGGGGGGGGGGGGGGGGGGGGACAGACAGACAGACAGACAGACTGACTGACAGGGATGTTACTGTTAGAAAGATTGATACACATGCTGGTTTGTGCGGACAGGAAGGGTAGACAGAGAGACAGCCAACCATGTACAGTATGCTGACAGGTAGAAAAACATGCAGCGAGACGAATGATACAGGAAGACACACATGCAGGTAGACAAGCAGAAAGACAGACATGGGAGAGAGAGAGGGGCTTAACTGTCTGTCCAACAGGCATCCATTAAGACACACTAAGAGGACTGTAAATGACCAAGTCAGAACCCCGGTGTAAGAAGCTCTGGCAGACAGTCAGGAAATCTGGAAAGACTGTTGACATCCAGATGGACAAATAGGCAGAAAGAGAGAGGCAGGTGGACAGCGAATACACACACACACACACACACACACACACACACCTACACACACACACACACACACACACACACACACACACACACACACACACACACACACACACACACACACACACAAACGGCATGCAGGCAGACAGGCAGTACCAGGAACACGTCTGGGCAGGAGATAAGATTCCTGGGTGGCTTTGCCCTGGGCAGGGGTCTGCAGAGCACAGCAGCCAGGGGCAGAGGGAGGAGAAGGGTGAGGTATGGAGGGGGAGAAAGGGGGAGACAGTGATGCTGTTATCAAGCAAGTACAGGGGCTGGGCTGGGCTGGGCGAATGGGCAGTCTGGGAATCTGACTTCAACCTCCCTCTCTCTCTCTCTCCCTCTGTGAGCCAGCAAGACAGGAAGTGAAAACAGAGCCAGAAAGGTAAAGAAAGGACCCTTAAAAAAGGGTTTTTTTTGTGCGTGAGTTTGTGGGCGTATGCATATCTCTGACTGACATTGCCAAAGGAGAAGTGAGGTACACAATGTTCCTTTCATGCCTGTGTTTGTGAATATGTGTGTGTTAGTTAAGGAGGACCAAACAAAGGGGAGCAGAGCAGACATAGAGGAGAGAGAGAATCAAGCAGCTTCACATAAAGAGGTGCAAGATGTGAACACATGTAGGTTTGATAATGAGGATGTTCCGTGTGTAGAAATGTTAACAAAAAATACCCATGAAGTTAGAATCACAACTATTTTAATCTGCTTTTGTTCACATGCATCCTTTTATCTCCCCTGCTTTTGTTCTGTGTGTGTGCATGCGTGCGCGCGCGTGTGTGTGTGTGTGTGTGTGTGTACTGGTGTGAACCATTATGCATCTGTGCAGTCTGAGTAAGTATCTCCCAGCATGCAGGTGTTGCATGTGTATGTACTTGTCTGTCGTCACAGCAGGATCTGATCCACTCACTATATGTGAAGGTCTTAATAACATACAGCAGGCTGCCTCGGTAACAGCTTCTTTCAAGCAGCCCTGCCACACAACACAGTCAGGACACATTTACAGATGTTCCAGGCTACTGGACTTTCAAACTTTGAACCACAACTTGTAGCAATGCAAAATCTTCAGAATTCTTTTAACTATCTCTGCCGTTTTTGTTACTTTTTAAATAGTTTTTGTTATTGTTAGTTTTTCAGTCCAGACCTCCCGAGGTGTCGTGTGGACTAATTGGATGAAGCACTGACAAATGGGAGGTTCCCATTTGACAACTCTGGGGATGTAGTGGCACTTGCTGTCTATCATGGCCAATAGGGGCTGCGTGTTGGGGTATTGCCATTTATGCAGCCTGGGTCTGTTAAAGGTGACAATTCTGGCTTGGTTGTGGTAGCAACTAAGGACCCAAGGGTAGGTTGTGTAACTTATCAGTAGGGCACAGGGGCATAATTGTGATGAGGTTTTTCTTCACTTATCCTTTTCCTTAGGGCACATGGATCCAAAAATAATAAACAACTCACTAGTTTTTATGTAAACCTTGAACATTTAGGTTAAAATGCATTGTATCTGGGACATCATTTTTTGATATAACAAGTCAACCTTTTCGCTGTCTCTGTTGATGGTTCATACTGGAAGTCACATGCCTAAATAACTCAAGTTTGTAAAATGCTTGCAAAAGTGACACTACAGACTTGAAAATATTTTGAGGCATTTTTATTGATCAAGAGATTTTTATTTTAGAGTGGAAATTTGGAGTTGCACATATTGATTCAGAAAGTAGTAAAAGATCCTTTTTTCATGTTGCACAGCTCTTGCGCCTCTCCCTGTGGCAATGTTTAAGAAGTTACTGAGGCATAGACAAATGGACATAGCAGTACCTCCACGGCAATGGACGCGACCTGGGAACATTAAGGTGAATGAGATAAGCAAAAGACTGCACCAGTTTTTACTGTGATTGTCACAATTGTCATTAAACACAATACAAAGATGCTATAAACACATACAGTTTACACAAAGTGCAGTCTGAAACCTGCCTCCAATTTCTGGAAGGAGGTTGGGTCTTTTTATTTAGTTTTAATGTTGCTGTTATGGCCTGTTTTTAATGACACATTTAAAACTGTTTTAATGTTGTTTACAAAATAATATAGAAGGACGCAGACACGCTGGGTACGTCTCCTTTTACAAACTTTATCTTTCTCTGCCATGTTTCAATCTAGCAGCGATAAGGAAGAGCCTCTCCTGCCTGACACATGGCCAATTACAAATTAGCCAGTTTGTCGGGGGGGAAATCGTAATCAGGCTTCAAGAGGTGGAGGCCCTTGAAGATTAATTGGAAATGGGCCCCCGGTAAATGTCAATGGCAATCAAGGGTTTGTACAGCTCTGATTGACTCTGTACACAGACCCCTCTACCCAGGATAAGCTTTCTCCAGCCGTGACATTGCTGGCATTGCTCCCTCACCCTCTCCATCTTCACTGAAAAGGAGAGAGGACAGGCACAAAAGAGGCAAGGAAAAATGGAGGTGTGAGACACCGATGGAATACCAAGGGAGGGAAGAAAAGAAGAGCATTTGACATTTTAAACCTCCCAGTGTGTTCATGTTTAGGAGCTTTGGTCATGATTTGAAAGGGTGCCGTGCAGACGCAGAAACACCAAAAGAAGCAATTTTCCGTGTTGGGACCAGAGCCAGCATGTGAAAGTCATCATGAAGGCCATTTTCTGTTCTTTAAAATATAACATACAAATGTTCCCTCTCTTTCTACTCTCCACAATTCAGTCACCAATTTTTGCTTTTTGATATTTCTAGATGCAAGTTATGTAATATCTTATTATCATCAAACAAATGAATCCCTAATAGTCCCATTATTTCATTGCATCCTGCAGCTTTTTTAATATTATTGAATATAATAAGTCACTACAGAATAAATTGTATGTCATAAACTGAGTTCTACTTGCGTGCTGAACCTCATCTACTGAATGACACATTTGCATTATTCTGAGTGGCAGCCTAAAGAGGAGATTACCTTTTGAGTTGAAGTGTTTAGCAACTCTTATTGGGCTCAAATGATAGCAAAGCCCAAAAACACACAATCTGAGGCACTGAGAGGTAAAATGTGTTTACAGTAAATGTCCTTACATTTAGAGATTGTTAGTGCTTTCAAATTTGTCCATCTGTCGTTATAAAACTGTAGCTGGACACCAATGCGGATAAAGATACTAATGAGTCAGGAACAATTTCTGTGATGATCGATAACAGTCACAACTGAGACTTTTATATCAGTGATATCCTGAATTTCTTGATTTCAGGCAGAGTTAAGATATATAAAAAAAACAAACTTGTTTTTGAATTGTTTTCTTCTTGAGTAAAAACAATCTTTAGGATAACTGATGTGTAGTGCAAACGTAATGCTATCTTGTTATGTTAGCTCAATTTGGTGGTCAGGATGCTGACTTGTCCAAATCCAGTGAAGTGCAAGAAAAAGCTGCTAACAATAGCCAAATTCTGATGAAAAAGTGCAGTGTATCTATGTATATATGGCTCTAAACTCCCAATCTGTTTCCTCCCTGAAGCTGCCACATGCAGGACATCTTCAAAGGTTTTTATGTCCCGTGCAGAGATTTTTTTTCTGAGCCACATTAGTATGTGAGCCAGATTAAGTTGACCATTTGTCACGTTGCTCATTTTACAGCCTGTTGGTGCACCTATGCCTCAGTTTGTTTGTTTTTTAATGGAACCTTGATATCTTTACAGTTAACATTCAAACTGCATCTGACACATCCATAATGCTTAAGGAAGTTAGCTGTGTTTGCTTAAAATAGCACTTAGCAGGTCTTGGGTAGAAACAAGGACCTATCAGAACAACTGAATACAAAATATGGTAACTATACTCAAACTTACATAAATTTCTCTTTCAGACCAAAGCAAAAGCATTCCCAGCTTTGGAGTTTAATTCTCTCTTGCGTTGCCCTCTGCAAATTGTGTTCACCCAGCTGGTCCTTCTCAATCCATAGAGTTATTAGTTTGATGGAGAAAAAAAATTGGCCCTAGAAAATGTTGACATTGCAGGACTGTAAGTGGTCGACAAATAGGCATAAGGCTGCGTGGTAAGTATTTATTTCACATCTATTTAACACATTGTAGAATCTTTACAGTCTTACACTTCAGTGTCTGTGTATTGCCCTTACTTCAGTCCCATGCCAGACAAATCCAGAATTATAACTAAACAAATACTTTAGTATTTGTAATACTCTAGTTTTTCAAACAATAGAGTTTCTGCTGATAAACAAAATAAATTATACTTGATAAGCCAAAATAACAGTACAAGTAAGTGTAGAACAAGTCTGTATTTGAGCTGAGTGGTTTGCTCCCCAGCAGATAATAAATAAATAGATACATAATAACTCACATAAAGATTTATAGTCGCTTCACTCTACTTTTTTATTCTTGCCAGAACATCCACAATGTTTGAAGGAACTTTTCCACATAGAAGTTTCTGTGCTGCCGAAGAGATGATTGTCAGTTTTGGAAGCTTGGGAAGAGTTATCCTTAATGTCAAAGCTACCTGTCTTCCTTCTTCGGAATTTTCCCCTCACAAAGACGCACTGCGACAGAGAATCGAAGCATGACAGGTCAGCCTGGGTTGGATGGCATCTCACTACTGCCTCCAAAGCTGTACTGTAGTGACAAATGCTGTCAATATATTGACTGAATGTCAAAAAGTTGGAAAACAACATTTTCTTACACAAGCCAGCCTTGTCACATGCAATCCCTCTACAGTACTATTTAATCCACCTCTTCCTGCTGTCTCCTCATTCCCCTCGCAAATTTCTGTTACTAAGGCAGAAAACACTCGCTTTAGTCGATTAGATGCCTCTGCTGACAGGAAGAGCAAAGGCAACTGAGCGTTGAGGCGAGATGACTAATGAGGAGGGAGTGACAGAGGAGGAGACTGAGTGTTGCGTCGATTGTTTCATCGATACTTGGAGTTCATCAACCCGGACAAACATTAGTTGTTTCTTAACAAGATTTTAGGTTAAGCTGAGTGAGAGAAGAGTTCAGTTGATCTGTGGTCGGAAAAAAAGGAGATTAAAATAAAACAGCTTCCAAACATTCTTTTCGAGGTGGCAAGAAATGTTATCGATGCAAAACATGAAGTGTTGCACGAAATGAATACATCCCTGGCATTGTATCTATGTATAGATCATAGTGTTGCCATGTCCCTAGTGAATAAGACAGTCATCTTTGATGACTGCAGCTTTGCTAGGAGAAAGAGAAAGCAACAGAAACAAAACAAAAATGGCATTCCATTTTTGTTTTGTTTCCACCAGAAACACTGAAGCACTAATGAGGATAGGAGGTTTTTTTTGCTTTCATATTTTTCTTTTTTTTTTTTTTTAAGAATATTGAATATTTTAGGCTATTCAGGGTCAGTTTAGGTCAAAAAGTTCAGAACATCATTGACTTTAATAAAAACACAAGAATATATATTTTTTAAAATACCAGCAATAATAATTGATTCCAACAGTCTTCTAATTAGAATGCATCGCCCTTACATTTTGAATCTGTTCAGTGAAGTACTGTTGGTTTGGAAAGTTGCTTTACAAAATGTAACTAGAAGCCCTCCAGAGGAATGAAGCATTCACACACACACAAAGGTGGTAAGATCAGTCATAACCAAAATATCTGTGAAGAGAACTATCAAAACACAGAATAAAAAGATCAGTCAATGCTTACAGTATAAATCATGCACAAGAGCTACATGAGTGTATAACATTCTTGCCACCAATTTAGAGGACAGACATTTCGAGAAATGTGATGGCAGAGGGGTTCTTTTGAGGATGTTTACTCTCTGTGCCAACAAAAAGGAAATAGCTGTATATGCTCTGTCAACCACAAGAGTGTTTTCCTTCCAGTTTTAATACCTTTGACAAGACTTTAAAAAAAAGATCCTGGACTTGTTTTCTGCGTAAAAAAAACAAGAGTCAATCTCATCAAGTTGATTTGTGCAGGACATCATCCAAAAGCAGATGGTAAACAAATATTTTGAGAGCGTGTTTTCTTTGATATTCTGGACGGGGCTTCACTGTCTGATTTGTAAGCCAGTGCCAGCGACAACTGCATTTTAGAAGCGCTGCCAGATATATTACAAGGGGGAACTGGAGCAGAACAGCTCTCTGGCGATGCACCATAGACATTATGCAAATACCATGAGAGAACATATTAGCTAGTCTATCGCTTCCCCCTTTGGAGATGCCTGCACCAAATTGTCTCAGAATTTGCAGTGAGCTCCCACTGAGCTGAAGAATGTGTGGATTTAAATCAGGGTGACAGAGAACCCTTTCGGACATTTCATATTGCTCTTCACACTTTTGAAAAAGTGTACATCCTTTACTTGAAACATCATACTGTTTATCAGTACTAACACAGCATTTCTCCTAATTTGTGTTATGCAGCGATTGCATGCAGCTGCCACATGCTTGATCATCTCAAATACGTCTTGATGAAGATGCATTCAATCTGAAAAAAAAAGGCATAGCAGTTCATTGAAACACATTTGGTGTAATGTGCCATAACACTTGACTTGCACATCTCTAGCAGAGCATTTGAGCACAAGTCGGAGCGGTTGGAACGGTGGCATATATTCGCAGTAATAGCCTTGATGTTTGTTTTTAAAGAGGCTGTGGCACTGCATGCCATTATGGGGCTAATGATGTACGATTGTCATCTCACACATTGCAGAGTTAATTGGGCCTCTGTGATCATGCCTAATGGCTTTACCAGGGAATTATTGACACAATGATGTGGGCCGACGTGCTACAGGTAGCTGAATAAATAAATCCCCCTCCGCCTCTCTCTCCCCAGATGCAGAGCTCGTCAATCTTTGCAACTGCCTCTGGAGCACCCCAGTCAGTTAACATTTTAGAAAATGGCTGCCCATTAATAATAAAGGCGTATTAACATAAGTGAATTCTGCTGCAGTGTGGGATTCAGTGAAACAGTTATTAAAGTCCAATTTGGCCCCATTAATAATGCATTTACCTTTGACTTTCTGATATCCAGATTATGTGGTATTACTGTGGCAATACATTATTTATCAACCACTTTCAATTGGGGACCTTGATGACTTCTAATTGGTAGGTGGTGGTGCCATTAAGTTACCCCTGATGAGTCTTGTCAATCAAGAAGCATTCTCTCGACCTCGCTGTCCAACACACTTCAACTTCATACACACGTACGCACGCACGCACACACACACACACACACACAGACACGCAAGCACACAGACACAGTCTGAGCCAGGTGCCAACCATGCCAACAGTGCCACAGTGCGGGACAGGGGCAGAGTGCTCCACCCTCACAACCTCGCCAAGAGACGGAGGTCTGACTCCTGTCCATCATGGCCATTTGAAGTGCTGCAGAGGGGAAGCTAAACGACATGGGGCCTGCTGTTAGAGAGGCCTGGCTTTAAAAGTTAATGGCTCCCGTGCTATGCTGAATGACAGTGGAAGGGTGAGCGATTGTCATGCCTCCGTCCTCTGGGGGCCTTTTGTCAGTCAGTCACTCAGAGAGACAGACAGTGGCACATGCACCGTCATACAGATACATCATACTCTTTATATGCACAAGGCAAGTGAATATGCAACAGAAAAAAGCCATAATACATAGTAAATATGAGTGAACATGCAAACACACTGTGCAGCAGAAATAACAAGGCTGTCTACTTGCAAAGCAACGTGCCGTAACTTTTCTGATGACACATAATGTGCTGTACAGATGAAAGACAATGACAACCCATCCTGTCAACTTCAGGCTATTACAATCACGCTGAATAGCATTCTGTCTGGCATGTTGAGTTTCTATTGCATGCTAGATCAGCCCAAACTAATTTGGAACTGAATGACAATCACTCGCTGAAGAACATTCCCGCTGTACAGAAATGGTCGAATAAAAAATGTGTGCACAGCAGAGTAGTGGTAAAAAGAGGGGGGGGAAAGAGTGAGAATGAATTCTGCTCCCTTGAGTGCAGGCAAGAAATGGAATCAAGATTAAAAAAAAAAGGAGGAAGTGAGATATCTCGTTAAATACACTGAAATTGGATACACACAGCAGCACTGCACAAAGGTACGCCCTCACGCTCCCTTTCTCTAACAGAGAGAGAACCTCACGTACGCCCCTCCCCATTTCTACATCTCAACCTTTCAAACTACACAGAGCCAGCTGAGCTCACAGTTTAAGGCTGCACACAACCTAAAATGTTCCCGTGATGTACGCAATCCAACATCAATAAGCACAATCTTAAAGAGCCTACCTGGGTTTATTAATTGATATTTAATCTGGGCTCCACAGGCGAGGTTTCCTGGCAAATAAAAGGGACCTCATGTTGAATCTGGCAAGCTTTGCATCCCAAGAGCTGCAGCAGCACCAGCTGTGCACTGCTCAGAGAAATTCTGTAGCTCTGTTAACAAGGATGGATAAGGTGTAAAGTGGACTTGGAAATGAGAGTTTGAAGGCCACCTGGATCACTACATCTGACAGTCCTGAGTCTGTGACCAGGGAAGGAATGGTCATGAACACGCCAGCTAATATGTTAATACAGTTGACATCAATCCTTTAATATGCCGGGAACTTCAACTTTAACAGCCATGCAACAGAGCCATCTTTACATGGGTTTAGATGTCAAATATTTCTCTGTTCCAATGTTAATTTTTTGTTTTGATTTTTGATTATTTAAAAAAAAAAAAATTTATGTGCTTTTTTTCTTATTAGGGCATTGCTCTTTACTTGCTTTTTGTCGATGTAATGCCTTTAATAGATGTATGTGCATAGGGAAGACATACTTAAATACATGTTGTACACTGAATGTAGTTTTTTGTTTACAAGACAGATCATTAACTCTTTTAAAATTCATGACATACTTTTCATTTTATGCATATATAATTAATGATAAATGACTGTTTTCCATGTTTTATTAAGGATTAACTAATAGTTTTTTAAGGTCTTGTTAGCGACATTATAATAAAATGTTAACATTAATATTCATGTACATTGAATATTCATGTCCATCCTCGCCTATCAGTATGCCTGCCGGGCTGCAGGAGAAGGCCAGCACTTATAATTGGCAATCTTTTCCTGTTGGTTGACAGTACAGAAGAGTCATTTCCTTGCATTCAAATCTGCGAGTCGCACAAAGCTGGCTTGTCAACTTTCCACTTCATTACAGGTCAAGCAATAGACTCATTTCTCTCAGGCGCGTCGCTCCCATAATTGTTTTCTACCTCTCCTTTCGTAGCCAATTTACATGTGCTTCCTCGCTGAGTGTAAAAGAGACAGAGGAAGGAGAGATGAGAATGCTCCTGCTTTTCACTTCCACTCACCATCCATTAACGACTTGACACATGGAACGCAAAAAGTAATATGAATTTTGTTCCCCTTTCTGTAGCATTTGCTTTGAGGCATATGATACAGTATGTCGAGCTAAGATGGGAATTTGATAGAAATTATGGTGAAGAACAAAGAAGAATGGGATGAAAATGGCTCTGTGTTGCTTTTCTGTTTGTTGTTTGGTATTTCTGTTGGCTGTGTCTGTCGTCTGATGTGATCTATGTTTTTTGCGAGCAACCTGTAATTTTAATTTTAATAATTTTCTTTATAATAATTATAAATGGAAGAAAAGGTAGAGACTGAATGCACCCATAAGGCAAGAAATAGGAAGTGTAGTTGAGTTTATGCAATGCTGCCATATAAAATGGACTCTATATGCTCTTTATAAAATGAATAGACTTCTGGTCTTGTCTTGATTGAACGGAAAATATCCACCAAGAGAAACTGGTTTTCTAGAATATTTTAACAAGGAAGTTGTTGCACCTGTGATTAATCCTAAAGATGAAAGCACTGCTTGTCAACAGGGAAACTGCTTTGGGCTCCAGACCAATAGGGGGCCCCTTAATTGTATTGTGCCTTGGGCCCCAATAGACTCTTGAATGGCCTCTGCCTAAAGACAGGAATCAAATATAACACATTTTCTAAACGTCCAACAGTGCAAAGCCTATACATTCTCACGATTGCAGGAACACACCGTATGCAATGACAAAATTCAAGTTCACACAGGTGTGTGCCATGGATTATTGATTTATAAATAATTGCTCATTAGTTTTAGTAAAGGATTTCATTTTGTAACAGCTGAAAGTCACCAGATTCCAAACATGTAACCTGTACACTGCTAATTTCAATAATTCTCCTGTTACAGTAAAGCAGTGTTGCCCAAAACCCCTCAAACTGAATGCAGATATGAAGGACACTGCATCAGTCAAATGGTCAGCTGAAGCGATGACATTTATCCTCAAGTTTTATTGATCTGATGAAAAATAATAGTGACGATTTTATCCTCTGGTTCTACAGAAAAAAAAGACTGTGAAGTGTAAGAGTGAGGCAACACAGCGCGATACAACAGATATGATGTGATATTTCAAACCCCAAAACACAGCATTCACCTGTAGAATGGACACCGCCCCCAGTGCACCCACAGGCTGCTTCTAGGAAACCTCCACAGAGACAGACGAGCCAGCTTCACCGAAACACTGTTCAAATATTAAGAAGCTGCAAAAGTTAACATTGATAGAATCCATTTATCTAGAAAACAGCAGAAAACAAGACAAATAGAAGCACTTAAATTAGCCCAGCATAAAAGTTAGAAGTACAGTTGTACACACCCTCTGGCTTTGGTATATATTTCAAAAGAAAACCAAGACATTTAGCTTCACACAGTCAAGGCAACCAAAGATCTGTGTGTCCTCAAGGCACAAGTCCTGTTTTAAAACTGCCATGGAAGAAATACAGCTATGAGCCAAACAATGTTTAATGTTCACCAAAGTTTGTGCTCTAACTTTTACAGAATATCTCCACTACCACAAGTACCCTGTTTATTCTTCGGTTCGTTTTCAGCTTTAATAGTAGTAACCTGGAGAATGTAGATTGTAAACTTATAGGCCTTATGTTCTTACAAACAGTTTATTTTTAGTACATGTTGGATTGACCAATGATTAAACAATGAGCATTAAATTACAACAACTAGGTTCTCCAGGTCGTGAGACAAAAACATATTTGAAGTTTATGTTTTTACTTTGAGAAATCACAGTTAATATTTGCAGTGTCATTAATGCTACTTTTGTGTTCTTTTGTCTGCATTTCAAACACATTTGCATATTTTCAATGTACATGTTTATGTAACCAGAAAAATATAATTACTGGCAGTATAGCACACTTTTTGCCACTAAAGAAAACATCACATTGTTTTATATTTATTCCCATGACTTAACCCCATCGCTGGATTTATAGTTGATTGGAAAGTTCCTCCAGAGATGCCTGGTCCGAGTCTTGATTCATAGTTGAGTGTCAGACTTCACTGTCACATGTCTTTTACATTCTTGTATTTATTATGTGATAAAGAGCTGCATGGTTAGCAGAAGGTGCACATTATGGTCTTGCTACAACAGATGTTTATTTCTAAAAAAGAAGACTACTAAGGAGTCAATGTTTTCTTGACTCCTTAATATCTCAGAAATGTATATGGACAAACAAAGGCAAGACAAAACGAATATAAGGATGTGAAGTCTTAAATAAGGTTTATATTATTGCCAAAAAGAAAGAGTTATAGACATAAGGACAGGTTACAGGCTGAATGTGACTTGTGGTGTAAAAAGGGCTTTGAGTCGTTAGAAGTCTAAATAAAGTGCTATACAAGACCAGTAAGCCCATTTCACGCCTACAATTTGATACAAAATACCCGCTGATTCCCCCCTCTGCTATCAGAGCTCTTGGTATGGTCCTTTTGCTGTTCATTCACTCTGGAAAAGCAGACTCCGCCCACAGCTTCATCTTTGCCCAAACCAGGAACCGTACTTCAGCTGACAGGTAACACAAGACAAGAAGAAACGAGTTAATTTAACTTTATTAAACAAAGTAGCAATGTGGCAAAGCAGTGAGTAAACTGTAAACACTAATGTAGAGAACAGTGTATTTGATAAGTTGATAAGGAACCAAACAAACTCTGTTGGGTTTATGGTAACTGCTGTTTTAGAGCCCTATAGCACATGGTTAGCGTTGGTGTACCTGAAACCTTTAACCCCTTGATGCCTTTTGTCGCGAATTTGCATCAAACCGCTTCTGCTCCAAATACAGCCAAAATAGCGTCCTTATTCCTCCACTGCCAGTTGATGCACTTTCAATACATACCTCGGAAACTTTTGCAAGCATTAGTTTGTCATAGGACCAATCGGAGACAGAACAACATCTGTTTGATGTACTATGTATGTACTATTTTTATGTAATATTTATTTATGTGCTATTCTCAAATAAACATTCTCAACTTAATTTAGCATCTACTTGAAAGCAGAAACACATGTAAACAAAATGTTATAACCCTCAATCAAATCCTGACAAAACCTAATCCTTTTGATTTATTTATATTTATTAATGAGTGCACACTGTCCGCCCGTTTTAATGTTTCTGTTACTGAAATAGTCATAGTGACCTTTATTTCTCAATTTATCCCATAATTGTGTAGTGTGTTTTTAAATTCTTCCCTCTCAATTTTGATTCACTCTCATGGAATCATGTTCATACAGTAAAACGCTCATACAGCAGCATCATATCATTCTGTTTTGTGTGTCTCTCCTGCCTTTAATTAATCCTCTTCCATCTGAAGTCAAATTGTTGCGATAATCGTGCCCCGGTCTCCACTGTAAATCTCTCTCATCTTCTTTCCATCCCACACTCCTCCTCTGTGTCTCAAAACCCCGTTTCTTAATGCCAGCTGGCAGCAGCAGGCGAAGACAAGTTTCTCTTATGTCACCCTACGCACACAGACTCTACGATAATGCTAATTCACCTCGACAACAATTTGGCATCGCAACAACAAGTGCTCGACGTGTTCGCGAACAGTCCCCGTCATGATTGGCAACACTTCTGCACAAAGAAAGGAGCTGACAAACTGGAATACAAGGCAGGCTAACCTTACCTCAGGTTGCATCAGTGGAAAAGAATCAAGTGCAACAGGCTGTCTGAACCAAATTTGGCAAAGCTAAATCAACACTGGATGTAGAAGCACATGTAAGCATTTGAAGACTCTTTGACCCAAATGATTTCTGGAAGGTGTGAAAGGATTTGCTGCCTTTTTTTCTTCCTGTAGTTGACTGATAAAAAAAGTATCAAAGCCTTGTTTTTTCTCTCTTTTTAAGTCGGTATGTGGGCATGTTTCATCAGAGAGAAATACATTTAAACTCTGTCTTTTGCATTTTATCATTGACAAGCATGTGTTTGTCTCCTTTATGGCACATTCCTGCTGCTCTGCTAAACTTGCCACAAACTCCTGCTATCAAACAACCAATTCAAGCTTTTCATTTTCTCTTTCGCCTGACCACAAGGCAGTTTTTTTCCGGCTGTACCGCGGCGAGACCTTCACAAGGCCGAGCTTTTAATTGCTTCCTTGCATGGGGCTCGTCTTGACAGTGCCTCACATCCTTTCTTCCGTGGGAAAAATAAATAAATAAAAAAGACCGAAATCTTTGAGAAACGGCGGCAAAAAGGATTTCTGCCTACGCTTGATCTCCCCTGCGGAGTTTGTCAAACAAAAGAAGATCCTTTAATTTGGTCACAACAGGGGCCTTCCACTATACTCCTCACGATGAAAATGCAGGCAAGAAAAGTCGATGCTCCCCCTAACGTCCCCGATGAGTTGTCTGACTGAGCAAAGTTCAGGAACATGACTGTGAATATCTTGTAGTCAACATGTCTTTTCTCTTCTTTCTTTTTTTTTTATTGTAATGATCTAACAAAACAGGATGTATTCCTTCTGTTTTATGATGGGCTCTGTATTTCACCAGGCTTACCAAACCATCTCAGCAGCATTTAACTGCTATAGGCTCACACCTGCACCCTGGTCTTCAGCGAGTCTCCATGGGAACCGGCACACAGGAAATTGTTTCTCACAACCAGAGCACCTAAGGTGAGAGTGGGTTTAAGATCTCAGAAAAAAAAAGCTGAGAATAGTCATGGCTGGAATCAGGAGGATCTGACAATCTGTGCTACATGGGCTTGTGCATATGCCGGTTTTTACCATCAGAGGGTGGGGTTATAAATCTGTCCATGTTCCTCACATGTGGATCTGCTCCATCTGCTGCAGCACTATATCTCCAGTATGTACAATATAGTCTTTTAAGGAAAATAGCCTCTTAGGAAAGTTTAAATGTAAATAGCTTGGAAACAAACCAGCAGGTAATGACCTTTTCATTTACAAACACTAATTTGAGGACCCTTGAAGATCTACCAGAAGCAGAAACAGTACATTTACACATACTAGGAAAATGTCTTGGCATATTGGTGCAAAAACACTTAAAAAAAAGAAATTGAATCGAAAAGTAATTGAATTGTGTTATCCCCTGTGGCCAAAGTCTTTTGTGCACATGTAGGAAGTGTTTTTGACTATAAATCTCACCCTGTTTTCTTTAAATGATTAGGGGTCATGTGTCACTAGTCAGGAATATTTTGAATGGAATCGCACCTACCCAGTGGCAGCAATTTCAGGTATTTATAATAACAACAGGGAAATATCCAATCTTGCCAATGATGAGCTTATTTACTTTTTGGGGTCGTACAGAGGCACGAGTATGAATTTGAATCTGTTTCATAACCAGATAAAAACTTCTCACAGGAGCTTTGAATAACATTGAATTGAATGACATTTATTGTACACACATGAACTCATAAAGTGAGTTCAGGAGTCAATCTTTTTTTTTTTTTAAACAAAATAGCTTTATTCTTCCCTCCCCCCCCACCACCTCTTAAAAAAACAAATTCACAAACAAACAAACAAAAACACAACTTTAAAATCATGCAGATAATGCACTTTTACACAGTATTTGTAAGTTTGCCATTCAGTCGGCTTTGTGTTTGTGTATGCAGGATTCTCTTCTTTGCAGTCTTCATCTAAGCCTTCCAATCTGTCTTTGTGTAAATATCAATCTCTCCTAAAGTAGACTCATAGTGCTCTCAGGCACCTCTTTTTTTTCTTTCTAAAGTGGTCTAAGTTGTTTTGAGAGGACCCCAGGCTGAGTGATCCATTTGCCCAGCAGGGGCTGCTACTTTGTTTGGAGTTGGAGGTCACAGTGCCCCTGGAGGGTCTTGATCCCTCTTTCATCCTTCTCTAGGCACACCTGTGCACCGCTGCTTTTGTCCTCTCTAGCAGAGCTTAAAGCCAAGTGGATCCTACGCAGTCAGACACTGGGGCATGCCGCTGCCACGTTCAGCTTAAAAGGTTTCAGAGTGTGTGTGAAGATGGTGAATGGAGGTTTACCTATAACTGAAGTTAAATGTGGTAACAATCCCTAAAAGTGAAAGCACGACTACTTTTAGCTGAACTTAAAGCTGAGCTCGACAACTCTGTAAAACACAGGCAAAAGAAACTTTTCTTTCCTACTATCTCCTCAAAAGAATGTACTCGACCAAAGAAGGATGTTTTCAGGTGGCTGTGCGCTCAGGCCTCAGGATGTTGTAACTCTTCTGTGAGGTTTGTTCAGGGTTGATATGGTTTCTCTCTTGCATTTGTATTACAGACGCGATGTGTTAAGTTGCTCCTCCTGAAAGCATCCCGTTGCCTGATATGGAAAGTTTCGCATTAAAAGCACAACAAATACAGAATAGGCTGGAAACTTTGAACGTGAAGACCTTGTCGGAAATGGAATGTGATGATCATCGTATGAATGCAGCTTGCATTCATTCGCACTTCGCAGTGATCATGCATGATCCTTCTTTTACATCAGGGACTGAAGAGTTTAAACGCACCTTCAGCCGGTAGACTCACTGTAATGATGACACAACTGTTCATCTGTGTCTAAACTACTGTAGCTTGATTGTGTTGTTAAACTTTAAGATAAACTTACAGATTGCTGGTTACTCATTGATTTCTATTCACCATTCAGTTGCAGTTGCCAGAGTTCTTGTTAAGGGTTCGGGTACCCATGATGTGAAATCATTTAACTTTAATATTTATGCCACGCATGTTGTACGACACGGTAGCTGTGCCTACTGTTGTATTGATGAAGGAAACAATGCTGGGAGCAGAGTCATATAACTTGAGCATCATTCCTAAAAGAAAGACATGAACATCTTTGCTGGTTCTGTGTCAGCCTCTGTATAAAACATTTGAGCTAATATTTCATTTAAGAACTTCATGTAAATCAAGAGTCTGAGCTTTATTGTGGTATCTTGCAGAAACAGCTGGAGGGATTTAGATCCTTGACGACAGTGAAAATGCACGAGGATATGAGGTGCAATTTGAATTCTGATGTGCGTGTGTGTTGGTTGACGGGCTGTTTGTGTTGCTCCGAAGACAAATGATGGCTGCTTGTTGATTTCTGTAGGTTTGACTGTCGGGGGAATCAGCCTGAGCACTGCTTGTTCTGTCATCTCTGGCAATGAGAATGAATGTCAGACATTATGCTTGATCAGCTACGACCACTATATTTGCCCTGAGGAAATGTTGACGAATACTCAAATCACACGCTTTGACTGAGTCTGCAGCTCCGTGCTTCAGCTCCACAAAGATCTCTTTTTCCCCCCTCATCCCTGTCGCTCTTGCCCCCCCCCCTTCTCTCTGCTTTCTTCTCTTCATCTGAGAATATGATTTGTCATGGTGACTGAGAGCGGAGATAGAAAAAAAAAAAATGTTTACTCCAGGAAAAAAAAAATGTCTCTAACGCGTCTTAATGTATTCTTTTAAAAGAATTGACGCAGTGGCACGGAAAAAGATTAATTTATCACGCCATCAAGCACAGGAACAGCTGCAGAGAAGGATGGGTGTAAATTGCGAGACGCTGACAATGCCTGCGTTACAGATGGATTTCTCTGTCTGTGTTTCATATTGAGATGCCGGCTGTATGTGAGGAGGAGGAAAGGAGAGAGATGGGGTTAGAAGGGGGGAAAAAAGAAAAAAGCAATTTTGTCAGCCATCGTCCAAACTTTGTGATGGGGTAATTTTGATCCATTAGCTCTCAGCTGCTGGCCTTGGCAAATTTTCCCATCTTTCTCACTTTCACAAAACCTGCCCCAAGGAGAAATACCTTTGGCCCTGAAGGAATCTGTTTTCATTGCAAAAATGTGCATGGATACATATCTGTCGGACACTAGAACATTCTGTTCTTATAGACGTTGTGAGAACGTGTGCGTGTTTGTTAACGACGCTCTCATTCTTTAACCGGAGTTAAAAGTTTTACAACAATTTTTGGGGTGAAGTTTCAAGGATTTGATTCCGCTGAGAAAAATCTGTGCAGGTGGGCAGGAGGCCAAGAAGCCACCCCCTTAAAACTGGGATTGTGAGATGACAATAACAGGCATGATCAAAGGGAAGAAAAAGAGGAAGAGAGGGAGGGAGGGGAAATCACATCATCGTCTCAGCGAGCGTGGCAGCATTTAAGGTGCTATTTGTAATATTCCCCCCCCCCCCCCCCCCCCCCCTCGGCCCACGTTATGGAAAGTGAAGGCAAACGCTGCGTTTCACTGAAGGTCTTTATTAAAAGACGAATTCACATGAATGTGTTTGGATTAAAATGTCTCTTTGCGTGACCCAGATGAAACTATACAAGTGCAAACTACAAAATGCACGCGATTAATGCTTGAATGAACCAGAACATCCAAAAGCATTACCAGAATGCTCTTTATTTTAGGAGACCTACTGTTTCTATTCTAGTATGTCGAGGAGACTTGTTTTAAATTCTTAGACAGCGCAATTCATTGCCCTTACAATTTCTCCGAATCACTCTTATCCCCAGCATTGTTCTTGGAGCAGCGTCTCCAGGCAAATCCTCCTCAAATGGAGAGGATTATAAACTCACAATCATAGAGTCAGAGTGCTCTCTCAGACCACAAGTTCAGGGCTATACCTTCCTGTTGTATCTTCCAGGAGGGAGCAGGGCATCTGTTTGCAAAAAAAAAAAAAAAAAATGTTTCCTGAAAGACGGATTACTGTACTGTATATTGGTCCATCTCTCCTTCCTCTCCTCCTCCTCCTCCTCCTCCTCGGACTGACCACCTGCGTGCTGCACTGTGGACCTGTTCCTGAGATTTCCTGGGTTCAGATTAGAAATGCCAATTATGTCTTATCAAGACGGAAGGTCAATAAAATATTGAAGCAACAGTGTTTACTCCGATTAAGCCTCCAAGTGCCAGATGGAGATTATGGGACAGTTCAAATTCGAGTTTGGCCAGAAATAGGGGCTCTCTGTTGAATTATGGATCACACGGCGAGCCTCTGGGAATGCGAAGAATAGATAGGGAGGTAATCCCAGAATGCCGAGAGCTCCGCGAGGGAGGAAGTAGACAGGAGCAGATATGAGGGGGAGTGAAATCTGTGGATGGATGAGTTAGGAATCTTGGTTGGCGTTTACTTTCAGCTGTCAACTTACTTCCTGTAACATAGCCACTTCTTTAAAAAAAAAACACACAAAAAAAACACGTTTTAATCAGCAAGAGGCAATGATGTAGAGTGTGTTCAGTCCGGGGTCATTGATGCTTCCTTTATTTTTTGCTGTGGAAAATATACATTGCATATACCTTTTCAACAAGACAAAATATTTGCAAGACACCCGATGTTAGAAATGTATTTACCATAGAATTACTTTTAGGACTAACAGTAATGTTAAAGGGTTCGAAGCAGATTTAAGACAGAAAACATATTGTCAGCTGGCTATCACCTTTTCTTCAAACACAATTCAATTTCCTCTATGAAAGGAGATACTGCTATTAATTAAATTAGTTTTAGCTTTCTTTGAAGGTGCAATAGGTGAAAGACCTCAATTATATTGTACTAATAAAAAAAGTCTAAATAAATAATGTGATATAGAGGGGAGAAGGAAGAAACTCATGAAGCTTGTGAAGTTCCCGCTATCTCATCATTCCCATTAAAAGAAGGGAGAGCAGCTAAAATTGAAAGTGACGGTGGAGTCTTTAGGAGGCGGCCTGTGATTTCCAAATTATCATATTTTCCGAGTCAATAATAAAAAGCTTATGATAGTGCTAGCTATGCTGACAGGCTTTAATAAGATAGGGTTGCTGGAGCGCGGCAGACCGAGGGGCCAAGCGCTTCTGTGTGTTTGTATCTTAATGTGTGTGTGTGTGTGTGTGTGTGTGTGTGTGTGTGTATGTGTGTGTGGTGTAGGCGTGTTTGCTGTGCACCAGGAAAAAAAAAAAAAAAAGGGAATGAATGTGTATTTGTGTTGAGAAAAGTGTGATTTGTGTGCTTGCATATTCTCGATGTGCTAATGTGCATGCATCATTTGGGGCAGGGTGTGTGAGTGCACATGGAGGACAGTTGTCTGACTTTCAGACGTAAAATATTTAAAACCAACTGAAAATGTAAAGACTCGCATAGACCCAACATATGGAATTCCTTTAGCTATTCATCTCTACCATCTTTGTTTATGAGACATTTGCCATGCACGCCACTGCAAACCTGCAAATTATTCAGACTTTACTGGAGCTTGTGCGCGCTGACAGTCTCATTGTTTATTGGGTCATTTCAGAAGACATCATTTAAACAATTGCAACTCTCCCTACCATAAAACACTGATATTATTTCGTGACAACTTTGTCAGATCTGTTTTATCCTCATTGACACAACACATCGTTATTTTATGGCGTGAGAGTTACTCGGCTTGTGCAGACTCGTTCAGCTCGATTGGTAATGAAAGTAACCCTGCTGCTTGATGTGTCATCTAATGAATGACTAAGCCCACCTTGAATGTGGTGGAGGTCTGCACCCTCTGCATGCTTTGTGAGTAGCGTGTCTCCTACCATCCTTACGTGACTATGTGAACTTGTGCACCAGTGCCACATGCTGTATGATACATGAGCCATGGTATCCAGGGACCTCATAGATACGTTATTAGGAGAAAAGATAAAAACTAACAGGTCCATTGGGCACAAGTGTAGATCCTTCATTAGGGCACCGCTCATTGATTTCCCTGTTGGTAATCTCACACTGATGAAGTGAGTGGGTACAAATATTCATGGGCCAGTGATTACCTTGACCCTCTCCCACCCACAGCCATTAAGAAGTGTGGGTAGAGGAGGGGAGGGGGTTGCTGGTAGGGATAATTGTCTCTGGGGAGGTCAACAGAGAAGGTTGCTGGGGTCCCTGAGGTTTTAGACACGTGGATTAAGTAAGGGACTGTGCGTGCTTCCAGTATGTGGTTACTGTGGTGGAAACGGAGGAACCTAATATTTGTGATAAGCTGTGTGTTGGGAGTGTGTGTGTACACCATGTCTTTGTCTCTCTCACATATAAAGGAATAGTAATCACTCTGGCCTGCTTGACCACAGCTGTCAAGGGAAAGAAAACAACAACTTCCCACACATGTTAAGTTCATTAGCTGTATCTCATTATTTTTTTTGTTTTAGGTCTTCATTAGCTGTATCTCATTACTGTTTTTGTTTGAGATTTTCTAAGTAGCTTTTTTTATTTATGAATAGTCCAGCACAATCAATTTAGCGAGTTATATACATACATAATACATACATGTATATATATATATACATATATATATATGTGTGTGTGTGTGTGTGTGTGTATACATATATAGTTTTACCATCAGTGTCCATTATATTGCTTTTTTATTTATGAATAGTCCAGCGCAGTCAATTTAGCGAGTTATACATACATACATACATGCATACATACATACACACAAATACATACACACATGCATACACATACATATATACATACACACCTACACACACACACCTACACACACACACACACACACACATACATATACATACATATACATATATACATACATACACACACAACTACACACACATCCATACATTAGTGTATAGTAGTATCCATTATATTGTATTGGATATTTCCGTGACCAAACCCTGTGTGCAGATTGTATTTTTTCAAGTAACTCACTTTTCTTAGAAGAAGATGGCAGCAAAGTTCTTGGTAGGATAAGGTGTGATTCTGATTCTTTAATTCTGTATTAAAGTTGTCTCCTACCACTAAGCCATCCTATCATACTTTGGGTTAAATCTGTCTACCAGTGAAAGGATGGGATAATGACCTTTCACCTACCAGTGGCTCTGATAATGTTAGTAAGCAGCACTGATCTCAAAGAAGCATTAACCATTTTCTTTCTATATTGACCGATTTGGAGCTATATAAAGATTTTGGTGCTTTCGGGAATACCTCAAGGGGCACCTCTTTATCACACAGAATATAGTCATTGCAAATAGAACTTTTGATGTCCAGAGGCTTTTGAGGCACACTCAACACAGTTCAAACTATTTTTTTGCAGAAATGCGGCACAATCATTCATTCAAGGTTACAACAATTCATATAAGAATAGATGATCTGGCAGTAAGTTCATTCTCCAAATTCCAATGTCATATACTTTTGTTCGCTCATTTTAATACCAAATATTATTGAAAGTGTCTCATAATCTCATTTATGAGGGAGGTTCATTAGAATGGCACTGCCACACTGTGACAGGCACAGGAGCCCGTCATGAAAAGCAGGCGCTGCCCTGTCCTTTCCAATAACCTTTCTTTGGAGTGAAGAAGACAGGGAGGGACAAAACTGTAAAGAAATGAAAAAGACAGCAGGAGAAGAAGAAAGAGAAAAAAGTGTAAAAGGTGATTCACAAAAATGCAAAGTGGCAAAGGACGGTCCAACAATGACGGACAGGAGAGCCTGATGAATTACTTTGGCTTTTTTTGTTTTGTTTTGTTTAGTCAGTGTGGAGGTGGATGGAGGCGGGCAGGAAGAGGAGGGTGGATAACGGTTGGTGGCATTATCGCCTACATGGCTGACAGGGAGGTCTGAGTCCAAAGCCTCCTCTCATTAGATATGCAGGCACATTAGCGGGGACGGCTGTCTTGCTAAAGGTCAGGGTTGGAGGATGCTGGGATGACGGCGAAGCGTGAAGCGATGAGCGTCCAACCTTCGGGCTCACCTCTTTGAACTTCAATCATTTTGGCTTGGGCTTAATAGGTCCCCGGGGAGGATCAGAAGCAGAAAAGGCACGGGGAGGGGAAGGGGGCCTTAATGGGACATCACGCCACCTTGACATTTTAATTAAGACTCCCAGCCATTAGCATGCCAGAAGTTGGACTGTTTGAATGGAGCCTACGTGAAAGCAAATGACAGGATGCCATTTTTTCTTGAGTTTGTGTGTGAAACAGGAGTTTCTGTAAGGAAACATGATGAAGAGGTGAGAAGGATCTTGAGGATTTGCGTGATGACTTGCCAGCATCATATTCTTAAAATGCTGAGTGTTGCGTAACTAAGAACTGTTTGTTTATGTTGCGTAACCTGGTGACATAATTAATTCCGCTACGATTCTCTCTTCCTTAATTGTGTATCACTGTGATGTTGTTTCGCCTTCAATTTTCCAACATTAAAGTGAACTGACTTCATGAAAACTTAATGAGAACACAGTTTAAAACATTACCAAGCTGCAACTCTGGTACATATTGTTCCTCAGAACATTTGCATAGTGTAGATGGTTCAGTTCGTTGTTGCATAGAATTATGTTTTTGTTTTTTTTATGTTTACGTATGAGCCTATTATGCCTTTATTTTAGCAACAGAGCAGTGAATAGAGTCAATAATTGTGGAGAGAAAGAGAGTGGGGAAAGACATGCCACAGGTCCGATTCAAAACAGGGCTGTTCACTTGGAGGACTGTAGCCTCCCTCTAACCACGAGACTCCCAGCGCCCCCCCCCCCCTGAAATTAATTCTGGCTTCCATTTTTGCAGTCTGTAAAAAGGACGGATGCTATGGAAATGTTACAGTTTATAAAGTACAACCAGGATAGTGGAAACTCAGGGTTTCAGTTTCCATTTCAAACAGAGTATAATTACTTATTTTTATTTTAACTTAGTACATACAGACATACTTGCATACATACATACTGTCCAGACTGTCCAAGGTTTTAGTCATTGTAAATGTTGTACATATGTTATGAAAGTTTGATTGAATACCCTTAATGATTTTCTGACAAAGTTGTTGAAATCAAAATTTTTCCCTAAAAGTTAAAATTGTACAAATGTATCAGAAGTAATATAGCACCAAAGACATTAGCGCAACATCTAACCTTGTGATCCAGTCTAGATAGGTGAACTCTGAATCCTGCAAGGAATAGTCATATAGAAAACAGTACCTTACCTTTAAGAGTCTTTTTCAGAAATACTTGTGCAGTGTGTCTGCACGTTTTTTTTCTTTACCTCCAAATTACAGCCAGCCATTGTGATGAACTTTGTGGACTTCTTTCTAGCTCTGAATTTGACAAATTCCATCTCAAGCTGCGAAGAGGGAAGGCTCTATCGATCTACAGGGCCACTTAATTTATCACACCGCCTCAAGTTCCTCAAAAAAATATTTGACCAAGGGGGTTATTCAATACTATTTTCTTCTTGAGCCCACAGAGTGAAACTGCTTTCCTTCTGCAAAAAAATGTGAATGATGACAGGTGTCAGGAGAGGATGAGATTTGCGACAGAGACTCTCTCTGTGTTGCCTTTCACTTGGGCAAGCTTCATTGACAACATGAATAGTCTCTAGGCTCTCTAAGCAATGATTTACAGAGCAGAACAGTACAGATGTGGCTCGTCTGCCTTCACTTACTGTACATACTGCTCTGAGAGAGAATAAACTTTATGGAGTCACTGCTGCCTCTGAATACACTGTAACATAAAAGTGATGCATATAGACACACAAGCAGAATAATAAGCTGGAGTAATTGTTTACCAATTTGCTCATTAGCCACACTGCTACTTTTTTGTACCAAGCCCATCAGTAAAGTTGGCAATATTAATAGGCAACACTTGGTCAGATTTGTAAATCAAAGCTTGCAAACAAACATTTCACATGTGAAGACCTATTTAATTTTTTAAGATGTTTTCACCTTGCAAAATAATTATTTTGGTTTAACTAAGTCACAAAACAACGTCAGTGTCTTGCTCAAACTGGACACTTGGACATGTAGGCTTCAGGAGCTGGCGAACAAACTGCCAACCTTTCAATAGAGAGACGACCCACTCTACAACTGTAAAGGATAGGGTCCAGAACATGTACTATCCAGCTTGAGTTTCACAAAAAGCTTTCTTCAATAGGTTATGTTCAGGAAAAGTTGTTTTTTTAGTTTGAATATTTTCTAACAAACAAGCTCTAACTACAGTCTACTTCTCCGTAAAAGTCACCATTAACAAGTTGTTCAGCACAGGGTTGAACTCTGATGTTGTGGACAATCCATCCACAGGCCCATTCAGATTTTATAGTAGCTTTACACCCCACCAACCAACGGCACTACATCAAAACTATAAAATAAATACTAAATGGACTTTGCTTTGAGTTGTCAGAAGGTTAGAAAAGCACTCTACAAGTTTATGTCCATTTATCAGCATCTAGTGTTTCCTTGTCTTCCTCATGCTGAAAGAGTTTTTACAGTATACGACACAGTCAGGCTTTCAAAAACATGTTCATACCCTGATAGCAGAGGCTGTTCTATCAAATGCTCATCTGACCATCCATACTTCACACCAGTGATTATGCCTTTAGGAGCAACATGGGGTTCAGTGTCTTGCTAAAGTATTCAATTGGACATGAAAGCAGCAGGAGCTTGGGATTGAACTGCCAACCGTTTAATAGAGAGGCAACCCACTCTACAACTGTGGAGGATAGGGTTTAGTGTATGATAGAGTGGTATACATACTGTATCATATATGTGCAACTGACCACACTGTGTATTTGACAACTTGGGAGTGAGAGCATTCTTTTTGTATGCATGCCATCCTTTCATTCTGGTCACTCCCCATGAGCTCTTTCCTAGACCTACAGATGCTACAACACATGCGTAATTGCATTTTGTTACCTCCATCTCATACAGGGTCTTGTCCTTTGAGAGGGTCCAGGTCCCCCTCTGCTCCCACAACAGACCAGACAAACATAGCAATCTTTATAAGTGCAGGGTGAAACCATTGTAAAGCCACTGACCCTGCTGAGAACAGGGCACTAATAGCTGTGCCTCTAAAGCCAAATGTGATAGCAATTGACAAGCCTCATCCCAGAGTGCACAGAGAGCCGACTCCTGTTCTGTTCTGTGTCGAGCCGAGCCTGAAGATCCAGGAGTGTGAACAGACAGTGCTGTTTGCATTAGTCTTTGCTTTATGATTAGAAGTGTAAAGGAGCATATTTTGAAACAATCCTAAAAGGCACTTGGACTTAACAAGGTGGTTTCGACGTTACATGAAGTGATATCATGTTCTACATCCCTCCTCATGGTATGTCTCTTGAACTACTCAGCAAATTCTCTTTGATTTCAATTGCAGATTTATATTTTAAAATACTCGATGCTCTGTGTCACTGTATATGACATATTTTCTAATCGTATCCCTTGTTAATCAATAACAATATTCAGTAACTGTACCCAATAAAACAAGTAATGATATGTATGTGGGCTGAAAAAAAACTACAAGGTTAATTTTCAAGTCTTTAACAAATTAGTATTCCATTCAACAAATGCGCTAAATGTGAGAGTCATATTCAAATAAAACCAAATTTTTTTGTTAAAGAACATATCATTGTAAAATAGATTATAGTCCACTTTTTAGGGGTTCTATTGTTAACTCGGTATTAAAACCATTGTACATGTTTCGTTTCACACATTTACATTATTGTATATTTGTGGCTGTGACAATGGTACAGTAAGGAGTAATCTGAACTGAATCAACTCTCCAAAGACCAAAGAAAGACTGAGAAGGTAATAGATAGATAGATAGATAGATAGATACTTTATTGATCCCGAGGGAAATTCAAGGCATCCAGTAGCAGTATACAGACAGGCAGGACACAGGACATTAGTTACAATACACACCCGCTGTCCCCCCCCCCCCCCCCCCTCTGTATACAATAATCCCCCAAACAAGATTTAGCAGCCCCTATGTGACTAAGAATAAACATAATTATATGTTAAACCTGTGCAGTTAGCATTAGCAATTAGACTTAAAACTTATATAGCATAATGTACACAACCTGTGAGGAGAGAAAAACATGTGTTGGTTAAAAGAGACCTGTAAACAGTTAAGGAACCTTAGAAACAAAGTGCTGACCTTCTAGAAACTAGTTACATGTGCATGTACAGAGGTGTTGGAGGTAGTGCCAGAGGTGTGAGTACAGTCGTTAAACAGTCAATGCAGGAATGTAAATTGGCTCACCAACTTAAAGGAGCAGTGATTTGCATTAAGTGTCCTAGACAATAACCTGAAACCAGGAGTGCTTAGGGTGATTATCATTGAGTACCCAACTATTGGGGAGCAGATTAGCATTAAGTGTTGAAGACAATAGAGTGAAACTTGACCTAATTAGGGTGATCATATCAACCATTACAGATGTAGCATAACACAACAGTAGGATGAAACCAGACATGATTAGGGTGATTATCATTAAAGTGACCAGTGCTCAGTAAGGTGACTATCAATATGCATTAAAGTGTCAAACTGGAGACTGACTCTGAGGTCAGCAGTGCAGATGAGGAGTGAGAAAAAAGTGAAAAAAGAGTCCAGGGATCACCGTGCGCTTCTTCCCTGCCGTGACAGTGAAGTGTTGTACAATCTGATGGCCAGGGGGACAAAAGAGTTCTTGAGTCTGTCCGTGGAGCACGACTGTGACAGCAGTCTTTCGCTGAACATGCTCCTCTGCCCGGTGAAGGTGCTGTGCAGAGGGTGGTGTGTGTTGTCCATGATGGAGAGCATTTTGTCCAGAGACCTCCTCTCTACCACTGTCACCAGTGAGTCCAGCTCTGTGCCCACCACAGAGCCGGCCCTCCTCACCAGTCTGTCCAGGCGTGCTGCGTCCCTCTTCTTGCAGCTTCCTCCCCAGCACACCACGGCGTAGAAGAGGACGCTGGACACCACAGACTGGTAGAACATCTGCAGCAGCTTTTTGCAGATGTTGAAGGACCCCAGCCTTCTCAGGAGGTACAGACGGCTCTGTCCCTTCCTGCAGGTAGTGTCCATGTTAGGCGACCAGTCCAGCTTGTCATCCAGCTGCAGCCCCAGGTACCCGTAGGTCCTGACCACCTCCACATCGACCCCGCCGATGGAAACCGGTTCTAGATGTGGTTTCTTCCTTCGGAAGTCCACCACCATCTCCTTGGTCTTGGAGGTGTTTAGCTGCAGATGGTTGTCACTGCACCACGTCACAAAGTCCTCGATCAGGCTCCTGTACTCCTCCTCCTGTCCATCCCTGACACAAGCAACTATCGCAGTGTCGTCCGAGTATTTCTGCATGTGGCAGAGCTCAGAGTTATACTGGAAGTCCGAGGTGTACAGGGTGAACAGGACGGGGGAGAGCACAGTCCCCTGTGGTGCACCGGTGCTGCTGACCACAGTGTCAGATGTGCAGTCCTTCAGTCTGACGTACTGTGGTCTCTCTGTGAGGTAGTCAGTGATCCACCTCACCAGGTGCGAGTCCACCCTCATCTCGGTCAGCTTGTCTCTCAGTAGGAGGGGATGGATGGTGTCGAAAGCGCTTGAGAAATCAAAGAACATGATTCTCATCACGCTGCTCCCTTTGTCCAGATGAGAGTAAGCCCTGTGTAGAAGATAGAGGATGGCATCGTCCACGCCCACCTTTGCCTGGTATGCAAACTGCAGTGGATCCTGTGCGTGTTGTACCTGGGGTCTGAGGTGTTGGAGCAGCAGCCGTTCGAAGGTCTTCATAACGTGGGATGTCAGAGCGATTGGTCTGAAGTCGCCTGGCTCACTGGGGTTCTTCTTCTTGGGGACAGGGGTGAGGCAAGAGGTCTTCCAGAGCACAGGAACCTTCCCGAGCCGCAGGCTCATGTTGAAGATGTGCTGAAGTGGCTCCCCCAGCTCAGCAGAGCAGGCCTTTAGCATCCTGGGACACACCTTGTCTGGGCCTGCTGCCTTCCTGGGGCGGAGTCTCTTCAGCTCCTTGCTCACCTGGTCTCTGGTGATGGTGGGGGGGAGGGGGGATGGATTGTCACTGGAGGTTGTATCTGTTCTGGTGGAGGTGTTGGGGGGAGTGAGAGGGGGGGAGGGGGTGTGTGGAGGGGTGCTGGGGGGACAGGCACTCGCTGCAGCGACGGGGCTGTCGAACCTGTTGAAAAACAAGTTGAGCTGGTTTGCTCTCTCAGGGTCCCCGTCTTCTGCGTTGTTGTTTTTCTTTTTGCAGCCTGTGATGGTCTTCATGCCCTCCCAGACCTCTCTCATGTTGTTCTGCTGCAGCTTCTGTTCTACCTTCCTTCTGTACTCCTCCTTTGCCTCTCGGAGTCTGACCTTGAGTTCCCCCTGCACCCGCTTCAGCTCTGCCTGGTCTCCCTCCTTGAATGCCCTTTTCTTCCTGTTAAGGATCTCCTTGACATCGCTGGTGATCCAGGGCTTGTTATTCGGGAAGCAGCGCACAGTTTTAGTGGGAACCACAACGTCCATACAGAAGTTCATGTAGTCAGTTGTGCAGTGTGTGACCCCCTCAATGTCATCACCATGGGTCTCTTGTAGGGCAATCCAGTCAGTGGTCTCAAAGCACTCTCTGAGCGCCTCCTCTGCCTCAGGAGACCACTTTCTGAAGGTGCGTGTAGTTATCGGTTGTCTCTGGATCATAGTTTTGTACTGTGGCTTTAGTAGGACCAGGTTGTGGTCGGACTTACCCAGAGGTGGTAACGGGGTGGCAGTGTAGGCGTCCTTCACGTTTGCATACAGGAGGTCTATTGTCCTGTTCTTCCTGGTGGGACAGCTTACAAACTGGTGAAAGTCCGGTAGTGTGGAGTTCAAAGTAACATGGTTAAAGTCCCCTGAGATGGCGATGAAAGCATCCGGGTGCAGCGTTTGTAATCTTGAGGTGGTCGCGTGGATGACGTCACACACAGTTTCGGCGTGTGCCCGGGGAGGAATGTAAACACAGACCACGATCGCGTGAGAAAATTCCCTCGGCATGTAGTAAGGACGGAGACCCACCGCCAGCAGCTCGATGTCTTTGCTGCACGTTGCCTCCTTCACAGTAACATGTCCATGGTGGCACCATCTGTTGTTAATAAACAGCGCGAGTCCTCCTCCTTTCCGTTTGCCGCTGCGTTTCGTGTCTCTGTCCACTCTCACTGTAGTAAAGCCCGGTAGATCCACGTTAGCGTCTGGGGTGTTTTGAGTCAGCCAGGTTTCTGTGAGGCACATTAAACTGCACTCTCTAAATGTCCGGTTGTTCCTCACAAGAGCAGCCAGCTCGTCTGTCTTGTTGGTTAGACAGTTTACGTTCCCCATAACTATCACCGGAACCGAGGGCTTGTACCTCCATCGCTTAGCCGCGAGCTTAGCCCTTACCAGGGCCCCGGCTCTACAGCCTCTATACCGCCGCCTCAGCTCCTCTGGTATCGGGTGAACGATGCCGGCTTGTCCCGCTGACCGGAGCGAGAGCAGCGTTTCCCTTGAATAAGAAAGTTTTCCGCTGCTATTTCCACGAAGGCACGAAAAAGTATCCATAGGATACATAAAGTTATACACTGAAGGTGTACCATAAAACCTATATAGTATAGTACTATAAAAACTATAAAAGTAGAAGTTGGCACAGAGCCAAAACAAACGAATAACATATCAGACAAGTACGACAGGGACGGAGCTACTGAAAGTGCGGCCACTCACGTCGGCGCACAGGTGAGAAGATACTGTTAAATTGATGCTCAAACTTGAATTTGCAGTACAGTAACAGATATGTGTTCATTTTAGGAAAAATGAAGGAGAAACCAGGAGTTTCACAAAGGCTGATCAGTAAAAAAAACCCTTGGGAAAACTCAGAGAAAGTAAAACAAAAGCTATAGCTGGAGAGGCTGGTTGCAGGAATATGGCAGTCAATAAATGCTCATGTTAAAGAATTGAAATGTCTCCTAAGCACTCCTAGCTGTTACCAACTAACTTATGAGCCAGCCGCCGTATCCAGAGGCTTTCAACCTCACTTCAGAGCCACAGATCTTAAAAGTTGAATGTGTGAAATGTTTTCAGCATAGAATATTAAACATTGACTTTAAAGCCAGACTTCTATATCTTCTAGTATTGAAGCCCGAGGGAGGTCATTTAAAAGTTCAGAAAACTGTATTTTTTTTAAATACAGTGTGCTGAGAAGACACTGTTGTGTGAAGGTTTGATTTCTGTCTGACACTGAGTCTAATGACTTTGGATAAAGTGACTGTAAACACTGTAAATGTGTTTTGACAAAATCAATAATGCATTCCTAACAGTGCCTCACAGAAGAACGTATTAAGTTTCTGAAGATATGTAAGGTATTTGTAGAACCTGCTTCTAGCAGGGAAAAGGATTTTGTCATTTGTGTATGTTGTGTTTGAAATCTACATTTTAAACAACACACTGATAATAACAAGCGCTCACTCAGCAATCTATCATATAATATAGATGTACTGTAATCAACATAGGATTTAGTTAACAAAAGGTTGCAACATATTTAATTTACATTTTCAATTGTAGTTATTACTGTATAATTTTAAAGTCCATGTCCGATGTCACTTCATGTCCTGCCCTCCAGTTTCTGTCCAGTTCAGATTAGAGTAAGGGGGTCCCCAACAAGTATAGTGCAAGCACGCTGAAACAAATCAAAAATAATAATCTAAGGTCACATCCTCCCACTCCATTATCTTTGCCACTTTTTTCCTGTTCTGGGTCGAGAGGCTGGAGTTGGTCCCAGTTGTCACTGAGCCAGAGGCCCTGGATTGTTCTTCAGTCAATCACAGGGCTGACGTATAGAGACAGTAAACCAGTCACACTCACATTCACAACTATGGGCAATTTAAAGTCACCTATTGACCTAACACATGTTTTTTTTGACTGTGTGAGGCAGCCTGGATACCTGGAGAGACCCCTCTGATACACTGGAAGAACATGCAAATTCAACACAGAGAGGTCCTGTTGGACAGATATACAAACCACCGCGAAGTGGTCCTGGTTTCCCAACACATGCTCAAGTTTAAAAAAAATACACAACCACAAAAAAAGTTCTCCAAATAAAAAACAAAACATTCTACATTAAGGAATACAATGTCTTAGCATGAAACAAGCTTGAAAGACTTCTTTTTTTCCCCCAGTTTCTTTTCTTCTTCTGGACTTTTGTATATTTAGAATTTTTTCTGAATCTTGCAGCCTCTTTGTTTGATGAAAAATAATTGTGGCCATTCTAGCGTGTTTGCCCTTGCCGCCCGGCCCATCACACTGTTGACTGTAGAAAACAAGATGTTTCAGGTCCCCAATGGTGAAGCTGAAACATCTCTTCCATACCCCACTGACTAGCTGCAGTACAGATCATAAAGCTGGCTTTTTCCATGTTGACAGATAGGACATGGGTCAAATTTTAACATTTAAAACATTTAGCGCACTTTTTTTTTGTAGGACAATTTCTATTTCGGTCACTTGAGAGAAGTCGGTATGTAATCTGATGCTCCAAAAAAGGTTGAGACGTAGACAGCTCTGTTGACTTTTCTGGTGTTCTGTACCACAGCAACAAAAAAGAGGTGGGGCAGTGAAAGGGGACTTACTATTGCTAACACTTAAGTCCTTACATTTTTCACAAAACTATTCCAACCTGAGGTACATTTGCTGTTTGGCTCATAAGTTAAATGTTAAGCGTGGTACAACACCTGCTGACCTCTGCTCCCAGAAGAACACAAGATGGGTTGTCTATTTTTATGTACAGCTAGCTTGACACTGGTACATGCCTTACTCAAGTGCTTCAAAAGAAAAACACAAAATATTTCATTGAAATCCTGTAAAACTATTTCTTAACTATTTTGTAATTAGTCATACCGCATTAAGGGTTAAAAATATGGTATTTTTTATCTTGGAAATCTGCATTCAGTGCTCTCAATTAACCATGAACAGAATACAACAGCTATACTGACTCCTGACACTTTATTAGTGCTGCAATCTATGTCTCTAAAAAGCTTTATATAACTGCCTCTATCCTCTCACTGGGCTGTGTTAGTGCTGAGGGTGTACTCCCAGGGTTTCTCCTGGCGTCACAGGATTGATCTACACCGGTGGGAGGCTGCTTTGTTTCATTGCCAAGTGTTAAGCTATCAGGGTAATGATGAACCTGTGACAGAAGCCGCAGCAAACAGCCTCTGCACAGAGAGTTATGATGCCAGCCATTAACGGATCGGCAACACGGGCACTGGAGATAAGTCCCCGGGGGTGAGGTCCTGTGGCACATACAGAGAGAAGAATCTTTTTATTCCTGCTGCTTTTTCACTGACATTCCCCTCCCCACCCCTTTCTTTCTATCTCTATTCTCTCAGTATCACCTTAAAGGAAGAGAAAGCCTCCCCACTATACCTGTAAGTTTGAGCAAACACAAAGGGCCTGATTTACTAAGATCCCAATTAAAGAGTACTAAATTACATGCTTACTCAAAAAAAATTGCATGTTTGGTTTGTGGGCGTTTTGCGGTTGATCTACTAAGAACATTTGCGTGAATGATAACGCGTGCAAACATTGTGGAGGCGGTAGTATTGAAGTTAGGCTTTTTGCGCGTTTCACTGGTCTATGTCAGGCAGAATTTGGCAAGCGCAAAATAGGTATTAATGGGAGAGCAAAAAGTGAATATAATCAGAAGATAACAAAACCTAAATGTGGCTTATAAGAAAACCTCTGAATCACACATGGCCTCTCTTTTCTTTCTTTCTTTTTCATTGAGCCTTGGGCTCCTGGATTAGCACGTTCCTGTCAAAGGTGTTAAATTCACAGACTGTCACAATCAGCGCAATTTTTGCCTTGCTTGGTAAATTGTGTGTACTAACTTAACTTCTATGCATTTTCTCCTCTCAGTAATTTGCAGGGGAAGAAACCCCCCATATTGCATATTCATTAAGACAAACGTACTAAATGGACGTGTTGTTTTGCTCATATGAAAAACACACTCTTCACTGCACGCTGTTTGTAGATCAGATAGCACATTTTTTGCTGGTGGTATCAAGTTTTCACACGGTTTAAGACACGCAAACCTTTATTAAACTCCCCAAGAGTGCAGTGAAGTTTTACAACAAGACACCTTGTTGAGTTACAAGTCTGAATGCTAAGCAAGGCTAATATCTTCACAATAAGGCCTTTGTCCGCCTGGCGTTGGTTTCTCAGCGCTAGTATCTTTTTTCAGTTGTTTTCAATGAGTAGAGACTGAGCCTTGGCAGCAGAACGCAGCCACCAGGATGAAAAGCACAGCGCCTACTCCGAGCGCTCACGTTGAAAATCTTTCAACTTTTCAGAAAGGCGCTCTTGATGTCCCCAGCGCTCTTTTGAAAATGTATGACTTTCCCTGTATTTTAGCCTACGGATCGTGTCTTGTACCCACATCCTCTTTGCTCCGTGTCGCCTGGGGTAAAAGGCGATCTGAAATATAAAACATGAAGTATAAAGTAACAGAGACGTTATAGTCCCACGCTTTTCTTCTCAGTGAACAAAACTCCATGCAAATGCTCCAGAGTGCACAGTCAGCACTTTTCTGCCCGGAATAAACGCTAGGTGGACACGGAGCTTAAGTTTCAGCATGTATGGATTTATTTAATGCAAGGCTTTACAACAAAAACCTTTTAGAAAATAGTATGATTTTGGAGCATGCCAAACTATTCCGGTGAAAGTGTTTCAACAAACGCAAAGCCTTGTTATTTCTTACCAAACAGAATGAACAATTAGTTACTATATTTAAATTTATATCATACATTGTACAACTGCCAGCAATTAAAGAGTGAAAATGTGAATATCTATTCGTTTCTTCTTTGAAAATTGAGGAGAAAGGCATGCTCACATTTATCTTGTTTCTCTTTTACCCAAATGTTATTTAGAGATTTATTTATGAGCATGGTTACCATGGGCCACTTTCATGTTAGCTTGAGTTTGTTGGACATAATCAGCAGCTTCATTTGAGTCAAACCTGCTTAAATCTTAATTATACTATACAGTATTTTCAGTAACCAAAGCCTGCAGTCAGTGATCTGTTGTTGTTAAAATGGTCAACATGACTTTTGGACTTGCATTAATAACAGAGTCCATTAGGCTAACACATTTCAGGGATTTGAGCAGTCATCCGCTAGAGCGACTAATTGTATTGTTTTATCCCGAAGTTAAGACCCAAAATACTGAACTAATACAGTTCTCCAGCCAAGTCAATTTCAGTTTTTAAATAGAAGTCTCACTTTGAAGTAGTTTGTAATAATAACTGGTAAACAAACTCATGTGCAGGTGATAGCTTCTTGTAGATGTATCATCTTGAGGTTTCATCAGACTTTAGTGAGAGATTTAGTATTCATATTGAAAGCAATTTAGAAAAGCACTCCACCTAAGGCAAAACAGAATGGGACTTATAATCCTGAGCATCAGAGCTGAACGTCTCGACCGGTGCAGGCTCCATGTTAGCGGCCTTAATCAAAAGCTTTACATCTGCCGGTGTCATAATTCCAATGGAAGGTCATTACTAGTTTGGAGCAGCTGAGCATTTCTCCATTTAAAAAAAAAAAAGAAAAGGGGGGGAAGCAAAAACTAATTAGTTTGCACAACAAAAAAACAAAAGGGCTAAAACATGGCTGCACTGCGGGCTATCTCGCAGATAACTCTCTTAGCCAGACACGTTTCGTAATTAGTTTTTCCCTTCCACTGGGATATTCAATAACCTGCAGTTGGAGTGATGGAAGAAGAGATAGTGATACTTATCTCAAATGTTTTCTCGCCACAAAAAATAATCCTTTCACTCAAAAGGAGAGGATTAAAACTAGAAAGAGTGCTCATGTTTTTAGCTGGTAAACAGGTTTTGAGGGAGGGACAGTCCCTCATGGATTTAGCAGAGAAGCGAATTTATTCCACTCCAGTTAATTTTTTTCTTGACTCCCTGCAGTCCTCCCTCAAACTTTTTGCTTATTTGGAAGTAAACAAAATTGCAATAAGCACATTAAATAATGAACTGAAATGATAAGTAGCCTAAATGAGGCAAGAAACAAGCATTTAAGGGATTCATTTAAGAAGTGCAGCAGTGTTTCTAACATTAGTGGAGGAGTATTCAGTTGGAGAAACACTGGCAGTTTTGTGTTTCTCATACAGCCCATACTTGTCAATTCAAGGAAGAAAATATCTGAAAATGACTTAATTTCCTCGGTGGTGGAAACATAAAGACAACAGCCCTCATCATTCTCAACCTTTCTGTCAGTTTGTGATGTGGCCCAGGGGGCTCAGACACTGGCCACTGGCTCTGCGGCACTGATGGACAGATATGTTGGTGCATTCACATGTCCAGTGTCTGGGAGATGTGATTACTTCTGACAGCTTGTTTGTTCTCATTCCACCTGGCTGCAGCAAACCCCTGAGCCACACCACAGGACAAAGCTGCTGCTATGCAAGCAGCAAAACATACAGCTTAATAAACCAATCTCCTCAATTCTGTCAGCCAGGCTTTAATTAACTGTCCAGTTTATCAATTCACTGAAGCACTGTTAACCCTTTGATGAGAGCCTGAGATTCAGTTCACAATACAAGACATACCTCGCATATATGTTACATGAAATGAGTTAGTATTAATTATATCATCTGCAACATTTCTAAAAATCTAAAATGACAAAAGACAGTTCATTATTTGTTGCATATAAATAAATTGGATGATACAATCTTTGGAAACCTCTCAGAGCTATTTCAGCTCTCCAGTGATCTACTGCTGCTGAAGATGAAACTTTAGAAGGTGTCAATATGAACTACACAAAAGTGCATCCTGACAACATCTAAAGTGCTGCTGTCTGTCTTTATGCTTGATATCTTTCCATTGGTCCTCCACTTAATTCACAATATTGAAACAATGATTGACTGGATTTAAAGACATTTTGTACAGACATTTATGACCCACACAGGATGAGCGACGAGAACTTTGGTGATCTCTCTGACTTCCCATTGATGATGACTAATTCAACAGCTTTAGAGTGGCTCCCCAAAATATCCACTAACAAACACACATAGCTGTAATGATGAACTAAAATGATTCTTATGTGGTGCCTCTTAAAGATCCTAGTTTTCACTGATCCTCAAAGTAAAAAAAAAACCCCAAAACATCCCACTGACAAAAACCGATCCTCTTGGTGAAATATCTACCTTTTGGCTTGATTGCTGTTCAAATTCAAGAAGTAATCCCGTCTTCCATCTACTGCCCAGCATCTACCGTCGTCTGCTTCAAATGTCTTATTAACACCCAGAGCAATTCGTCCTGTGTAGTGCTTATTTGTCAATGTTAGCATGCCAAAGTAGGCTGAAAGTGCGGACATTACTATTTGCTTGCTTCAGTATTGTGTTGCCATGCTGATGGTTGACACAAAGAACAATTGTGCCTTAGTTTGCCTCGACAAAGCAGCCGTCAAGTCGAACCATTTGAACATAAATCCCGTTGTCTATCACTATTTATTCTCAGTCTTCTGCTGGTTAAGCAGCTTATGAAGCTGGATGCTTCCTGCAGACATTTTTTTTTTTATCAAAAGCAAAACCAACTGTTCCAGAAGGATCAACCTTTAGGTGTTACGCCAGATTAAGAAAAAAAACGGCTCATTCTGCCTGTAATGACAAGCAACATGGTTAAAAAAAAATAGAAGGGCTCCCACCAGGGCAGATTTAGAGAGACTTTTCCGTGAGACTAATAAATCTTCAGGAAATGTCATTACTTTGAACTACAGTTGAGGCTGGACTTTAGAAATCATTAGGCTGTTTTTAAGAAATGGAATCGGTGCCCGTGCGCAGTCATGTGGTGACATAACGAGTATGTTTGTGCGATGAGTGATGCATCTGTTTTTATGATCCTGCCCGCTATGCATCTCCACAAAGTGCTCGGCTGTTTACAGAGACATCAAAGCAAATCAATAGGCTGTGAATGGACAGGTCACTAAACACTCACTCGCTCATTAAGACAACCAGCTCATATTTTAGATGCATACATGGTCAAACACCCACACTTCAAATACACCACAAACACACACACGCACACAAATGCACACACATACAGTACAAAGGCAGGCAGAGGAATACACAAGCCCCTACGCAGCTTTCCTGCTGGAAAGCAACATTTGAAATAGGCTTAAATAAATCAACAACTGTTTATCTTTCCTAACACCTCCAGGAATGAAAAATAAAATTCTCCTTCAATAAATAAATTCAAGAAAAGGTTTATTTTCTGTGTTGTAGGAAGCATCCCATATGTGAATTAACATGCAACTGCAAAGCTCAGGGATACCTGAAGAAATACAAGGGTCTGTGAAGGACACAGCTGTAGCTGAGCCGCAGTAATTTTACAGAGGAGTTCTGCCAAATGTAGCCTAACATCTTCTTTTGAAGGAAATCTTCAGCCGTCTGGTGAAGCTCTGTGAGAGAATTTGCTGCATGGCAAACTGCATTGACTCTGCAATAAAAGGTTTAACCACATCTGTGCATCTCGGGTGTGCAAGGCCATCGCAGAGAGAGGGTTGGCATTTTTTTTTTTTTTCGACTGTCCCCCCCCCCCCCAAGTTGCAGACCACTCTCCACCCATGCACATTCACAAAGCATGTCATTAAACATAATAGGGTTTTTATCACCTACTGTCAAGGAATACCGCTGCATTTGCATTCAAATTTAATTTGCCGTACTGAAGCTCATGCATCCAAGAAATCTTCCTGTGGACCCTCTACCTTGTGTTACACGCACACTCGCAAATGCAAACACGCACGCACACACACACACACACACGAACATGTCCTATGTTCAGGATTTTAATACCATCATAAATGGAGAAGATGTTGCATGAATGCCCTACATTTGAGAGTGAGCTCATTATATATTATGGAAGCATACAATCTTATATTATCTGCTTATGCAACTAAGTTGTTGCAGAATTTGATGGCATACATTGGTTTGCTCCATGGAGCACTATGTGGGAATTAGCATATAGCAATTTGTGCAAATCCATTAAAACTTTACGCCTCCTTAAGATAACAGAAAAAAAAGATGTGATCAGCTTGTAGGTGGATTTTTAAGTTTTCATCCTCAACTCTGAGACAAATGCAATCCTTGCAAATGAAGCTTTTTTTTTATTTATTTTTTTTAAGAAAAAGCGAGTCTCCTCACTCCGCCTCTGTCTCTCTCCGCCTGTCTCTTTCACCTGGAGTAATGCAGACTCCATTTCACCGACAAAATATCCTCTGTAGAAGCTGTCAAAGTGTTTACCCACAGGCCTGAGTCCCTATCTGAGGCCTGACATCTAATATAGAGAACTGGCCTGCAGCGCCCACCGCCTTCCCTGCCAAACGTCCAAGCCGAGAATGAGAGAGGGGGGGAGAGGGGAGGGAGGCTTGGAGACAGGCTGGATGAAATGCAGGGAAAGAGGGGTGGGAAAGTAAGGGGGAGGAAGGTGAGGGGAGGTTAGTAGCCACGAAATAGAAAGAGGTGAAATTCGAGGGGAAGAATTACAATTTGTGAGTATACTTAAACACCCTCAAAAAGAATAAAAAAAATCCAAGCTTCTTTTCCAAGTTAATTTGTTTGCGACCAAAAACACAATTTTCCATCGCAAAAAAAGAGTTAATATTTATGTAACACTATGTTCGCGGATTCTTGAAGACTTCCTTTAATGTATTTACAATCTTGTCAGCCACTTTCAAGAGATGAATCAAATCAGCTTTCAGGGGAAAACTCTCTTTTTCTTCAGGTGTTTATGCAATAAATGTGCTACTTTATCTCTTTATTGTACCTTTGGAGTGTGGAGGGGTAGTGAAAGGTACATGTTTTACAACAGAGGAGCGAGACATTTCTATAAAATGGGAGCTGCCTCTTGAGCACCATCAACTTTTACTATCATCTTTAGCTCGCACGAGGAGAGAAGAGCCTAAATGGTGGCTGCCTCGCCCGCTCACTCATCCTCACACACACACACACACACACGCACACCGACTCACACTGAATCGCACTTACACACAGTCAAACGCAGCTACATTTGTGCATGTTGTACATAGTGAATGTACACACTGACACACGCGCACACACACATTCGCCACACGCATCGTCTGCACAATGGGGGGCCTCAATCCAATTAGCTTGATTATTAATTAAATGTGCGCTCAGAGGAGAGCTGGCAGTGGTGGAGGCGGCCCAAAGGGGGCGTCTGCTGAGAGGCCTCTGGACTCACTGTAGCATGAGGTGATCATGCTGCCTGGCCGACACACTTATTAACACACACACACACACACACACACACACACACACACACACACACACACAAATACATGCAATAAAAAGCCAAGTATGTCGCACCACATGCACAGTGAATGCAGTAGTTGCAGGATCTCTGCCTCTCTCTTTGTTTCCCTGACTTACAACTCAAGTGAACACACAGACCCCGTCTATTTAAACATATGAATCAAACTTTGTATCCATTCATAGTAATACATTTATTCATTTAGTTGTTTATGTAATCTGCCTATCGGGCAAAGTCAACTGTTCTTTGTCTATTCAAACATGACCGATCCAACTGTTTTGTGAACTTTACTCAACGTGTACTTGAAGACGCACTCTTGTAGCTGCTAAAGTCCCATCTTTCTCAATAAAATCCTTTCCCTCTAATATATCAATTCAACTGCAATAACAAATAATAAGCAGGCCATGTGAAATGCTGGTATAGAGATGATACATCAGATGTGTATCATTTTTCAAGATGGTGTCTCATCTTATTCACCTTCAGATGAAAAACGCAGCTATAAAGCTGCTTGTGTAGACTGACCTTCCATTATCCAAGGACAGATTAATCAGTGAACCGAGCATTCCTCACAGAGCTGATATGCCCGCTTTTATTTATTACGTCTTTGCAATGTTGAGTGAATCCTGAAAAATACAATGTAATTATAAGAACGTCATTTTTCTCATTTGGATTTTTTTTTTAGTGCACTTGTATTGGTGGTGTGTGTGACTGAAAGAGTATAATACGGGTCATATTGTGGGTAAGTGCGGAATATATGTGACATAAAGGATCAGTCTGAGTACTTGATTTCTTTCTTTTATTCTTGAGCTCAGCACAAAGCTAAGACAGTTTAGTTGGTTATTTGGTGTGTTTGGAGATGACCTTCACATACATATCAGAGAGACCGCCTCACGCAGGCTCTACTCAGAATAAATGATAACGCTGTTTTAGATTGTGCTTGTAAAAAGTTCTCGCAGGTTATTTCATGATGAAGCAAATGTAAGTCGTCATCTTTTTATAAATGCAGTAAGTGAATTAAAAAAACAAAAAACACATTTTAAATGCTTTTCATTCATAACAAACACGTCTGTATATTCCTTTCAAGAACAAACATATGACACACTTAATTCTGACATAAGACTGCATGCACTTCATTTTTTTCTTCATGCTGTGGCTAATGTTTAGCTCCTGTATGCCAGAGAAATGTTTAACGCCTCAGATCCCACAATTGAGATTAATTCCATGTTAACTATATACTATCTTAAAAAGGTCCTTGTACACTGTTAGATATTATTGCATGTGATGAAGACGGGGCAATGAAACACAGCCTTGGAGGCAAGGTTTCCTCTCGGTGTTTCATCCGCAGCGATGAATTAATGTGTTCTGCTGACCCCCTGACCCGCTGATTTACATTGCATCTCAAAGACACGGCTTGTAATAAAACGTGGACCTGCGTATCCGCTCTCTCCTGGCTAACCAGCTAATGTAATACACAGTGTGCAGAGCTCCAACAGGGACTTTTAATGAAAAAGAGGAAGCGGAGAGAAAAATGGGAGAAAACCTCTCTGAAATTAATCGAGGACCTCTATTAAAGAAACAAAGGTGGATGGGGGAAAAAAGATGATAATTGAATTCCCACACAGAGGGCTTCTCCTTTTTTTACCCTTTCTGTGGCAGAACTTCTTTATTCGTTAACTTTCTGATGTTGTGTTCACCAAAGAGCTAGGCATTACACAGGTTCATTTTCCCCGCAGAGCGTTTTGGAGCAAACTGAGTGATTTGACAAGAAACACAGTGGAGATGACAGACGCTCATCTGCAAGCATCTGATCGGCATCTCAAACTGGAGCTGAGCCAAGAGACGGAAATACAACATGCAGGTGCAAGGAAAAACCTACCTGCTAAGTAGTCTAACACATTTTTAAAATCCTTCAAATTGAATTGATGGAAAACCATGACCAATGATTGCAGCAGAGTTTATCAAAAAGTGCTGGACTGCCCACAGCAGTGCCCTGAACTTTCCTCTGGGCTCCCTCCCACACAGACTTACTCTTTGAACTTTGATCTCAATAGTGCTGCGCTTACCAAAGCCAACAACCTCAACATGCTTGCATGGAGAGAAAGTCTATAAAAGCTTTTCTTTTTGCCTTGGATTGGAGGATTAAACACAACATGAATGAAGTGCTACTGGCTTTTTTGTTGCGACTGCCACATTGCAGCACACACTTGCAACTCCTGCAATCATCATAAAGACTTACCGGATTATAATTGTGCCTATTAGTTAAGTATATTTGATTTAAATAAGCACCATGCCAATACATAGGCATTTTAGCAGGGTTGTGAATGACCTTGTCCTAAAAGTGAAATCATGCCCTGATTTGATATTCTTTATCATGAGTTGAAAAATCTCAAAAACCTTGAATTTTAAAACCGTACAGCAGAAATATTGGCAACAACAATAGTGTGGCTGCCTTTCAGGCAACCACCCTAGTAATATCTTATTCAGTACATACTTATGATCTTGTGCCTTTAGTTCGAAGCAAACTTGTTAAAACTACCAGTAGTTAAGACAAACAATAATTGTTAATAGTTAATGACAGTGCTTCATCAAAGAGCATCGATTAAACCAGATCTTGTTTGAAATGAAGGTTCAGTGAGGTGCTCTTACTGCTGTGTTGTGGCTTACATCTCCACAGATGCATTATTTAACTGTCTATGAAAATGTAAAGGGTTCTTAATATTAAACATCAGCCAAACAATAACTAATTTTGTAACTGAAAGCATTAATTCAAAGAAGTCCCTCACACTGAAGCGTCTTCTTCCACGTACATTTAGTCAAAATGAAGCAGAAGGAGAAATGAAGAGTTCTTTTCCTTTTAGGTAGCCCTTTGAGTTGATAAAGTTGCATCTGTAGTTGTACTTTAGGTAGTTTTAGGCTGCTTTACATTTTCATTCATGAAATTTAAACAGTCTCAGTATGCAGTGCAGGAATGTTTGACATCAAATCTTGTCAGAAGAGTCATGATCTATCAGCATGACTTGATAGCTTCACTTACTTCCTGCCTGCAACAATAATTTGAGATGGACAACTGAAAACATCTGAAGCACTAGCTCAAACTGATCAAAGGGATTCAAAAACAGGGTTACCTCTAAAAAAAGAGTTACATTTAAAAAAGAAAAGCTTGTAACTGTTATTTGATTTGAGATAAATCCACTCTTGTAAAGAAGATAAAAAAGCGAGAGCTAACTGATGACAGCAGGGAAAGCCAGTGTGACTCTGTCAAAAGCTAACACCATGTATCTATTATTACTTCGAACACATGGTGGTTCTGCAGGACATTATGTGCTCGACTATCTCTCGGGCTTTTCATAATACCACTTTTTTTTTTTACACTGATTCAACCTTTGGACACAGGCAGGCTAGCTGCTCCTGCTTTTCCAGTTCTTAATGCTAAGCTACAAAAAACCTGTGGTCTACTGCAGCTCAACTTTGTGTCAGAACTGTTTCCATCAGCTGTTGATTTTATGCATGATGAGCTTACAGTATGAATGATACCCAATGAATGATTTCTTCAAATGTTTCTGCTGGACACAGTGAATGTTTCCTTTGTATTACCTTATTGATTGAATGTTGAACAGAATGTAAATTCCTCAGCTAGCAGGGCTATTACGTAAAACAGTTACGAAAAGATGACGTTGAAGCTGGTGGGCTCACTCCCAAGAGAAAACACATTCTGAGTTAACTGTAGTCAAGTCAAACATGATCTTAACTTCAACCTGTTCAAGTTACTACTACCTACAAGGCTCTCCATTCAAAGCACTGTTGCTCCACCATGGCATGCACTTCTACTGGAGCAGTAAACATGTTCATGCAGTTAAATGGTTTGATCTGGAAATGTAAGTATCCTCTACCTCACAGAGACCATGTTCATGTTCGGTTTCCTTGGTGCTGAGCCCTCCCAGGTACTAGCTGACATTACAGACTCCGTGAGCAGTAGTTTGCCATGTGAAATCAGACTCTTTGTTATGCGGTTAAGTGAAGTGACTCTGTAACTTAAGTCTTGAGTATGCCAAGCATCAATCAACCTTTATCAACCACTTATAACTAAAGACAGTGATTTTAGTTGTTGCTTCAACCATTAGCAAGACTTAATTTATTGATCTTCTGCCTTCGTGACAATGGTATTTGTTCCTCTGTTATCTTTTAGAAAGTAGGTAAAATCTACAAGAAGCTTAAGTAAAGAATGTTAAAAACTAGAAACAAGACTCTTAACAGTTTTTGTATTCTCTGTTAAAGAAGAAATTATGTAGTCTGATGGAGACCGTAGACAGTTTTCAGTCCTTCTCAGTGTTTCATCAATTTTGCTTTCTAGTAGTACAAGATAATTAAACAGAATTCAATGTCAGGTCTAAGTAAATCTTAAAGAAATTGCTTTTTTTTTTTTTTTTCTTCATTTTTCTGTTTATCGTTGACTTTTTTGTCGTTATGCCCCTGCAGCAGATTGCACACACTCAGCACAGCCCTATTGCACGCCTAGTGCAAAGCGTCTTGGCGCACACAGCATGTTTTTTTTCCTATTTTCCCAATGACGCAATTGTCATTTTAAGGCCTAGTGCTTACATCGTTTAAATAGCAAATTAACTTTCACACCTGTTAGTGCCCAGGGGTGTGTATGTTTTAAAAGGAGTTGTATACACGTCCTCTGACGTGTTCCTGTCTGGAGGACACAGAAAAAAACGACTGCATCTTAGACTACCTCAGAATCAGAATCAGCTTTATTGGTCAGGTATGTTTAACACACAAGGAATTAAACTTCGGTAGACTGTGCGCTCTCTGTACAGTGTAAACATTAAATGCAAAAAGCGTCATATTGCATCACATGAAGAAAACTTCCAGGCAAAGAAAAACATATTTTTCTCGTCTCAGGGCAAAATGAAGGTTGGATTCACGGCCATTCAACACTACTACCATGTTTCTAATGATACACAGCTTCATGCAAATGGGTGAAGTATCCCTTTAAATAACAATTAACAAAAAAACTATGAACAAGTAATTAAAGACTTATATGTAAAAGACTAAATAAGATAACAGTGCAGTGGTGAGTATTGCAAAAGGATGATGAAGTAAGTATGAGGTAGGTATCTTTAAAGTATTAAATAATAGAGTGTGCGAAGATGAAGTCTTGTCACTGTCCTGGATTAGACCGATGGCGATGGTGTCGTCTGTGAACTTCAAGAGTTTCACAGAAGGGTCCCCTGAGGTGCAGCCATTGATGTAAAGGGAGAAGAGCAGTGGGGAGAGAACACACCCCTGGGGGACGCCAGTGCTGATTGTCTGGGTGCTGGATGTGACGCTCCCTCAGCCTCACCTGCTGCCTCCTGTCAGTCAGGAAGGTGGTGATCCACTGACAGGCGAACTTACTCGGCACTGTGAGCTGAGTGAGTTTCTGGTGAAGGATATCCAGGATGGTGTTAAACGCAGAGCTGAAGTCCACAAACAGGATCCTAGTGTAGGTCTCTGAGGAGTCAAGGTGATGCAGGTTGTAGTTCAGCCCCATGTTGACTGCATCCTCCACCGACCTGTTTCCAGCAGGGGGCCTGTGATGTCCTTTAGAGGGCTCAACACCAGTCTCTCAAAGGACTTCCTGACCACAGAAGCAGTTGTAGTTGGTGAGCTCTTGCAGGCCTTTCCAAACTGGTGAGGGTTCGTTAGCTGAGAAGCGTTGTTTTAGTTTCTCAGTGTAGCTCCTTTGAGCCACCCTGATCGCCTTTGTCGGTGTGTCCCTGACTTAAAGAGGTCCCAGTCCCCACTGTAGGCTTCTTCCTTGGTCTGATGCAGCCTCCTAAATTGAGGTGTAACCCAAGGCTTGTTGTTGTTGTATGTGCTGAAGGCCTTGGTCTGCACACACATGTCCTCACAGAAGCTGATGTAGGATGTCACAGTGTCAGTGAGTTCATCAAGATTTTATGATGCGGCTTCGAAAACTCTCCAATCAGTGCAATCAAAGCAGGCTTGCAACTCCTGCTTTGACTCATCTGTCCACTTCTTTACAGTCCTTACTACAGGCTTAACAGTTTTTAACTTCTGCCTGTAGGCCGGGATGAGGTGAATCAGACAGTGATCAGAGAGTCCCAAAGCTGCACGGGGAACAGAGCGATATGAAGCCTTTATTACTGTGTAGCAGTGGTCCAGTGTGTTAGCTCCCCTGGTGGGGCACTTAATATGCTGTCTGTATTTAGGAAGTTCCTGGTTTAGATTTGCTCTGTTCAAATTCCCCTAGAATGATGAGCAGAGACTCGGGATGTTTTTTTCTCCACGTCTGCGATCTGGTGAGACAGGTACTGTGACGTCTCTGTTACGCAGACCTGAGGTGGAATCTTAACACTGACCATAACAAACGAGGAGAACTCCCGCTGTAAAATAAAACGGTTTACAGTAAAAAAAAAAAAAGAAAACTCTCTAGATTTGGGCTACACGTCTGCTTCAGCACTGTGTTATTCCGCCTCCCATCGTCCTCCCAGAGAGCTCTTTACGCGGTCCGCTCTGAGGAGCTGGAAAACCAGTAGGTGACGCGAGCTATCCGGGATGTGTTCACTGAGCCAGGTTTCAGTAAAACACACGGCGGTGGATCTCCTAAAATCCGTGTTTCTGGTCTTTAGAAGCAGCAGTTCGTCCATCTTATTTGCCAGGGAAGCGGACATTCAGTGCATAATCCCCACTGCCTCAGTTTGCCAAAACTTAGTCTAAAGTCTGTGGTGCAGTATAGGCTGGATATTAAGAATGTGCTTTATGTGGTCATACGGCCCTGTGTGTTGCCTGACAGTCAAAACCAAGTGTGCTGCTCTGCTGCGTCTAACAAACATTCCACTTAAATTTATCTTAACTAAATTAATTAATTAATCTCAGTTTGTTTCTTTAAGTCCATTTTAACCTAATTTTCTCTTTAAGGCCTTTGTTGTTTCCTTTAGTAAAGGTGAGAGCAGGGAGAGCGGGGGAGTAAATAAGGCAGGATAACAGCTTCTGTCTGTGTGTCTCTTTCACTTTGTAAATGATGTGACTGAGGCCTGGGCGGGACCCCACATCCCAAGGTTGAGAGGAAGTCTGTTGATTGGTGTAGACATTTCCTATACAAGGACCACCACCTGCTCCATTCTCTCTCTCACACACACACACACACACAAATATGCATGTGCACGTGCACAGACCCAGACGTACTCGCTCTGTCCTCAGGGGACAGGTGGCACAGAGCATACGTGTTCAACGCAGCGAGCACAGCAGTGATTCTTTACTGCCATCGTGCTATCTGATTGTACGGGATAACCTTTCTAGAGCAAGGACACAAAGAGACAGAGACACTGTGACCAGCTCCTGCTGGATGGCCGAGGTGAATAGGGGAGGTTTCTATAGCACCTGAGCACAGAGCTGAACCCTCCCTAATGACTTTCTTTCTCTTTTAATTGAAGCGTCAACTTTCCGACAAAACTTGACATTTTTTACGTGTGAGTTTTGTAGAACAATAAAAAGTGAGTCATGACAACGCATAAGAATCGGAAACACACAAAGGACCATCTCATCCCTGTAAATGCTGCTCTATTTTATGCTACTTACACTCAAACAGACAGAAATGATTGTGCTCACCGCCTCTAAAGCTGGTTTGTCTCGAGCCTGCCTCATGAAAAGGGTACAGCCAAGGCACATTTTCAACATTACAGATATTTAAATGGCTACGGCTGAAAATTGACTTTGTTGAAAGTGCATAATGGGAATCTGCTGCTGAAGAATGAGAATGGGTAGAAGGAAATGCCATTCCGAAGGAAAATATCACCTGTGATATGGCATTTGAATAAGAATTGAATGCATTACACAAGTTCTGAATTATCTCAACTTTGAATTAAAAAAAAAGTGACATGACCTAAACCTGTCTGCACATTGCAAACCCTGAAATGATCAATACAGGCATTGTATTTCACTGAAGCATGACTTTTTTGCTGATGTTGTAAAAGGCCAAGATATAGAGGAAAGCATGTGGGAGTACAAACATTTAAAAAGCACAATGACATTGACATTTACATAATTCAGAGTGAACCAGACAATTCCTCTGCTTTTCTTTCTTTGTAGAACTTCTGCACTTTTATTTATACAGAATATAATTTGACTAGAAATGAAACTTCAAGTTGAGATATAGGGATGAATTCAATCTTTGACTGAATCACAATACAACAGAGGCCTTTTAATGATTGCACGAGTAGTGAGTGTGTGCTGCAATGTGACAATAATACATAATAGAAGTGCCAGTAGCATTTATTTCATGCTGTGTTTAATTCTGCAGGAATAATGATAAAAGGAAACAATCAAAATGCGTGCGAACACAATAAAGAGAGCGATAGAATGGGCAATTACTCTCCCACAGGGAATGATTGAGCCCTGGCTGGGGGTTGGCTGAATAAACTTAGATCTACAGTAGCTCATGACCTCTAGTACATCCAGCAAAGTTCCCCTCTGAGTTTGCTTCATGCACTATGTGGGCAGTTGGATGTGAAATATTCTGATTATAGAGCCATTTTTTTTTTTCTTTGATTTTTCAAAGATGGAAAATGTGTAAGATTGTGTGTTTTTTAAAAATAAGAAATGGCTATGGAAAGTTCTTAAGACGCATGTTGTCTTTGTGACAAGTTTGCTAAGTTATGGTGGTCAGCACCTTCCTGCATCAGAAAGTACACCTTTTGAAAATGTCAGAAGGTAAATTCTGGAAAAAAAAAAGTTGTGTTCCTATGAGAATAAAACATGCTTTTGTTCTGAAATAAGGTAGAAACGGAAAACAATGAGCCTTATCTCTATGCTGCAGGTAAACAAGTAAAAGTTTTTAAGACTGAATGTGCTCATAACAGGGACTATTAATAGTGCCTGTCAACATAGTTTCTAATTATTGTAATTACATTGTCACACCCGTGTTTCAAGGGTGTATGTGTATGTGTGAATGTGTGTGCATTTTTGTTAGTTGAAAAGTTGTACACATTTGGATGTTGCTGTGTGCCTTTGCATTACTTTGTCTTTGTGCACACATCAACCCGTGTGTGTGTGTGTGTGTGTGTGTGTGTGTTTATAGAGGCGCTCACTTGCTCATGTCATGTGTCTGTGTGTGCATGTTTTTGCATACGCATTTGTCTGGGTATTTGTATGTGTCTGCGCCTGTGTCACCTCCACCATTTCTATGGAAATCAAACGCTGCAGCCGCCACAAGTTTACACATTCCCCCTGTTTTGACTTCATTCAATCAACTGTGTGCATAATTACCCCAGTGCCGTATGCTAATCTATTGGGACCCAAATATTGCAGTTTGACAAATCCTTCATTTGTATTCAGTCGCTACACAAAGCATCAATCGTGCTTTAGCACACACACTACTCGCCAACCCCCACCTCCACCCCTTCCACCACTCTCTCTCTCTCTCTCTCTTCCCTCACACGCACACACTCACTCACACAGAGACTACAACCCCTCCAACCACGCCCCTCCCCATTCTCCAGAAACACAGAGCAGTGTGGAACCGAAAGCTGGCTGATTAGAATAGAAAGACATGCTGGGATGTGGGTTTGTCATTAATATTTTGCTCTTCCAGATGGTGCCTCCTACAACGCAAAAGACACCACCACTGGGCCAGCAGACAGGAAGGGGCTTTTGTTTTGGAGGGAATGACAAAATAGAGACAAAAAAAACACAGAGTAAAATTAAACATCTTTTAACCTTGAATATGGGAGGCCACATAACAGCTGTTGAATACTGCCTCTTGTTACACACACTCATAACATTACAGCATTTTTTCCCCATTACTTAATCCATTGCTAGATCTCACTTTTCATCAAAAAAAGACATCCATTCTATGACAATTAAGTTTGCAATTGCTATTTATCTGTTCCGATTTCACTCAACACTAAAACATCCAACACACTCCGTGATGATTGGGTTCTCTTAATCCTCCAAATTATGTGCACATCTCTCCAACGCACGCACATGCCACAACACAAATCCCCCACAATCCTACACTGCCTGCGGGTAACTGTTTGAACCAGTGACATTTTGAGCCTTATTACATGCTCACAACACAGCACAACAAACAAGAGGACCAATTTCATTTTTTCTCTCTCTTTCTCTCTCTCCCTCTTCTGCCCCCTCACTGTCATTTTCTTTCCTCTTTCATTCTGTTTGGGATTGAGGATGAGGATGTGTGCTGAGGAGGAAGGCTACAGTAAACAAGGGCAGAGAGAGAGAAAGGGAAAGATTAGCACCAGCTAATAATCCCCCTCTTTCAACACGTGGCGCTTCATATTTCCAAATTAAAGTGGAGTGCAAGAAAAAGGGCTTATAAAACATTAAATGTTCGCTGGCGTCTTAGCTGTGTGCACATTACACCCCTCCCAGCTCTGCCCCAGGGGCCTGCAGAATACTGTGGGATTTGCAGTGCTGAAGTAAACTAAAGCCATACATCACCCAACTGATCAGGCCCTGGGAGAGGGGCCTGGGCCAATCATTTTGAGGTTAAACAATGTAATTTGGATCTTGTAAGTGCAATTTATTTTGCCCGTCAGACAGCGGCATTGAAACATTTTCTCTTTTTTTTGTTCCTCCTCCCAGGTTAGATAAGAGGAGGATGCTATTTTGGAGAGAGGGATCAGGTCCCACAGAGGTGAGTCACTGATGGACAATTTCTCATCAGAGAGGATCTTGTAGGAAATAAAACAATGACTCACTACCTGAAAGTAACACTGAAGCTATTTGTCGGGTGATCAGAAATGACCTGTAAAATATAGCCTTCATGAACGTATACCTTTTTGGTTATCAGGATAAGCATGCTGGTACCGCCCTATTCACACATGGGGACGCCTGACATTTAAAAGACAATTTCAGGATATGCAAGCTCTTGATATTTTCTGCAATTGCCTTTCATGCATGCGCCTCACAGTGGGAGTTTTCCGAGTGAATTTCACATTATGGTCCCACTATTTGCTCAGTCTCGATGTCTAATAGTAGTCTAATGTATATATTGCTTCTGTTATTTAAGACAACGAAGAAAGTTCTGTATTTAAGAACTTTGGCCACATGTCGGCTCAATGCGACAGCACATGGACTTCTCCGAAGAGTTATTGCAAAAAAAAGCAAAAAAACAGTGTAAACTTGGGGTGAATCAAACACATTCACCACATGTGGATAATACCATGCAACCTTCTGAAGTGCTGAGAGTATTTAAAGGGGTTCATGTTCAACCTCAATTTTGTTCATGATAGCATGCCAACTTTTGCTGAAGACATAAATACACATGAAACTGATGAGAATGCTGCTTAGAAAAATATAATATCAACATCAAAATTAAACTCCCTGAAGTCAGTACAATTTATACTGAGGAGTGCATAAATGGCTGTGCCAAATCTGATTCTGATTGTAATGCTTCTTTTGTGGAAACAAGTAAGTAAGCTGGGGCATATTACACACTCAGTACTTAGCAGCTACAGAGGACACAAGGTTGATGGATTTTCCTTAAGGTTACGCAGAAACCTTGTTCGGAAAGGTCCCACATTTTGCCATTTTAACCTCCTGCTATAAGTCCATCCTAGTGTCATTACCTTTTATTCTATTACTTGTCCTCTAGTAAATACAACGTCTACAAGTGCCAATGACAACATATCAGCTATTATCCCTATGGGGACATTAAGGGTTCTCTCAACACAATGGGATTACATAGTCACTGAATCACTGTGGGAGATATGCTGACCACCACAAGACCCAAAGCCAGTTTAATGTCCCCTCCAGTGAGAGCTGTTATCCTCTCCTTGTGAACATATATTTTGGTTATGTCTCTTAATGTGTGCTGGGGTTGGTGTCGGTCAGAAAATCTCCTGCAGTTTAGAGGATTAGAAGCTACAAAGTGCCGCTGGTGGAAAGAAAGAGCTAGCCATTTGAGTGATACAAGTGAATTAAGAGATTAAGATGGTTTAGAGAGACTGATTACAAAACCATAGGGGTTTAGGAATGAAAAGACAAACCTTGAGATGGGATAAAACCCTTGTACTTTTCTCCAAGGCACTGGATATTATTGTGCCTCACAAGAAAACAAACACTTGAATCACCAAAATCTTTTGAATGGATTGAGGTCCAAAAACTGGCACGCAAATTATTTGGTCAAGGTTGGTACACAGATTCACTTGTATTTACAATCTTCCCATTTATTAGAAGAATGTGATAATCCTGACATACAGCTATTTGATCACACAATCAGACGTCAACCACTTTGCCCCTGATTGATATGTCTTTAAAACGTCTATATAAATATATTTCTGGAAAGGAATGTCATATCTGTTTGCATGTCACACAGTTTTTGACACTGAAAGTAGTCTGGTTCCTATTAGCAGCCAGAAAGGTGTCGTCTGCAAGCCCTTCTGCAGGCATTGGTTTTATGCAAGAAAACTCTCCTTGTGGAGAGCAACATCTTAAGTTGCCAGTTGATCTGTAAACAATGACCACAGCACCAAAAAAAAACCCAAAAACAATATGATGTCCTTTCTTCATAACTGCTTTTCAAAACGCTAACAAGTTGGATTTCCCAATGGATTTTATGATTTCTAAATTGATAAATAAATAAATATTAAATAAATTGCAATAGAATTGTGAGAAAACATTAATAGTGACTCTTCCTGACCCTGGCGTCAGTCCTATGACTCTCCACCAAGTTCCTAATCTAATTTAGACATACAGACATGTCTACAATAGGAAGAATTTTACGACTTATGTCTCCCCTTACAGTTCCATTATCATGCGCAAATGTGAGCAGACAGTATACTTGTTATCAAGGTCCTGTAAAGGATGACATTACCAACCATTTCAGATGTGTTTTTGTCTGTAAATAAGCTAAAATTAAGCAATATTTAGCATGTTGTTCATGTGTGTCTAACACACAACTCATAATAACATAACATAATGTGCAAAATATAAGCCTATTTGCTTAATCACTGGAAGCATGTTAGCACTCTGAGCATAGCATTTAGCACTTTTTAGAGGGGGCACAGATAATGAAGCATTTTACTTCCTTATCTGCTAACAAAGATGCTAACTGTTGTCAGTTAAACAGATAATTCAGTTGTTAATTTCCTGAAGTTAAAATTAAAAGAGTGTTATGAAAAACATCAGCTTTATGTCAATAGATCTGATTTCTTAAGAGGTCACAATGACCCAAAAATCTCAAAAATACATTTAGAAATGAAACTTTGATATCACCTCCAGTAGGTTTTCTTCGTATTAATGTTGTATTCGCATCTGCTTGTGATTCTGAATACCATTTCAAGATCCGATAAACCAGTGAAAAACTGATTAATTTTTTTTTCTGACTGTCTGAAGATCTGATGTACTGGCCATAATAATCCAGTAAATATGGTCCTGCGATCCAAATCCTGTAAAAGATTGAATCCAGTATCATATATCAGTTTTCAACTGTATTCTCTCATCTCTCTCCACCATGGAGAGCGTTACACAATACAGGTGTGTCAGTTAAAAGAATTGATAATAACAGGGTTGGCAGTGTTGTCTCTTCGGAGAGTCAGGAGCAAGGGAGGTCAGCTGGCTTGAGTTGGCGTTAGTTAATTCAAGTAATAAAATGGAAAGCAAATTGACAGGAAGTTAAATGTTTCAATAGTCATTTTTTCAAATTAACATACAAGTTAATTAATGGACGTGAGCCCAGCTCTGACCATTAGCAACGACTTCAGCCTCACAGAGCTGTGAGCATGTCTGTAGACTCTAAAACATGGTTTTTCAGTATTTCAGCTGTCTGAAGCTTCACTGCTAACCTTTACTCATATGGGGCTTGACACTCAGCCCCATTTTATTGTTTAAGTGCTTGTCAAGTGGCAGTGAATTGGACCTAAATTGGAAATTACAATCTTGTCATTTGGAATGAGTGTGCAAATATGGCTCCCCCAAAACCTCTCATTTGTCAGAATTTTAAATATACCTCATTTATTGCTTTGAATTGTGAATGTCCTTATTTCTTTCAGTGCTGCTCAGATAACCTGCACACATCTGCATTCATTTAAATCCAGATAATTGTCGTGCAAATTCATAGTAACAGTGTGGAATAGAAAGTATAGAATCTTCCACATCATAAAATTGAATTCATTCTGCCAACTGAATTAAGAAAGGACATACACAAGGCTTTAGAGTTGTTGTGTGGATGGGTCTCTTTAAGTGGATCTTTGAGTGAAGGATGAATCCCCACCCCCTCAAAACAAACAACCTTCCCCTGGTATCCTAACATAGGCGTCTTGCCACAATAGAGCATTGTTAATATGAGGAACCAGAGTAAAGTTTAGCCAAAGCCATACTGCCAGAGATTATTCTGGAACAAATCGATCCAAAAGTAGCCTGCTGGGCGGTGCAACTGTGTCCTCGGAAAGTGTTGAGGAGGAGAAGAACAAACGGAATGAATAAGAAAATGAAAAAAAAATGGAGAACAGATAGGAGGGAGATAGAAAGTGCTGGCCACTGCAAAGTCTCCAAACAAAGAGGATATGTGAGGCGTGTACCTCAAGCTTTTTTCCCTTAAAAGAAGAGCCAGTAAGCACTTTTCTCTGCGCTGAAAAGCTAGCTTTCGCTCTTCATGTCACATCAGCAGTTTTTTAGCGAAGCTTACAAGCACCATATCCAGGTGAGGGGTGTATGTTAAGGATTTCTTCCTTTCCCCTATCAGTCTCTTTCACTCTTACGCTTCTCTTCCCCACCGCACCCCCGCCTCTCTGTTCCTCTTATCCTTTGCCAGTATGTCTCTCCCTGGCTCTCTCTCCTCTCCTCCATGCACTTTACAATTCTCTTTCTGTCTCCCTCAAGATGTTTCAAAGCTTATATCAATCCGTTCAGACTCCACGTCTTATTTTTTTCAATATCATTTTTTGCCAAAATCTCTTGCAAATGGCTCGTTGTTTATAAGCGGATTACTTAACATTTAAAAAACAACATTTGCCCTCCATTTTTACATGGTGTCTTTTCAGCAGCTTGAAAAAGAGGAAAAAATGTGTCTTGTCAAAATTTATGCTTTTGACACATCTCAGCTGCTAACATCAGTAGATAACTGTGTCGGATCTAATTCTTATAAGTTATAAAATAAGTCAGCTAGATAGATATGGGAATTATTTAACGTTATATCTGTTACGATTTTAGATTTTGTTGCAGATGCTTTTTCACATCAATTTTATTTTGGTTTTTCATCGCTTTTTCAAGCATTGATTCGATAATCACACTGAGGAACTCTTGTTTACTGTTGAAGGGCAAACAGAATATGTGCCTTTAAGCACATAGTTAGACACACGCACACAATACACACCACACATGTGCAAGGTTCCCTGGGTGGTTGAATAGCAAAGCTATTCATGCGACTGGAACAACCCCGACTGTGAACACCACTTTCCCTAGAAAGTGAAGCTGGGGCACAAATCACATTTTCTGCACAATTAAAGCAGGGCTGCGGCTAAGTGTATCAGAGACTCGCTCTCTGCAGGAGCCCAGGGAGTCAGCAAGCCTGTCCCCTCTCTCCCCCTATAATGGCAATGTGATGAAGATGGTTTCTCTGTAATTAGTTTCTGAAAGTTCTCATTCAATGAGTAAGGCCACAGACCGAGCGGCTGAGAAAAGGCCACTTTGTTCTGCAACCCTGCACTTGCAGCACAGACCTTCTTTGAAAGGAGGCTGATGACGAATCGTATTATACAGTTGTTCCTGTAAAACTTTGTCAGAAAGAATAACGCTTGCACTTTTTCATTCATCTGTTCTTTAATACATGAAGAATGTCAGCACATTTTATTGATCAGGAAATCTGCCCCTGCGTTGTTTTATGCCCCCCACTTAACTTTTAGGTACACTTTCCACAGGACAAAGCAAACACTTAAACATAAATATAGCGAAACAAAGACTTTGACTAACCATTGCTGCAAAGGGAACCTTGATACAATACACAAAGTTAGCTTATTTAAGATAAGAAAATGTGCATCTGTTAGTTTAAATGTTTGAGGTCACTTGTTGCACAGATCCCGATGGTCTTCCATTACTACCTTAACCATCCTTCTACTCGTGTTCCAACCTGGAGACACTATTCATGGATTCAAGTTGCAGTGGGAGATTTTACTTCTAAAAATAAGGCCTCTGTCTGACTGTTAAATTTAATTACAAGAAAGAAGCACACAATCAGCTAAAAAGATAGCCTCCTTTCATTTAACGCCACTGGACTGGTTATTGAACGTTTTGATGTATTCATGCTGAAAGTGACAAATTAAAAGAATTCATGGATATTTTCTGGAGTAAATAGTTAAAGAGAGGAGCAGATGATATGTTAAAGAACACTTTGATTCATCGTCTCCTGTTTTTACAAGTTAAAGTGTGTGTGAAGTTCATTTGACATGGTGATGCATGCCACATGGATGATACTGTTGAATTTGACGTCCTGGTTGAAGGAACCAGAAGTTGTTTCTGTAAAGGATTGCTTGTTGATTGATGTTGTCCCCCTTGTGTACATAACACGAGAATATTTTTATATAACTGGCATTAAATGTTGAATTTTGTAGTTTATATACCCCAAACAAAAAAAATAGGAATCAAAGACCTGCAAAGTAAAAGTTTTAAAAGTGCTTACTCTTACAGCAGTCCAAGCAAAAAGCAATACAATTATCAATGTATCTTTGTGTTTTAAGTGTCAGATGATTTATTCCTCAGTGATTTAAATTCTCAGTTGACGATAAAAAAAGAGAGAAACGCAACTTCAGACAGTCAGATGCACAATCCCACAACATGTGCTGCTGACTGTAGTCATGCCAGGGCCACCAGCTGCCTGATGACGCTCCCTCACTGCCAACTGGCTGATGAAGGGCCAATGAATGCACCACCAACAATATGCATGAGAAGTGTGAGTTATCGGGAAGATTAAGGTTGCAGAGCTCCTTTTAAAATGAGACAATGGTCCTAAACAGACCCAAAAGCCCCAGAGTCAACGCTGTTAAATAGCAATTTTGGACAATATGACAACAATTTGGTCTGATTTTATAATGTTAAGCATATGAAGAAGATTTGAAGGCAGAACACCATTTTCCAAACACATTTCTCTGTATGATGAGCTGTGATATTATAAACACAATCCACTCAAGAAATTATAATCCCAATTGTGAATCTTAACATTTGAATATAGCGTTACAAATAGACAATCTCCTTTACCCTACTTGATAAGAGCTGTTCAAATTCTCTAAAAGTTAGTGGGTCAATGCTTACTTTAAAACCTTCTTTAGGATAGGAAACACAGGACCATCCTTTACGGAAGGAGATGAGATAGTGCCACCCCCCAATTCCTTGCAGACTCAACATTTAAAGCGACTTGCTCATTCGACCGTTCACGAATACTAACGATCTGTTGGAGAGAAATGTGGAGACGATCTGCATTTGGTTTCTATATTGATTTGACTTATAATTTGCTACTACAGTTTCTTTTTCTTTTTAATTTGTGTGTGAAGAAGGTGAACATTGCTTTTATACATTCTTGTTTCATGTTTAGTGGCGATGCTCTGCTGTTTTTTGATGTTGATTGAATACGAGAAATTGTAATAGGCCTATAAAACCTTGTTAATAAATACAGAAAAAGTAAAAGGGATGCAGATCATGGAAGTTAGCGCTGCAATAATGTGCCTTAATCAGCTTTAAACTATCCTAAACCCAGAGGCTCCTAACGCCTTTCCTTGACCCCATGACGTTTTCACGGGGTCAGGGTAAAGTGGATAGCGAAAGGACATGGGAGGCACAATCCAAACGCACCCCAAAACCAAACATCAATGAAAAATCATCAACTTGTGTGCAGCAGGTGTGTCACTTACTTCCACTTTAACATTGGGAAGGTTGCAGACGTTACCTGGGGATACAAATCAAATTATGAATGAATTGACATTATTTGTTCTTTTAGAAAGGAGCCTTTTCCTTCTGATCACAGTGACGATGTGGAAAAATAGCAGATGGTAGTCTTGATTTAAAATCCAGAGTCCGCTCAGTCTGAGAGCAAGACAGAGTAAAATGCTTTCGACTCCAAGATAAGACTCAGATAGTGGTCTTGAAAAGACAGAATTTAACTACTACAACGCTAGTCATAGACAACGATAGATGTGTAAAAAGGGATTTTGCAGTTGAAGAAAGGTGATGTGTCTTCAGCAGAATCTTCTTAAAGTGACAGACCTTTGGTGCCCATTAAGTATGCAGTTGGAGATGGAGTCAATTGACATATTTTGGCCTCAAAGCAAGTGGTTGATATTCATGTAGGAAAAACACTACTTCACAAAAGTACATCGAACCAAATAAAGACCACACCAACACCATCCGAACAATCAACCATAATCTGACTTTTCACACTGAAATGAAATGCTCGTCGTCATGTCCACTCCAGCTCCCCCTTTGTGTCTGCAGACAGTTCAGACATCTCTTCCTTCATCAAGTTCCGGGCGAATGGCTTATTGTGCTTTGTGAGGGTGAGTGCCCTCGTTGCCATGTTTGCCTTCTTCATCAGCTTGTCCACCTTTTCCGTGTTTAAGCATTTTGCCCCTGCACTGTAAAGTTATCTCGGACTTCTCTGAGTGTGGTGCTCCCTGTTTGGTCTTTTGTTTCTGGTACCACAGATAAGACGCGCAAAGTTGTCTTTCAGATATATATGTTGTAGCCTTAAAGAGCCCTACCCCATTTTTGAGATGAAGCTTTTTTTTGCAAATATTTAGTGTGCATGTACTGTAAATTCATTCTCAACACTGTTTATCCAGATTTGGTAATGGTTAAATGTCTGTATCTAGATAGAAAAAAAGGCTTGCCAAATCCAGGTCATTCTTATCCGCATTGAACCTTTTTAAAAAATTCACCCACATTTTTTTTGGTATTTAATTAAGCATCATCTCTTGATTGAGTTACTGCAAAACAAATCCAGGATCATTCATGGCAGACGAGGTGTCCATGAAACATTAACATTTTAGAATAGGAGACACGGAGAGGAGTGGAAAAACATGAAGATGACATAATGAAATGACAATATGATATATGAAAAAAAAAAAACCATTTCAAAACTTTTTGCTGCGCTTAATTTTTTCTATTTAATTTTGGAGGCTTTACCTTTATTATATCTCCATGATGAAACCTGCACTGTGAGAGGTAAAGTAGCGACCACCGTTGAAAGCTGCACCAATATACGCTTGAGTCCAATTCAGTTCTCAATATGACATCTGTGAAGGGGGAGATTACAGCATGAATCACAAATACTTCCTGCTGCCGCCTGGGATAGCCCTGAGGAAAATGCATGTGACCCGAGCAAGAGGAATTCTCAGGAGCTGTCAGCCGAGATCAAACTCATTTGCAGACCACAAGCTTCGGCGTGCAAACACGGCACTAACACGGACACAGTGCCTGAGATTGGATTGCTGCTCCCGCTTCCCCATCTTCTTTTATTCTCCAGCTTTAAATTCGGAATCCACAGGTAAAAAGGCAATGACAACCACACATAATAATCTGAAACAAATGATAGAAATTAAATTAATAGAAAACTGAATCGATACATTCATCATTAAAAATTCACCGCATGCATGTTTTCAAGTATATATAATTTTTTTAAAGAGATGTAATACTAAATAAAACATGTTTCCTCATGTTAATAATGAGGTTTTTGTATACACCTTACATTCGAATATAGGGAGTGATGAGATGGGCTCGGTATTACCTTTTGTTTGCTACGCCTTCCCCTTTATTTAAGCCTCGCCTCCTCTATCCTATTAGCGGCAACCTTTAAGACCTCAGAACCATACACACAAATATTGGATCCATACACACACCCTTTTTCTCCTCAAGGACAAACAAAGAAATTCACTGGTCTGTGTGCATTTACATATGTGCTCCTGCATTTGTGTGTTTCTCTGCCTTGCAGCCACTCTTGGTCTCTGTGTATGTGTTTGCATGCGACTACCAAACACCGCAGGGAGGCCGTAGCATCTAACCTCTTTACTTTTTAATATTCTCTCATCTCTACCAGTCTAAATCATGTCCTGCCTTCACCTATTCTAAGCACACAAACAGGGCAGCTACAAGGCAGAATCTGCCCGGAAAGGATATACAACACATAGCCATGATGGACGGTGTCATAAAGTTGAGACTGAAGCTGTTCTTTTTTTGTAACTGTGCCCGGAGTGGAGGGGCTGAGGACGTTGTATGTGACTTGTGAAAGCAACACAGGCCACATGTTGAGATAGACGCAGAGTGGAGCTGGTAGAGCCGGCGGGTTCGGCAATAATCTCAACACACACGGAGCCCAGAGCGTGCAGCTGGCGGCCCTCTCGGTTTGTGTCCCCGCTTGCTGCTGTGCCTGTCACGTTTCTGCCACTTCCTAGCAGAAATAACCAGCACTGGCAGAACTGGTGGCCGGATGCAAGGAGGTGCCAGTGGCTATAACCGCAGATATATCGCTTATGAGATCAGATGTCTGCTGGGCTAGAGGAGCCATGAGAGACTGTGAATGAGAGAGAGAGAGAACGAGAGAGAGGGTGAGGGAGATGCAGCATTCACATCAGGAGGAAATTGCTTTGCTGCCACCAGCCCTTCGGTGGTAAACACAGCGAGTTAGTTTGTGTGGCAGAGAGTGGGTATAATTGTCTTGACGTGGACAGACATTGTTTCGACGGACAGAGGGAGTGAAGAGTGAGAGAGGAAGAAAGTAGAGGGGAGTGAAGGGGGGGAGGCTGTGAAGTATGGATTCAGGAAATTGGCATGGCGTTCACACAGTGCCTGGGTAAAAGTGGCTCAACGGCGAGGGGAGAAAATTGTTTATGAAGCTTTCCATCCTCGAATCTAAACTGAACAGTGAGGGGTAGGAGGAGGAGGGGGAAGAGAGAAAGGAGCGGATGGAAGAGAGAAAATTGGATGGGAAAGTGTCTTGGGGAGAAAGAGTTGAATAAGAACAGCAGCGAGTGGAATATATGGATTGGAAATCAGATATAGTCCAGAATGGACTGTGAATCTACTGCGGCATATAGACTCCAACTACACCAGCACGGGACTATACCCTTTCTTTTTCTCCCTGAAGAACCTATGGTTATGCACATAACATTATACACTCTCATAATAATTACTACTATAATTCACAAGCTCAACCATTCAGGCTGAATTTATGGCACCATCATTTACGGTTACATAAAATGACATTGTATAAAAATGCAATTGTGCAGTATAGGGGCCATTTTGCAACGTGAGAGCCACGTTACCTTAGTGACAAATATAATGCTTCTCGATGGCACCGAGCCTGGCTGATAAACTGGAACCAAAGTAGATGATATCATATTCAACGACGGAAATATATGCAGTGTTGATGAGTAAGAGCTGATAATATAATGTATTGTAATATATTTTTTCATAATAGGCTACTTGCTGTATAAATTACAGGGACATACCTAAACAGAAAAATGGCATGGCGGCATTCCACTGAGATCAGATTAGAATATCATAAAAAAACAAATCTGAAGGCTGCTAGTGTATAAAGAGAAAAGTGTCTTTGTTACTTTTTTTGACTGGACTTACTAACATTTTAACACTGAAAAAATGTGCATACTACTAATGTAAAAAGTACAGTGAAACAAAGTATCTCATATTTTTTATTTTTATACTGTTTTGGTTATCGTGGCCACACTAAAAAGATTCAAATCAACAATATGTAACTTTTTCAGCAAGAGTATATGTCTTTTTAAACTCAATCTAAGAGCACAACAGCTTTCAGCTGATAGAACGGTGACTCTCTAAGGTCCGCACAGCGGTCCTCTCGCCTCAAACCCACTTTATGTAACATCGAGGCCGCATCCCAGGCATCCCAGCCCATCTCTCAAGAAGTATGCATCGCTTTAAGGCGCTACAGCAGTCAGCAGCAATTATGCTATGAAGTGGCTAAGGACTATTAGATCTAGAGCTTTATTTTCTTGGTTGATTTTCCGTCATATTATTTTCTGCTGTTTTCTTATTACCTTTGATATATTCTACATGAAACATATACCAGTATAAATATATACTTTTGTTTATATTTTTAAACATATAGATAAATATATCCACCCTATGCTGTCTCAAAACTTTGTAACCTTATATCAATTTACAACTAGTATGTTTATATGTAGCCATTTAGCTACAGATACCATGGTAACAGTTGAATACACATACTAAACAATGGGCTGCAGACGTTTAGGTTTTATCAAAATCTGGTAAGATTACTGTACCTTTTGAGTTGACATTGTTCTTCAACTTCTCACAGTTTATGTGCCGGCTTCCTCGCTCTCTGCTTGTCAACAAATGCACGTTGTCTCAAAGGGGAGACCTAACCGTTTTATGACAGTGCACATCGGTCAGAAACCTACAGTTGGCGCCAAAGCACACCAAAACTAAGAAGTTACATATTGCAGCTTTAAGTATCTTATTTGTCCACATGTGAAGTCATAATGACAATCTGAAACAGCTGTCAGTGTTCACTCATCAAAACATTATTATTCTCTGGCATTCTGCTGCTTTTGTAGTTATTGGGTGCATCCACTTATATTCTCTCCTAACGATACAGGCGGTAAAACATCAGCAGCCAGGCCAACTTCTGCAATTCTTGGAGGACTCTGGCTGACCATTAAGCAGGGTTCCCCCATCAGCTGTGGTGCTGTGCCGTGGGGGCAGTGGGGGAGATAATCCTAGGCTCCGTGGAGTGGAGCAGGCATCGGACACATATGGAGGAGTGGATTACCCAGACTGTTGGAGATAGCAACAAGCTTGAGGGTGGTGGTGGTTGTGGCTGGGGAGGACTCAGGCCCAGATAAGAGAGTAGGGGAATCGGAGCAGGGCTACAGGAGGGGATAAAATAGGAGAGAAGGAGGGCTCCAGAGTGGAGGTGGTACGCAGAAGGAGGATAATGAGGACCTGGTGAGGAGACTCAGAGGGAGGAAGGATTAATTAAAAATGAACATATGTAGCAATATTAAGAGAAGACTTTCACGTTTTTTTTGTTTTTTTTTCCCACATCTAACTTTCTAATGCTGAACAAATCAATCCATACATAATGTATAGGGCTGAGATCCTGTCTGGGGGTTTAGGGTGCTGTTGATAATCCCAACTTTCATTTGCTTAGATTTGGTGTACACAGTCGACAGGTCGCCCGTCCACTGTAGGACTGAATGCTGCTGTATTTCAGACCAGTAGGCCTAAAATGTTAGAATTAGTGTACATACAAGGTTTAATTAAATACTTAAAATCTACGTTTGTATGACACATTTAACATTACTGACAAGCTTTCTAACCATTCTGATGTGCTTATTATAATAATGAATCACCAGGTAGATAGTAAGATTAAAACAACAAGCAATTATACCAGTAATAGAACAATAGTAATAACACTAAACTAAAACCAAATCAGGCCCAATTTTCAGTGCATGTTTTTGTAAATGTACAGTGGTTAACTTAAGCATCAGAATAAGTCAATATTCTTAATATCATTCACAGCCATTTCATTATTGATCATATCCCTTATGCGTAAACTGTTCCAAGGAGACGCGTTGGCTGCGCTTTCATTACTAAGTCCCTCCAGGATTTCGGAGACATTTTGTGGGATTGTTGAGTCCTAAAATGCCTGATTTCGCTGCAGCTTTTCCAAAAAATTGCAATGCATGTTCCAATGTTTTTAGATGATTTTTGCAATTAAATTGTGGAAGGAAGCGAAAATTGCAAGACGTTTTTTCATGTCAACTATTTTCTTGCACATACTTCGTTGTGATTGAGTGATGACTATATTTTAACCTGGCAGAGCCATTTACTTTCTGAAGTTATATATTTCTCTGCCACACTCAGTGACTTCTCTCTCTCTCTCCGTCTCTGAGGGTGAAGGGATATTTCACCCGTTGAAACATGAATCTGAAGTGAAATTGGATCATATACTGTATGTTGTAGAACTGTGAAATAAATGTTTAAGTTGGTGCCTTCTTGACCGTGAAAGAGCAGAAAATGTATTTTAAACTGATTTGAATCAAATACAACAACTTGCACAGCACCGCAGGCCACAGTGTTAGACGACTTGTCCACAAAACATTGACCACACTGTTAGCGTTACATATTAACAGGGAAGAGCAGTGTGATGATGGTGCGACAAACTGAAGGCTACTATGCATGTCACGTCAGTAACAGAAAGCAAAGAAAAACACTCACTTTATAGACGGACATCCCTTAAATCCTTTGGCTGACGTTTCCAGTTTACTTTCGGGATCCTAAAGTATGTTTTTAGGATGCCGCTCCTCACCGTCGTCGACATGCAGGTCTTGTCCCTCGGCTGCAGCAGCCGCCTCTTGTTCCTCCATCAGCCTCAACTGCTCGTCATTGCGGCTCTTAGAGATGGCCACAAACATTTGATTCGAGTACAAGACCTTCAAAATCCCCTTCATCCATATCAATTTGAAGTTTAAAACATCCTTTTTCGCTGTTCTCGGTTCTTGTCAGTTTTCTCTACGAAGCCTGTTAGCATACAGTAGCTTCCAAGGAAGCAACATGGCCGCCGCAAAGTTTCGATTCTGGTGGTGAGGTCCCGCCCACTAATCTGAGATAGGTCTGTAGCTTCAGTGGTTGAAAACATGCATTTCTGCTAACCACAACACCTTCCAGTGATGCAATATGATGATTTTTGCGTCTTCAGGTCTGTTTCAGGCAAAAAAAACAGGTTTTTTCTCGTCTCAGGGCAAAATGAGGGTTTTGATGCATCCCTCATTGCATTGGTTTCTAATGATACAAAGCTTAATGTAAGTATAGTAACATATTTTTGCTTTAGGCCCAGTGCTGTTTTTTTCTCAAAGCTAGAATCTTTTTTTTTCAGTTGTTTTCAATGTGTGGAGAGCCTTCACATGGACAAAAAGCGCAGCGACCAGCGTCTTTTTAACAAGCGCTCTGATGTTTTTGTGCAGCCGCTCCGAGCTCTTTCATTTATTTAGAAAGGTACTGACTTAATGGGTGCTCTTTTCAAAATGTCTGATATTCCCCGTTTTTTAGCTCCCTACTGATCGTGTCTTGTAACCCCTTGGTCTTTGCTCCATGTCTGCTAGGCTAAAAAACGATCTCAAATATAAAACATGCAGTAAAAAGTAACGGAGCAGTTTCTGCCACACAGCGGCCTTTGTCAACAAACTGTTGCCATGAAAACAGGACATACCTGCAGCGCTTTTCTTTTCAGTAGACAAACGCTTCCAGCACACACTTACTTCCAGGAAGTGAGTTTGGTCAGTAGGTCACAAAATTTTGGTGACATATAGCTCGCTGCTTTTGCGGGGGACTGCTGTTATTGGTGAAACTCGCGGGGCAAACTATTTTCATTTGCAGAAAAGTTGCGGTGATTGGACAAAATTGCAAGGTTATCCAGAAGTCAGATTGGTTGAATTTGCGTGAATTGTTGCAATTGCAACATTGCAGGGACGAATTACTGACACAAACATGACCAATGATCCTACAATTGACACTTTCTTTATAGTATATTACACATACTAGTATTTTTATTTTTTTTGAAACACACCTTTATTAAATGTATAAATGTCTCCTTCTTTCCATCCTTTGCTTAAGGGATTCATATGAGACTATACCATTATTCATGTGAAAAGCACTATGAGACTTTATAGCCCATATTTTTAGTGTCTCTTGAACCTAAGCCCAGACAATCTCAATTTATAGTGTTATGAAAAGCCATGATTCAATGTCTTGTTGTTGCTAATGCCACCTTCAGGCATTGGACAATTGAACTCTAAATGATGCAACATCAGTACTGTACCTGAGCTGACATGAGAGTGTGTGGCTTATCATTCTTTACTGATTTTCCCAACACACTGACCACAGCTTACAAGATTCTTTTAAAAGAAAGGTGCTCGGGTTGTTTACTCAGCTTGAACTCCAATTGAAGAGCTACAACAGTAAGGGGTTAACACCTTCTCCCTCCATATATCATTGATCTCTTCACACTAATTAAAGCATAGCCAGGACTATTAAACCAAGCTAAAGAGAACTGGCAGAATTAGCCTTCCTGGAACTAGAAGACCAATGAAGCACTCGAAACCTGCACATAGTGAGAAAGAGAGGTGTTTTAATTGTTTCCCCTCAAAAGCCTCCATGGACAGTTGATGAGAATTAGCATGTTTGCTAAAACACTTGGAGCACATGAAAATTAAGTAACAGGAAGTACATTTTTGTCCCAAAAAAACATAGCTGTTACTTGCTAATACAATTTTAACGTTTTCTCTGCTTCTCCCTGGGAATGTCTCCACATATAAAACACTCTTTCTCACCTGTGCCATGGAGAATAAACCAAACAGCACCTTCTTTAAACTACATTTATCGTCGATCTTTAGGCTGCTGAATAAATGTAAAACCTCTGTATGCTTAGATCCATTACCTTCCTCTGTTCAGTATTTTTCCTGGATCAATTAGAAAAAAAATAAAGCAGGGGAAAAGCAGGGAGCAAAATACCAGAATTGAAATGCAACCAGTAGCTCATCTGGTGCTACTTACCTGGGGGCATTTGCTAGTCGGGGTAAATCCCCGTACTATGAGGAGTAAAGATCAATAATGCATCTGCGTGGATGTGAGGGACGCAGCTCAAAGGCATTTGCTTATCTCAGATGCCAGTTACCACTTTCATCCTGGGGACATGCCGCACTCGTGTGTGCCGGGGAGGTCGAGAGAATGCAGTATTTACACTCTTCCCATCATGTGTTATTTATTTCACACCTTGATGTTTTCATCTACCCCGCACCTCTGAGGAAATCATGAGCATAAACCAAGAATCAACACAGGACTTTAAAGTCACTTATGCAACTGTCTGTTTTTCTCCACCTGTTGTCCTGTTTACAGAATGAATTGCACTGAGAGTTTCATCCAATGACTCAGTCAGAAGAGGTCAAATAGGAACATAAAAAGAAGACTAACAGTGAGTTGAGGCAGCCTCACGGTAAAAAGGTAGTTGGTTTAATAGAAAATGTTATTATAGGTGCCACATTTTCACTTTGCTCTCATTATTCAACCTGGGTCACATTTGTGGTAATTTTAAAATTATTCCTGCCAGTTACTAGAACACACTGACGAGTTTAATTCCTCAGATCGGGACGTTCTCTGACACAGCTCGTCACAGCTTTACAACAGAGCCCAGCAGGGCAAACAAATGAGCAGTCAGACTGTATGACAGGCTGTGAACAAATCCCCCGTTCTGCCATTTCATCTTAACCTCATTAATTTTGAAGCAATCTTGAAGTCAAACACATACAAAATTCCCATGTTAATTGTTCTGCACATCGTAAAGCCCACAGTGTATATGCACAGTTTAAGATAAAATGTTCAAAGGTCAAAGCTTTATTCTGGGAAAACTCAAACAAATTGTCATGATATGTTTGCTTGTGTTGTTACTGGAGCTTTTTGTTAAGCGGGCGTATGTCAAGATTTCAGTAGTTATTTGGGAAACTACTATAGTAAAACTTCTTCTACCGTCAGCCTCATCTTAAGAAAAAAAAAGTTGAGCTAAGGTTGAACACATTTCTGTAAGGTTGTTGAAAGATCGTTTTGTGTCCTTCCCTCAAACATTTTCTCTGTGCTTGTTTGGAAATCAAGCTGAGAAGCAAATCACCTGGTCGGCCGCTGACTGAGGCAGTATGGAAGCAATCAAAGGACAGATGCAGAAACTCTTTGGGCAACACTTTCAATAGAGGGAGGAAATTGCTGCAGTGGCGACTGTATAAATTGCCCATGTGAGAGGAGGCATGGCATGTCGGTGACTGCATGTGTAAAGTAATTGCGGAACAATGACCAATCACTTGTGTTTCATATTTCTGCTTTAATTTATTAGTCTTCCTTCAGAAAATATGTTGATCCAGTGTTTACTTTTCAATTGATGTAGAAACATGTAAATACAAAGGCTGTGCTACCAGAAATTCATCAGTCATTGTGTTGCATTTTTAATCTCAGAGCCGGTGGGAAATAAATACGGTAGATTATATGTTGGGTCAAAAACACTTGGGGGTAATCAGATACAGGTAAGCCTTGAAATACAAGCTTTATACAAATGTATATGTTTGTGTGTGTGTGTGTGTTAGATATCCAAGGGAGGATACTGTCAACTTAGGCGTCTGGGAGACTTTTTCTTTTTTTAAGCACTCCTGTATCTTTCTTTTCCATCACTGTGGCTCTAGGATGACAGTGCACCAAAAATATATGCAACAAATATGCAACAGATTCCATGCTTAATTTCATTCATTTTAGACTAAAATATATAGGTCTAAAATTATGTCTTTAAATACATGACAAAATTAAACTGCAGAAACAATAGCTGTATTTGGCAAGTCATCCAATGTGTGTGTGTGTGTGTGTGTGTGTGTGTGTGTGTGTGTGTGTGTGTGTGTGTGTGTGTGTGTGTGTGTGTGTGTGTGTGTGTGTGTGTGTGTGTGTGTGTGTGTGTGTGTGTGTGTGTGTGTGTGTGTGTGTGTGTGTGTGTGTGTGTGTGTTGGGGGGGTTGTACTGGTTAATGTATGGCATCATTAAGTGCTTTGTAGAGCACTTTGCACTGCTCCCAGGCACTATATAAGTGCAGTCCATTTACCATTTACTTGTTAGTGTCTACCAATCATAGTGTTCTGAATGGAACTTAAGGAAAATGTTCCACATTATTTGAAACAGTCAGGTATGAATAGAGGCCAAACATGGTGATAAAAAGCCTGCAACAAGAAAATCGTAGAGATTGAGATCTTGTCTTGTGTTTCTAAGGATGAGGTGGTGGCTTGTTGAATGTCTGTCATAAAAAACCCCAAAAGAAAACAAACAATTGCTGTATATTTGATTCCCGCTAATTGCCATGACACTGGACTTTAAAGTGGTTTTGATGTTTCCTTTATTGTTTGATGGTTACACCACATGCAAAGCAGAGTCTGTGGCTGTTTCGGCTCTGCAACCACAGAGGCTAAAACAAAGATGTACCTGTTTCTGTTATGTTTTCAGTACTTCAAGATCTAAATGAGGACAGCAACCCAATCAAAGAAAGATAGAAGAATAGATGCATTATACATTTCATTGCTTATTTGCTTGTTTACCAATTTTCCATCGTAAAATAAATTAAAAATCATGCCTTTTACCTTCCCAGTAACTTAAATTAACTTCCCGCTTGGAGCATTTTAAGCTGTTTGGTCGATAGAGGCTGAATAAGATTAGAAACTGGGGTGATATCAAAATCAAAACTTCTTGACGTGACTGAAGAGAAAAGGTTTGAATAACTGCCATGGGATTCACTCATGACTCCTGCCAGGCATGGATATTGTCAGCTATGGTTTTTGTGTCTCATTCTGCAAAAGGAGTTTAGGAAATAACATAAGAACACAACAACAATGAGTTTATATGTTTAGGGGATAAATCATAGCAGCTCAGTTCTGTCGCTATCAGAGATTCTATCATCAATGTTTTTAATAGATTCCATCTTTTTGTTTAACCTCCAACCTGACATCCTGTTTCTACTTTGCACAAAGAGGAAATCACTGTGAACCCTCTAAAGTGATCACTTCAAACCTTATTCTTTATACTTACACAGATTAAGTTACATAACCCTGAATAACTCATTAAGAATTGATAAGGTATTTACCCTGGTCAAAAAATAATGACATTAGCAATAATGTTTTTGTATAATTCATTCTACTCCAGTCACATGTAAAAATTATCTTTTAAAAAAGATTTAAAAGATAAGGAGTGATTCGCTCGTGTTGCATATAATTCACTCTACGCTCTTCATCAATATTGTGATCACCTTATTCAAACATATCTTACATCTTACTTTATTATTACATCTAAAATTGGATGTAGATTTTTTTTTTTTTTAAACACATAAACCAACATTTACTAAACAGCAGGCCTGCTGCTGTTTAAAAGCCTCCTGTATAAGCAGAGTAGAAGCTGTTTGGGGTAATGCTCCTATTGGACCAGTTCCCCTGCGGCTCTCCTCCTGCGGCTGCACTCACCTCTCTCTGAACTGGTTAATCACATCTTTTAAAGCCGGGGCCCAATGAGCCCAGCAGACAGTCTCTCGGGCCCTGCCCACAGCTCGGAGAATACACACACAGCCCTTCGTGTTGCATCGGTTGTGTTAAAGCGTTATGTACATGTTGGGGCTTGTGATGAGATGTGTGCGACTGTGTTTGTGTGTACATGTTGAGCTGCTGTGGACAGAATGTGGAGCTGGATGTCATATTTGGTTTGCCTTAGCCAATGGGTAACCTTGCACGCTGCCACACACACATTCACACGAGCATTTAGACACACAGACACATACACATGAATTCATTGTACCCCCTTGGCAATGTTTTGTGAATCAAAACCAAGGTCAAACAGAGTTCAGTCAGCACACATGCACCCAAATGTCCATCTCTCTCTCTCTCTCTCTCTCTCTCTCTCTCTCTCTCTCTCTCTCTCTCTCTCTCTCTCTCTCTCTCTCTCTCTCTCTCTCACTCACGCACACACACACACACACATTTTTTGACTCCCCCCCCCTTTTTTAACTTAGTCTAAGAGTTGGCTGCCCCTGCAGTCAATTTTCTAAGATCCCATTCAGCCACTGAGAATAGAGATTTCAGTCAGCTAACCGTATTTGGTATTCAAAGTAATTCATTGGGTAGAGATGGCAGTTCAACTAATGCTCACAAGCAACATAAACAAAAAGGATTTTAAATATTCATCCAGCTAAAACAAGTATGGGAAGTACAGTGTAAGCAAATCAGCTAACTTTATTTGCTTTCAGGCTCGCCTCTGCACAAGTATAGCCTGATTAGTCGTCTGTATATGCTTAATTGTGCGGATTAAGTTGTGCTCAGTTTAAGCAAAGTTTTTTTAGCGCATTGAAAAATGCAGTACAGAGAAAAAAACCCCACAATTTGTAACACAGGCTGAGGAAATGCAAAGTTGGCAAAGTAGAAACAAAAAGAGGCTTAAAAAGCTTGAAGGAATGTGAGAGCAGAGAAACTTATTTGTAAGAAGAGCAGCAGAGGGAGGAGGGGGGATGTGAAAGCGCATTGATCAGCGTGGCTTCGAGAAAAAGCCTGGCTGGCTGGCTGGCTCCGTGTGACGCGGGCCCAAGCCCAAATCAGTCAGACAACACCTTTGAAATTCTCAATAGCTTCCTTGTGAATCAGACGTCCCCTTTCACGGCTGCCTGGAGCAGATAACAGGCTCAAGTCTGTTAACAATCTCACCTAATAGACTTCTCCCCTGTCAATCACATCTCAAAATACCAATACAGCCCAACAGCTCACTCGCACATGCACACGCTCAAGTACTCACAAACTGAATACACGTGCATGCACACTCTCACATATTTGCATCTCACTTGCATCTGTCTTCTTTCGTTTGTGGGTCAGCTGTCTTTGGAGTACAAGCCACATGGAGTCGTTTCAACAAAGTCCCTCAAACATGGATTTAAAAACTTTTGCGTGTACCTTGAAATCACCAGAAGAGGCAGAGAGATGTTTTAAACTAAGACTCGTTCTTCCTGTATATTCTACACTAACAAAAACACCATCAGAGATATAGCCTATTCTACCCACACTTTAAAAGGCACAGCATAATGCAGCATTAGCTTATCTTTTTAGAAATGGCATGCTGGTTTTTATGTCCCAGCTGCTGTGTTGAATTGTTTTTCCTCGTTCTCTGTGGATTCTAGATACATTCAATACACCTTTTATTAACAATCTTTAAATTAGGATCCTATTTGTTAATAAAGTTGATCTTCCTTCTGCAAGTGTTGCTGGAAGTTTTTGACCCTTTTTCAAGCCTTTCACTCTTCTTCTTCTCTTCTTCTTTCAGCATTACTGATCGGTACGTGATGGTGCTGAATGCAATCATAAAGTAACAGACAGCTAAAGCCCCAAAAATTTTTTTTTAGAAATTATTACGCGATTTTATCGATGCATACAGGTAGTTTTATAGGTAGTTGTAATTTTTGTAAACTTGGGGACTAATGGACACTTAATGTGTTTACACTTTTGATTATTCTTTGTAGATGTGCTCATTTTGGCATACACAATCAGGCAAACAGAAGTCCTTAAAACACGTTAATACTCTTACTTTCTATCCTTTTCTAAACCAGTCTGATATCAAATCTATTTTTAATTTTGATAATAAATAATGTGCTTCTCAATTTTTTTTCAGTGCTTTTGGTCCTCTATGTGTATAGCACAGTGTAGTGCAACAAACTTCTATAAGAATTTAACACTATTGTAATTAGATTCCATGCCACATTGTAACACAATGCAACTTGATGTGATACGAAATGACGTACCACAATGGAATATGATACAATACAACATGTGATCCAGTGTGATACAATGTGATTACTGGAGGACCAGCATTCAACAGCAACATCTCCAATCTAATTTCCTTTGATTAAATGTATGCCTCCCACAGTGGGAAGCAGAGCATGCATTTCTTTCTGTGTGTTTGTAGGTTAGTTACAGCTCTTGGGGTTTAAAAGGATGTAAAGCCTTCATGGTGACACCCTCCCACCTCCTTTTCCATCAGCTGGCACATTTCTACAGAATCCATACTGTGACAACAGACGGGCTCTTTTCCTCAAACTGTTTTAGATCTACACATGCTGAGCCCCCCACCGCCCTAACTAACTGCAGAGACCTCTGCGTCCCAGGGATGTAGCGAGTGGAACCTCGATGAGCGGCACCTTTAGGGGTACCTCAGTAGACTCCTCGGGATGCGCCTTCTGCATTGTATTTGCATAATAGTCACCATTTCATTGAGCTTAGTCTTACTGCCTGCCGTTAAACAAGTTCAACATTTTTTTGTTTTTAGAAAACCTGAGCCTAAATATCAGCACCACTGTAGCCCTCTGGTAAAAAAAAGTTTAAAAAACCAAAAGAGCTGCCTGGTTTTACCATCCACCCAAAGCTTTAAAAAACATGAAACGAGGACTCGCCAGTGGAATATTACTTGTTGGAACTGCATGTCTCCATTCCATGAACATTGCATGAAAAACACAGAAATTGG